>NC_041393.1:140293079-140430490 GCF_002162155.2 Triticum dicoccoides | reverse complement strand
TGAAAGGGATGACCCATGTCATCATTGATTTTAACAGTCACACTATGGTCGGAAACAAAATTATTTATCTATGCACCCATTTTTCAAAGAAATATCATCCCTAGGAGAGAATTTTTCTACTAGCAATGAAAACAGCAACATGAAAAAAAGATACCTGAAATAATATTTTTAGATAAAAAACATTTCATTCAATTGATCTATCAAGGTGATACAACTGCATTGAAAGAATGCCCGTCCTCTGCATAGGGCGATGCACACAGCTACTAAGTCCAACAAACCAAAAAATACATATCATTTTACAGAAAAAATAAATCAGTCCAGCCTAGGGTGGGGTAAATCATATCTGGAGATTACACCATCATCCAAGTTGGGAGAAAACCTCCCTGATCGTATGCTCCAACCATGTAGATGCCATCGTAAAAAGGTCTTTGTCCTCTGGCCTCTACATGATGGACCAAGTAAAAAGGCATTGCGTACATGCATGAATAACCCGCAGAGGATATAAAATACATTTATTGTTAAAGACCACATCATTCAACAATGCCCAACATAAGGCGGCCGCCCACACAAGTAGATGTGAATAAAATTGTTTATCAATTCCCCGTAACCAATTGCCGAACATGTTACATGCACTATGCGGGGATATAGATTTGAAGCTACTTGAACTATGGCCTAGACTCCATGGGAAAACTTACACTCAAAAAATAAGTGTTTAATGGACTCGTCATGTGGGCAAAAGACACTGTCTTACTACTTTTCGGTTGCATCATGCTAGGTTATTTCTAGTTAAGATGAACCCTCTGTTTAGAAACCAAAGGAATATCTTCACTCTTAGAGGAATTTTGAGCTTCCATAGTTTCTTGTTCTCAATCGGAACATCACTATGAACCAATGCATCATATAAGGATTTGACTGAAAAGCTACCATTCTGATGCAAATTCCATCAGAACTTGTCTGGGTCGCCTTACATCTTAATGGCCTCCAGACGAATGAGTAATTCATTCCATGCTATCAGGCGAGGCCCAAAAAGCTCCGTTCCGAAAGAAATATCAGGGTTTTCTTTTCCCAAAACTTGTTTGATCACGACGAATTTATGTCTAACAATCCTATACAAGCTAGGGTATTTCACCATAAGTGGAGTGGCCCCAATCAGGTGTCTTTTGAGAATCGAACCTAAGAACCATCCCTAACTGAGGAAGTGACAAATTGGAAAAAGAATTCCATTGCCTTCATCACGCCACTCTAAAAATGTGAATCATTGGGTTTCCAAAGAACATGAGAAATGGCTTTGGACCCCACATGCTTGTTACAAATGATTTCCTGCCACACTCCATTTTCAGTGAGTAGTTTGTATACCCATTTACTCAGAAGAGTGATGTTTTTAATCTCAAGATCCCGAATTCCAAGGCCCCCTTGACTTTTGGGTCAGCAAAAAAAGTCCACCTACCCAACCGATATTTCTTGGATTCATTATCGCATTGCCATAAAAAATTTGATCAACAATAATTGAGATGTTGAAGAACTCCTTTCGGTAAGTGAAAGAATGACAACATATGTGTTTGGTTGCCTGCATTTCCCTCAACCAGGCCCACGCGGGAAGTTTGTGGCCCATTTGGTTTCCCGCATATACTATTGGGCCTGCATCGCACAAACTTTAAAGCATCCCTGGGCCTGTCTCGCTGGGAACACTCGGATAAACAGTTTCTCTAGATCCAGGCCCGCACGATGCACTTGGGTGATGGGAACTACATGCACTGGCCACGCTCGTGAAGCCGCATTGCTTCCTGAAGCACCAACAGTTATTACCGTCACCACCCTCACCACTCCCTCTCCCCTCTCAACTATCCCCACTCTCACCGACAGTGGCAGCGTGAAGCAGACCAGAGAACAGCAAGGCGACATCTGACCCCTACAAGGGCATCTGCATCATCGCCTCTTGTACGGAAAAGGCAGTAAGCACTTTTTTGCCTCCTCTTGTACTCATTCGCATTTGATCCACGTTGGAGGAATGGGGAATTGTAAATTTCCATAGGAGTGATCATAACATCGTCATGAGTTCGTAGTATCGATTGATTTGAGGTTACCAATCGGCATTGAGTACAAGGGTGAGGTAGTACTGGGGGTAAATCTTACACAATATTCATAGATCTTAGCCTCGGCAACCCTTGAGTCGCTTGGAGTGGTGGGTGCCCTTGCCCTCATTTTTCTCCTCGAGCTGCCCCACCATCTCTTCTTCCTCACCGGAGTACAAATTGATTGGCATGTTTCCGTGTCCTAGCTCTGGCGCCCTTATAACCATCGTCACCGCAACTTCTTCTTCCACCTCCATGGCCACCGCTTCTTGTTCCTCCTCCACCGCAACCATAGTCCTTGCCGTGAAGTATGCTGCGGCACAATGGTCATGAGGACGCATGTACTCTCTGTACTTGACCTACCTTGACCTCCTTCGAGTGTCACCGGATTCAGACTGATTCATGGCCCAACAAAGGATGTCGACTGACATAGTGCCCTTCGCTAGATCAGGAATCAGCGTCTTCAACTCCTCCGACATCGCCTTTGATACATCTCCAATGTATCTACAATTTTTGATTGTTCCATGCTATTAAAGTATCATTCTTGGATGTTTTATACTCATTAAGTAGCAACTTTATATCATTTTTGGACTAACCTATTGACATAGTGCCCAGTGCCAGTTGTTGTTTTCTACTTCTTTTTACTTTGCGGAATATCAATACCAAACGAAGTCCAAATGCCATGAAACTTTTGGAAAATTTTTCTAAACAGAAGACACCCAGGGAGCCAAAGAAGTGGACCAGAGGAGGTCCATGGGGCCCAGTAGGCACCAGGGCGCGCCAGAAGGCCTAGGCATGCCCTTGTGGGTAGTGGGGAAATTAGGAGAATGATGTGATGGACAAGACCCATCCATTAGCTTAGCATATTGATCATTCAGTTTTATTGATATTTCTTTCTTCATGTCAAATACATATTCCTTCGACTATGAGATTATACAACTCCCGTATACCGGAGGAATAACTTGTGTACTATCAAACGTCACAACGTAACTGGGTGATTATAAAGATGCTCTACAGGTATCTCTGAAGGTGTTTGTTGGGTTGGCATAGATCGAGATTAGGATTTGTCACTCTAAGTATCAGAGAGGTATCTCTAGGACCTCTCGGTAATACACATCATAAGAAGCCTTGGAAGCAAAGTGACTAATGAGTTAGTTGCAGGATGATGTATTATGGAACGAGTAAAGAGACTTGCCGGTAACGAGATTGAACTAGGTATGAAGATACCGACAATCGAATGTCGGGCAAGTAACATATCGACGACAAAGGGAATAGCATATGTTATCATAACGGTTCGACCAACAAAGATCTTCGTAGAATATGTGGGAGCCAATATGAGCATCCAGGTTTCGCTATTGATTATTGATCAGAGAGGTGTCTCGGTCATGTCTACATAGTTTTCGAACCCGTAGGGTCCGCACGCTTAACGTTCGTTGACGATATAATATTATATGAGTTATGTGATTTGGTGACCGAATGTTGTTCAGAGTCCCGTATGAGATCACGGACGTGACGAGGAGTCTCGAAATGGTCGAGAGGTAAAGATTGATATATAGGACGATAGTATTTGGACAACCGAAAGTGTTTCGAAGGGTACCGGGTACATATCGTGTCACCAGAAGGGGTTCCGGGCACCCCCGGCAAAAGATATGGGCCTAATGGGCCAAGAGGGCAAACGCATCAACCAAAACAGAGGAGAATGAAAGAGGGGAAGGTAGAAGGAAAGGGGGGATTCGGCCTCCCCCTTCTTTCCCTCCTCCCTCCTCTTTCCTTTCCCCTCCGGTAAATAAGGAAGGGGGGGGGGGCAGCAAAGGACAAACCCAAGTAGGATTCGGTCCTACTTGGGGAGCCTCCTGGCCTCTCCCCTCTCCCTCTCCCACCTATATATATGTGGGGGGGGGGCTCCCTAGCACACCCCAGACATTGTCTTAGCCGTGTGCGGCGCCCCCTTCACAGTTTACGCCTCCGGTCATAACTTTGTAGTGCTTAGGCGAAGCCCCGTGGAGATCACTTCATCGTCACCGTCACCATGCCGTCGTGCTGACAGAATTCATCTACTACCCGGCATCTTGTTGTATCAAGATGGCGAGGGACGTCACCAAGCTGAACGTGTGTAGAACTCAGAGGTGTCATACGTTCGGTACTCGATCGATGGATCGCGAAAAAAGTTTGACTACATCAATCGCGTTGTGAAACGCTTACGCTTACGGTCTACGAGGGCACGTAGACACACTCTCCCCCTCGTTGCTATGCATCTCCTAGATAGACCTTGCGTGAGCATAGAATTTTTTTGTATTGCATGCTACGTTTCCCAACAGTGGCATCCAAGCCAGGTCTATGCGTAGATGATATGCACGAGTAGACCACAAAGAGCTGTGGGCGGTGATCATCATACAACTTACCACCAATGCCTTATTTTGATTCGATGGTATTGTTGGATGAAGCGGCCCAGACCAACCTTACATGACCACGTTCATGAGACTTGTTCCACCGACAGACATGCAACTAGTTTTGCATAAAGGTGGCTGGCGGGTGTCTATTTCTCCTACTTCAGTTGAATCGAATTTGACTGCGGTCAGTCCTTATTGAAGGTTCAAACAACAAACTTGATAAATCACAGTTGTGGTTTTTATGCCGTAGGTAAGAATGGGTTTTTTTTAGAAGCCCATAGCAGCGACGTAAAACTTGTAACAACAAAGTATAGGACGTCTAACTTGTTTTTGCAGGGATGTTGTGATGTGATATTGTCAAGACATGATGTGATATACATTATTGTATGGGATGATCATGTTTTGTAAAAGTTATTGGCAACCGACAGGAGCCTTATGGTTGTCTCTTTATTGTATGAAATGCAAACACCATGTAATTGCTTTACTTTATCACTATGCGTTAGTGATAGTTGTAGAAGCAATAGTTGACAAGACGACCACGACGCAATGATGGAGATCAAGGTGTCGAGATGGTGACGATTGAGATTATGACGATGCTTTGGAGATGCAGATCAAAAACACAAGATGATGATGGCCATATCATGTCACATATTTTTATTGCATGTGATGTTTATCTTTTATGCATCTTATTTTGCTTAGTACGGCGGTAGCATTATATAAGTGTTCTCCCTGAGTATGCACCGTTGCAACAGTTCATCGTGTTGAGACACCACGTGATGATCGGGTGTGATAGACTCTACGTTCACATACAACGGGTGCAAGACAATTTTGCACATGCGGAATACTCGGGTTAAACTTGACAAGCCTAGCATGTATAGACATGGCCTCGGGACACGGGAGACCGAAAGTTCGAACGTGAATCATATAGTAGACATGATCAACATAGAGATGTTCGCCATTGATGACTACCCCATATCATGTGATGATCAGACATGGGTTAGTAGATTTGGATCACGTTACACTTAGATGACTTGAGGGATGTCAGTTTAAGTGGGAGTTCTTAAGTAATTTCATTAATTGAACTTTAATTTATCATGAACTTAGTCCTGATAGTATTTGAAAATTATGTTGTAGATCAATAGCTCGTGTTGTAGCTCCCCTATGTTTTTTGATATGTTCCTAGAGTAAACTAAGTTGAAAGATGGTAGTAGCAATAATGCAGACTGGGTCCATGATTTGAGGATTATCCTCATTGCTTCATAGAAGAATTGTGTCCTTAATGCATTGCTAGGTGACCGACCTATTGCAGGAGTAGATGCAAACATTATGAATGTTTGGAAAGCTCGATATGATGCCTACTTGATAGTTTAGTGCACCATGCTTTACGGCTTAAAACCGGGACTTCAAAAATGTTTTGAATGCCACAGAGCATATGAGATGTTCCAAGAGCTGAAATTGGTATTTCAGGCTCATGCCCATGTCGAGAGGTATGAGACCTCTGACAAGTACTTTGCCTACAAGATAGATGAGTATAGCTTAGCTAGTGAGCATGTGCTCAAAATGTCTGGGTACTACAATCGCTTGAATCAAGTGGGAGTTAATCTTCCAGATAAGATAGTGATTGACAGAGTTCTCTAGTCGCTATCACCAAGCTACTAGAACTTCGTGATGAACTATAATATGCAAGGGATGACAAAAATGATTCCCGATCTCTTCGCGATGCTAAAATCAGCAAAGGTAGAAATCAAGAAAGAGCATCAAGTGTTGATGATTAACAAGACCACTAGTTTCAAGAAAAAGGGCAAGGGAAAGAAAGGGAACTTCAGGAAGAATGGCAAGCAGGTTGCCACTCCCGTGAAGAAGTCCAAAGCTGGACCTAAGCCTAAAGCTAAGTGACTCTACTGCAAAGGGAATAGTCACTAAAGCGGAACTGCCCCAAATACTTGGCGGATAAGAAGGATGGCAAAGTGAACAAAGGTATATTTGATATACATGTTATTGACGTGTACCTTACTAGTGTTTGTAGTAGCCCCTGGGTATTTGATACCATTTCAGTTGCTAAGATTAGTAACTCGAAACATGAGTTTTAGAGACTAGTTAAAAGTGAGGTGATGATGTGTATTGGAAATGATTCCAAGGTTGATATGATCACCATCGCACACTCCCTCTACCTTCGAGATTATTGTTGAACCTAAATAAATGTTATTTTGTGTTTGCGTTGAGCATGAATATGATCAGATCATGTTTATTGCAATACGTTTATTCATTTGAAGTCAGAGAATAATTGTTGTTCTGTTTACATGAATAAAACCTTCTATGGTCATACACCCAATGTGAATGGTTTACTGAATCTCGATCGTAGTGATACACATATTCATAATATTGATGCCAAAATATGCAAAGTTGATAATGATAGTGCAACATACTTGTGGCACTACCGTTTAGGTCATATTGGTGTAAAGCACATGAAGAAACTCCATGCAGATGGACTTTCGGGATCACTTGATTATGAATCATTTGATACTTGCAAACCATGCATCATGGCCAAGATGACTAAAACTCCGTTCTCCCGAACAATGGAGTGAGCCAATGACTTACTGGAAATAATACATACCAATGTATGCGGTCCGATGAGTGTTGAGGCATGCGGAAGGTATCATTAGTTTCTGACCTTCCTAGATGAGTTAAGCAGATATGGGTATATCTACTTAATGAAACACAAGTCTGAAACATTTGAAAAGTTCAAAGAATTTCAAAGTGAAGTGAAAAATCAGCGTAACAAGAAAAAAAAAGTTTCTACGATCTGATCGCGGAGGCAAATATTTGAGTTACGAGTTTGGCCTTCATTTAAAACAATGTGGAATAGTTTCATAACTCACGCCACCTAGAACACTGTAGCGTAATGGTGTGTCCGAATGTTGTAACCGTACTTTATTAGATATAGTGCAATCTATGATGTCTCTTACTGATTTACCACTATCGTTTTGGGGTTATGCATTAGAGACAGCTGCATTCATGTTAAATAGGGCACCGTATAAATCTGTTGAGACGACACCGTATGAACTGTGGTTTGACAAGAAACCTAAGCCGCCATTTCTTAAAGTTTGGGGTTGCGACACTTACGTCAAGAGACTTCAGCCCGATAAGCTCGAACCCAAATCAGAGAAGTGCATCTTCATAGGATACCCTAATGAAACAATTGGGTACGCCTTCTACCACAGATCCGAAGGCAAGATCTTTGTTGCCAAGAATGGAACCTTTTTAGAGAAGGAGTTTCTCTCAAAAGAAGTGAGTGGGGGGAAAGTAGAACTTGATGAGGTAATTGTACCTTATCTCAATTTGGAAAGTAGCTCATCAGAGAAATCCGTTCTCGTGATGCCTACACCAACTAGAGAGGAAGCTAATGATGATGATCATGAAACTTCAGATCAAGTTACTACAGAACCTCGTAGGTCAACCAAAGCACGATTCGCACTAGAGTGGTACGGTTATCCTGTTCTGGAAGTCATGTTACTAGACCATGGTGAACCTACGAACTATGAAGAAGCTATGATGAGACCGGATTCCAATAAATGGCTTGAGGCCATGAAATCTGAGATAGGATCCATGTATGAGAACAAAGTGTGGACTTTGGTGGACTTGCCCGATGATCAGCAAGCCATAGAGAATAAATGGATCTTCAAGAAGAAGACTGACGCTGATGGTAATGTTACTGTCTACAAAGCTCGACTTGTCGCAAAAGTTTTTCGACAAGTTCAAGGAGTTGACTACGATGAGACTTTCTCACCCGTACGATGCTTAAGTCTGTCCAAATCATGTTAACAATTGCCGCATTTTATGATTATGAAATCTGGCAAATGGACGTCAAAACTGCATTCCTTAATGGATTTATTAAAGAAGAGTTGTATATGATGCAACCAGAAGGTTTTGTCGATCCTAAAGGTGCTAACAAAGTGTGCAAGCTCTAGGGATCCATCTATGGAGTGGTACAAGCATCTCGGAGTTTGAATATACGCTTTGATGAGGTGATCAAAGCATATGGTTTTATACAGACTTCCTGAGAAGCCTGTATTTAAAAGAAAGTGAGTTGGAGCTCTGTAGCATTTCTGATATTCTATGTGGATGACATATTGTTGATTGGAAATGATATAATTTTTTTGGATAGCATAAAAGGATACTTGAATAAGAAGTTTTCAATGAAAGACCTCAGTGAAGCTGCTTACATATTGGGCATCAAGATTTATAGAGATAAATCAAGATGCTTGATAAGACTTTCAATGAGTACATACCTTGACAAGATTTTGAAGGAGTTCAAAATGGATTAGTCAAAGAAGGAGTTCATGCCTGTATTTTAAGGTGTGAAGTTGAGTAAAGACTCAAAACCTGACCACGGCAGAAGATAAAGAGAGAATGAAAGTCATTCCCTATGCCACAACCATAGGTTCTATAAAGTATGCTGATACGTCTCCAACGTATCTATAATTTTTGATTGTTCCATGCTATTATATTACCCGTTTTGGATGTTTATGGGCTTTACTTTACACATTTATATCATTTTTGGGACTAACCTACTAACCGGAGGCCCAACCCATATTGTTTTTTTTGCCTATTTCAGTGTTCCGAAGAAAAGGAATATCAAACGGAGTCCAAACAGAATGAAACCTTCGGAAAAGTTATTTTTGGAACAGAAGCAATCCCGGGAACTTGGAGTGCAAGCCAGGGAAGCATCAAGGAGGCCACGAGATAGGGGGGCATGCCCACCCCATGGGCGCGCCCTCCACCCTCGTGGGCCCCTCGAGGCTCCCTTGACTGACTTCTTTCGCCTATATATTCCCATATACCCTAAAAACATCGAAGAACAAGATAGATCGGGAGTTCCGCCGCCGCTAGCCTCTGTAGCCACCAAAAACCTCACGGGAGCCCATTCTGGCACCCTGCCGGAGGGGGAACCCATCACTGGTGGCCATCTTCATCATCCCAGCGCTCTCCATGACGAGGAGGGAGTAGTTCACCCTCGGGGATGAGGGCATGTACCAGTAGCTATGTGTTTGATCTCTCTCTCTCTCTCTCGTGTTCTCTCTATGGCACGATTTTGATGTATCGCGAGCTTTTCTATTATAGTTGGATCTTATGATGTTTCTTCCCCTCTACTCTCTTGTAATGGATTGAGTTTTCCCTTTGAAGTTATCTTATCGGATTGAGTCTTTAAGGATTTGAGAACACTTGATGTATGTCTTGCCGTGCTTATCTGTGGTGACAATGGGATATCACGTGATCAACTTGATGTATGTTTTGGTGATCAACTTGCGGTTTCCGCCCATGAACCTATGCATAGGGGTTGGCACACGTTTTCGTCTTGACTCTCCGGTAGAAACTTTGGGGAACTCTTTGAAGTACTTTGTGTTGGTTGAATATATGAATCTGAGATTGTGTGATGCATATCGTATAGTCATACCCATGGATACTTGAGGTGATAATGGAGTATCTAGGTGACATTAGGGTTTTGGTTAATTTGTGTCTTAAGGTGTTATTCTAGTATGAACTCTTGAATAGATAGAACAGAAAGGATAACTTTGAGGTGGTTTCGTACCCTACCATAATCTCTTCGTTTGTTCTCTGCTATTAGTGGCTTTGGAGTGACTCTTTGTTGCATGTTGAGGGATAGTTATATGATCCAATTATGTTATTATTGTTGAGAGAACTTGCACTAGTGAAAGTATGAACCCTAGGCCTTGTTTCCTACCATTGCAATACCGTTTGTGCTCACTTTTATCATTAGTTACCTTGCTGTTTTTATATTTTCAGATTACAAAAACATATATCTACTATCCCTATTGCACTTGTATCACCATCACTTCGCCAAACTAGTGCACCTATACAATTTATCATTGTATTGGGTGTGTTGGGGACACAAGAGGCTCTTTGTTATTTGGTTGCAGGGTTGTTTGAGAGAGACCATCTTCATCCTACGCCTTCCACGGATTGATAAACCTTAGGTCATCCACTTGAGGGAAATTTGCTATTGTCCTACAAACCTCTGCACTTGGAGGCCCAACAACGTCTACAAGGAGAAGGTTGTATAGTAGACATCAAGCTCTTTTCTGGCGCCGTTGCCGAGGAGGTGAGTGCTTGAAGGTATATCTTTAGATCTTGCAATCAAATCTTTTTGTTTCTTGTTTTATCACTAGTTTAATCTATAAAAGAAAACTAAGAAAATGGAATTAAGTTTGTCTCATACGCTTCATCTTTTTAATATCTTTCTTGAGAATGATGGAAAGGAAAATTGTGCTCAATGGCTAGAAGAAGAATGCATTAAAATTCTTGGTACTAAATCTTTGAATAATGAGCATGATTGCAATGTTTTTAGTATAAACTCCTTGAATATCCATAGTACTAATGATGATTGCACTAGTTATGATGAAAATGTCTCTTATAAGCATGTCGATTTTTGTGGAGAGCATTGGGTTTGCATAGATACACCAAATAGAGAAGATAGATATTGCAAGAGGCATAAGCATGTAGAAACTAAATTTTTGCAAGAAAGGCTAAGGGAGAGTGCTGAAAATTTATATTTCCTTTGCCGTACTTGTGAACTTTGCAATGAAAGTGGTCATTTACATCTCTGATGCGAATTGTTTCATGATCGAATCGTGTCCAAAAGTTGTGATGATTTGATTACCCTTGCACATTATAATGAACTTAGTTTGCTTATGGGTTACGAAGAAATGAAAGGTTTAGCTAAATTTCTTCCAGAATTTGCTAGTTATAACCTTCTTGAGTTTGATCTAGAGGAAATTTATACGTATTGTGCGGTGAATTGCATTGAAAATTCTTAGATTGCCAATTACATAAAGAAAAGAAAGCAAATAGAAGATGATGAGAATACTAATGATAGGGAAGAGACTTCCCAATATCCTCCTATTATTTCTTATGATGAATCAGGTAACGAGGAGGAGCTTTCTAAGGAGCTTTCTATTCAACCAATCTCATCTATAAGGAGCTCGAAAAAGAGGGATGAACCTACACATAATGTGAAGAAGAAAACGAAAAGAAGGAGCAACAAAGGTAAAAAGGCATCCCTCCCAAATGAAGTTGCTCATACTACTCATTGTGATGATGATAATTGCTATACTATTGGTGCTATCCATACTATTAATGATGAGAGTGATTATGCTTATGATATGAAAAGGCCCAAGTCTGGGGATTCTATGTTTGATAAGGATGACATATTTGAGAATATATTTGCTGAAATTAATGTTTGTCCCAAGTTTTGGGATGCTATGTTTAATTAAGATGATATTTTTAGCATCCCAAGTTTTGATATGCAAAGTTGTTATGATGATAGCATGCCTCTTACCTATGATGATTATATTGATGAAAGTGGGTTTGGAAGAGTGTCAACTTTAGGAAGTAGTGATCCCACTATTTTGGAGGATGTTGAATCTTATTGTGATGAATATGAAAGTGGATTTGGAAGAGTGTCAACTTTATTTAGCAATGATTCCACTATCTTGGAAGAGGTTTCAATCAATTATGATGAGAACAAAGTGGCTACTTATGATGATTATTGTGATGAAACTTATGATATAAAAAGTAGTGATGATTATATTTATAAAACTTGTCATGATTATGATTACCCTTTTTCTAAACATTACTCTTTTAATGTGGAAACAATTTATAGTATTCAAGTCTTTTATGATACTCCCACTATTCCGAATGAGAAGAATTTTGCTTATGTGGAGAGTAATAAAAATTCTATGCTTGTAGATCATGAAAAGAATGCTATATGTGCCGGTTATATTGTTGAATTCATTCATGATGCTACTGAAAATTATTATGAGGGCGGAACATATGCTTGTAGGAATTGTAATAATATCAAGTTTCCTCTCTATGTGCTAAAAATCTTGAAGTTATGCTTGTTTTACCTTCCTATGCCAGTTGATTCTTGTTACCATAAGTTGTTTTCTCACAAAATCCCTATGCATAGGAAGTGGGTTAGGCTTAAATGTGCTAGTAATATGCTTCATGATGCTCCTGTTATGTTTCAATTCTTATCTTTTATGTGAGCATCATTGTCATCATCATGCCTAGCTAGAAAGGCATTAAAGAAAAGCGCTTGTTGGGAGATAACCCAATATTTACCCTTACTGTTTTTGTGTTTCCACATGATTATTCTACTACAGTAATCATGCTTTATAGCTTTTGTTTCAATAAAGTGCCAAGTAAGACCTTTAGGATAGCCTGCGGTGATAGTTGTGTTGATCCTGCTGAGAATCAGAAACTTTTACACACAGTAAATTAGTTTTGATAATTTACAGAAACGTTCTTTTGATCTGATTATTTTTGCTCTGGATTGGTACACAAATTGCTTAGGACTTCCTAATTTGGTAGGATTTTTGGAGTTCCATAAGTATACGTTTGATACAGATTACTACAGACTGTTCTATTTTTGATAGATTCTGTTTTCTATGTGTTGTTTGCTTATTTTGATGAATCTATGAGTAGTATCAGAGGGTATGAACCATAGATAAGTTGGAATACAGTAGATATTACACCAATATGAATTTAGAATGAGTTCATTACAGTACCTAAGTGGTTGTTTCATTTTCTTATACTAACGGAGCTTACGAGTTTTCTGTTGAGTTTAGTGTTGTGAAGTTTTCAAGTTTTGGGTAAAGATTCGATGGACTATGGAATAAGGAGTGGCAAGATCCTAAGCTTGGGGATGCCCAAGGCACCCCAAGGTAATATTCAAGAATATCCAAAAGCCTAAGCTTGGGGATGCCCCCGGAAGGCATCGCCTCTTTCGTCTTCGTTCATTGGTAAGTTTACTTGGAGCTATATTTTTATTCGCCACATGATATGTGTTTTGCTTAGAGCATCTTGTATGATATTAGTATTTGCTTTTTAGTTTTCCACAATTATCCTTGCTGTACACACCTTTTGCAAGAATCCCACTTGATTGGAATTTATTAGAATACTCTATGTGCTTCACTTATATTTTTTGAGTTAGATAGTTTTTGCTCTAGTGCTTCACTTATATCTTTTAGAGCATGATGGTGGCTTAATTTTGTAGAAATTAGTAGCCTCTCATGCTTCACTTATATTATTTTGAGAGTATTTTAGAACAGCATGGTATTTGCTATGGTTATAAAATTGGTCCTAGAATGGTAGGCATCCAAGTTGGGTATAATAAAAACTATCATAGGAAGTGAATTGGATGCTATGATCAATTTGATACTTGATAATTGTTTTGAGATATGGAGGTAGTGATATTAAAGTCATGCTAGTTGGGTGATTATGAATTTAAAGAATGCTTGTGTTGAAGTTAGCAAATCCCGTAGCATGCACATATGGTAAAAGTTGTGTAACAAATTTATTGCATAGGGTGCTCTTTTGATTGCCTTCCCTTGAGTGGAGGTCGGGGGCGCGCGATGGTTAACTCCTACCAACCTCCCCCCTAGGAGCATGCGTAGTAGTACTTTTCTTCGAGGGCTAATAAAACTTTTGCAATAAGTATATGAGTTCTTTATGACTAATGTGAGTCCATGGATTATACGCACTTTTACCTTTCCATCATTGCTAGCCTCTTCGGTACCGTGCATTGCCCTTTCTCACCTTGAGAGTTGGTGCAAACTTCACCGGTGCATCCAAACCATGTGATACGATACGCTCTATCACACATAAACCTCCTTATATCTTCCTCAAAACAGCCACCATACCTACCTATTATGGCATTTCCATAGCCATTCCGAGATATATTGCCATGCAACTTTCCACCGTTCCGTTTATCATCATGACACGCATTATTATTGTCATATTGCCTTGAATGATCATGTAGTTGACATCGTATTTGTGGCAAAGCCACCATGCATAATTTTTCATACATGTCACTCTTGATTCATTGCCCATCCTGGTACACCACCGGAGGTATTCATATAGAGTCATATCTTGTTCTAGTTTTGAGTTGTAATTCATGAGTTGTAAATCAATAAAAGTGTGATGATCATCATTATTAGAGCATTGTCCCCAAAAAGAAAAAAAAGAAAGGCCAAAAAGAAAAAGAAAAAGAAAAAAAGGCCAAAGAAAAAAAAGAAAAAAAGAAAAAGAAGAAAGGCCAAAAAAAGAAAGGTCCAAAAAAAAGAAAAAAAAGAAAAAAAAATAAAAAGGGGGCAATGTTACTATCTCTTTTTCCACACTTGTGCTTCAAAGTAGCACCATGTTCTTCATATAGCGAGTCTCATATGTTGTCACTTTCATATACTAGTGGGATTTTTTCATTATAGAACTTGGCTTGTATATTCCTATGATGGGCTTCCTCAAAATGCCCTAGGTCTTCATGAGCAAGCAAGTTGGATGCACACCCACTTAGTTTCTTTTGTTGAGCTTTCATACATTTATAGCTCTAGTGCATCCGTTGCATGGCAATCCCTACTCCTCATGTTGACATCAATTGATGGGCATCTCCATAGCCCGTTGATTAGCCTCGTCGATGTGGGACTTTCTCTTTTTTTTTTCTCCACACAATCTCCATCATCATATTCTATTCCACCCATAGTGCTATATCCATGGCTCACGCTCATGTATTGCGTGAGAGTTGAAAAAGGCTGAAGCGCGTTAAAAAGTATGAACCAATTGCTTGGCTGAAACTGGGGTTGTTCTTGATGGGAGTATTTTGTGTGATGAAAATGAAACATAGCCTAACTATATGATTTTGTAGGGAGGAACTTTCTTTAGCCATGTTATTTTGAGAAGACATGATTGCCTTGATTAGTATGCTTGAAGTATTACTATTTCTTATGTCAATATGAACTTTTATTTTGAATCATTTGGATCTGAACATTCATGCCACAATAAAGAAAATTACATTGAGAATTATGTTAAGTAGCATTCCACATCAAAAATTCTGTTTTTATCATTTACCTACTCGAGGACGAGTAGGAATTAAGCTTGGGGATGCTTGATACGTCTCCAACGTATCTATAATTTTTTATTGTTCCATGCTATTATATTACCCGTTTTGGATGTTTATGGGCTTTACTTTACACATTTATATCATTTTTGGGACTAACCTACTAACCGGAGGCCCAGCCCGTATTGCTGTTTTTTTTTGCCTATTTCAGTGTTTCGAAGTTAAGGAATATCAAACGGAGTCCAAACGGAATGAAACCTTCAGAAAGGTTATTTTTGGAACAGAAGCAATCCCGGGAACTTGGAGTGCAAGCCAGGGAAGTGTCGAGGAGGCCACAAGATAGGGGGGCGCGCCCACCCCCCTGGGCGCGCCCTCCACCCTTGTGGGCCCCTTGAGGCTCCCCCGACCGACTTCTTTCGCCTATACATTCCCATATACCCTAAAAACATCAAAGAACAAGATAGATCGGGAGTTCCGCCACCGCAAGCCTCTGTAGCCACCAAAAACCTCTCGGGAGCCCGTTTCGGCACCCTGTCGGAGGGGGAACCCATCACCAGTGGCCATCTTCCTCATCCCGGTGCTCTCCATGACAAGGAGGGAGTAGTTCACCCTCGGGGCTGAGGGTATGTACCAGTATCTATGTATTTGATCTCTCTCTCTCTCTCTCTCTCTCGTGTTCTCTCTATGGCACGATCTTGATGTATCGCGAGCTTTGCTATTATAGTTGGATGTTATGATGTTTCTCCCCCTCTACTCTCTTGTAATGGATTGAGTTTTCCCTTTGAAGTTATCTTATCGGATTGAGTCTTTAAGGATTTGAGAACACTTGATGTATGTCTTGCCGTGCTTATCTGTGGTGACAATGGGATATCACGTGATCCACTTGATGTATGTTTTGGTGATCAACTTGCGGGCTCCGCCCATGAACCTATGCATAGGGGTTGGCACACGTTTTTGTCTTGACTCTCCGGTAGAAACTTTGGGGCACTCTTTGAAGTACTTTGTGTTGGTTGAATAGATGAATTTGAGGTTGTGTGATGCATATCGTATAATCATACCCAGGGATACTTGAGGTGACAATGGAGTATCTAGGTGACATTAGGGTTTTGGTTGATTTGTGTCTTAAGGTGTTATTCTAGTATGAGCTCTTGAATAGATAGAACAGAAAGGATAAATTTGAGGTGGTTTCGTACCCTACCATAATCTCTTCGTTTGTTCTCCGCTATTAGTGGCTTTGGAGTTACTCTTTGTTGCATGTTGAGGGATAGTTATATGATCCAATTATGTTATTATTGTTGAGAGAACTTGCACTAGTGAAAGTATGAACCCTAGGCCTTGTTTCCTACCATTGCAATACCATTTGTGCTCACCTTTATCATTAGTTACCTTGCTGTTTTTATATTTTCAGATTACAAAAACCTATATCTACTATCCATATTGCATTTGTATCACCATCTCTTTGCCGACCTAGTGCACCTATACAATTTATCATTGTATTGAGTGTGTTGGGGACACAAGAGACTCTTTGTTATTTGGTTGCAGGGTTGTTTGAGAGAGACCATCTTCATCCTACGCCTCCCACAGATTGATAAACCTTAGGTCATCCACTTGAGGGAAATTTGCTGCTGTCCTACAAACCTCTGCACTTGGAGGCCCAACAACGTCTACAAGGAGAAGGTTGCATAGTAGACATCATATGCCATTCTGTGTACCAAACCTGTTGTCTACCTCACCATGAGTTTGGCAAGGGGGTACAATGGTGATCCAGGAATATATCACTGGATAACGGTAAAAATTATCCTTAGTTACCTTAAAGAGGACTAAGAAAATGTTTCTCGATTATGGAGGTGATAAAGAGTTACGTCGATGCAAGCTTTTACACTGATCTAGATGCCTCCAAGTCTCAATCTAGATACGTATTGAAAGGGGGAGAAATTAGCTAGAGTAGCTCCATGCAGAGCATTGTAGACATAGAAAAATTTGCAAAATACATACAGATCTGAATGTGGCAGACCCATTGACTAAACTTCTCCCACAAGCAAAACATGATCACACCTTAGTACTCTTTGGGTGTTAATGACATGGTGATGTGAACTATATTATTGACTCTAGTAAAACCTTTGGGTGTTGCTCACATGGAGATGTGAACTATGGGTGTTAATCACATGACGATGTGAACTGTTGGTGTTAAATCACATGGCGATATGAACTAGATTATTGACTCTAGTGCAAGTGGGAGACTGAAGGAAATATGCCCTAGAGGCAATAATAAAGTTGTTATTTTATTTTTCCTTATTTCATGATAAATGTTTATTATTCATGCTAGAATTGTATTAACCGGAAACTTGATACATGTGTGGATACATAGACAAAACACTGTGTCCCTAGTAAGCCTCTACTAGACTAGTTCGTTAATCAAAGATGGTTAAGTTTCCTAACCATAGACATGTGTTGTCATTTGATGAACGGGATCACATCATTAGGAGAATGATGATGGATAAGAACCATCCGTTAGCTTAGCATATTGATCGTTCAGTTTTATTGCTATTGCTTTCTTCATGTCAAATACATATTCCTTCGACTATGAGATTATGCAACTCTCGGATATCGAAGGAATACCTTGTGTGCTATCAGACATCACAACATAACTGGGTGATTATAAAGATGCTCTACAGGTATGTTCGAAGGTGTTTGTTGGGTTGGTATAGATCGAGATTAGGATTTGTCACTCTGAGTTTCGGAGAGGTATCTCTGGGCCCTCTCAGTAATACACATCATAAGAAGCCTAGCAAGCAAAGTGACTAATGAGTTAGTTGCAGGATGATGTATTATGGAATGAGTAAAGAGACTTGCCTGTAACAAGGTTGAACTAGGTATGAAGATACCGACGATCGAATATCGGGCAAGTAACATATGTATGACAAAGGGAATAACGTATGTTGTCATAACAGTTCGACCGATAAAGATCTTCGTAGAATATGTGGGAGCCAATATGAGCATCCAGGTTCTGCTATTGGCTATTTATCAGAGAGGTGTCTCAGTCATGTCTACATAGTTCTCGAACCCATAGGGTCCGCATGCTTAACGTTCCTTGACGATATTATTATATGAGTTATGTGATTTGCTGACCAAATGTTGTTCGGAGTCTCGGATGAGATCACGGACATGAAGAGGAGTCTCAAAATGGTCGAGAGGTAAAAATTGATATATAGGATAATACTATTCGGATACCAGAAGTGTTCCATAGGGTACCGGGTACATATCGGGTCATGGAAGGGGTTCCGGGCACCTCCGGCAAAAGATATGGGCCTAATGGGACAAGAGGGGAAATGCACCAGCCACCAAGCATAGGTGCGCCCCCCATATGGGCCAAACTAGAGGAGAAGGAAAGAGGGGAAGGGAGAAGGAAATGGTTGATTCGGACTCCCCCTTCCTTCCCTCCTCGCTCCTCTTTCCTTCCCCCTCTGATAAATAAGGAAAGAGGCGCGGCCAGCCGAGGATGAACCCAAGTAGGATTCGGTCTTACTTGGGGTGCCTCCTAGCCTCTCCCCTCTCCCTCCCACCTATATATATGTGGGGGGGCCTAGCACACCCCAGACATTGTTTTAGCCGTGTGCGGCGCCTCCCTTCACAGTTTATGCCTCCGGTCATAAATTTGTAGTGCTTAGGTGAAGACCTGCGGAAATCACTACACCATCACCGTCACCACACCATTGTGCTGACGAAACTCATCTACTACCTCGACATCTTGCTGGATCAAGAAGGTGAGGGACGCCACCGAGCTAAACGTGTGCAGAACTCGGAGGTGTCCTACGTTCGGTACTGGATCGCTGGATCGCGAAAAAAGTTCGACTATATCAACCGCATTGTGAAACGCTTCCGCTTACGGTCTATGAGGGTACGTAGACACTCCCCCCCTCGTTTGTATGCATATCCTAGATAGATCTTGCGTGAGTGTAGAATTTTTTTGTATTGCATGCTACATTGCCCAACACAACGATCACGAAGGGGTTCTTCATCAACACCCTTGCCCCTCCGATGATGCGTGCGTAGTTTAGCAGAGACCTACGGGCCCGTAGGTAGTAGCTAGATGGCTTATTCTCTCTGTTTGATCTTCAATACAATATTCTCCTCAATGTTCTTGGAGTCTATTTGATGTAATGACTTTTTGCGGTGTGTTTGCTCGGATCCGATGAATTCTAAGTTTATAATCAGATCTATCCATGAATATTATTCGAGTCTTTGCTGAACTCTTTTATGCATTATTGTCATAGCCTCGTATTTCTTCTCCGAAACTTTGGTTTGGTTTGGCCAACTAGATTGTTTTTTCTTGCAATGGGAAGAGGTGCTTTGCGATAGGTTCGATGTTGTGGTGCTCAATCTCGGTGACAGAAAGAGGCATACCACACATGTACCGTTGCCATTAAGGATAAAAAGATGGGGTCTATTCCTACGTGAATAGATCTTGTCTACATCATGTCATCATTCTTAATGCATCACTCCGTTTTCCCATGAACTTAATACACTAGATGCATGCTGGATAGCGGTCGACGTGTGGAGTAATAGTAGTAGATGCAGACAGGAGTTGGTCTACTAATCTTGGACGTGATGCCTATATACATGATCATTGCCTTGGATATCATCATAATTATTTGATCTTCTGTCAATTGCCCAACAGTAATTTGTTTATCCACCATATGCTATTTTCTCGAGAGAGACCTCTAGTGAAATCTACGGCCCCGGGGTCTATTTCCTATCATATTATTATCAGATCTATTAATCCAAAAATCCAAAAATACCTTGTTGCACTTTTTCTTTACTTATTTTATTTTGTGTTTTTGCAAGATCTATTTATCCAATCTCATTCAATTTAATTTATCTCAATACCAAGGAGGGATTGACAACCCCTCTTACATGTTGGGTTGCAAGTTTTTGTTATTTCTGTGCAGGTACCGTTTACATAGTGTTGCTTGGTTCTCCTACTATATTGATAACCTTGGTTTCATAACTGACAGAAATACTTATCGTTGTTGTGCTGCATCATCCTCTCCTCTTCGGGGAAATACCAACACAGATACAACCAATCAACCTTCTTCACCATCGTGCCCGACTCTTTCTGCATTTTTGCCATGCTAGGGAAGTTGGTTCAGACTTCCATGGTGTTCTCGAAATTGGTGCGGTCACCAAGTGAGCACCCCAGGAAGAAATCTCTCCATCCAATGACTTAAGGGAAGGGGTTGGGGATGTATATTGGAGTTCTTGGTGGAGTTCATGGCTGTAGATAGGAGGAAGAGTGAAGAGACAAAGAGATGACTGAGTGAGATGGTGGGTAAGTAGTGACCGTGAGGATGGCTAAATAAAGGGGTTATGGATGATAGGTTTTAGTTGTTATCAATCTCGGAACTTTCTTTTGCTCTTCATAATGTGCTCTCTTCATAATGTAGATCGACACAGACAACAAGTGAAAGGAGGTGGTACCGCCCATGGAGAAGGGTAAGGAGGTCATGCCACCCATGGAGGTTGTGATGACCATGCCTGAGGAGGTGGACAATGATGAGGACGTTGTGCCAGAGGATCCCCCTAGCGGCAAGCGCCGTAACTACGACCACTACTAAGAGGAGGGAGGTCCAAATCACTTATGCAAGGCGATCCTTGCCGCTCAGCTAGAGTACATCCCGATGCCTCTGGACTTCACCAAACACTTCCCGGCGGTGCCGCAAGAGTTCAAACTGAGGAGCACACCGACTGCTCATGGAGGGTGGCTGCCCGGCTGATTGATGGCAGGTGACCCTCAATTAGGGTAGGTCCCCCTTCACCGCCATCCATCAGACCAGGATCGGCTACATGGTGACATTCAAGCTGTTGATACGTCCATTTTGCATCATGCTTTTATATCAATATTTATTGCATTATGGGCTATTATTACACATTATATTTCAATACTTATGGCTATTCTCTCTTATTTTACAAGGTTTACCATGAAGAGGGGGAATGACGGCAGGTGGATTTCTGGCTGGAAAAGGAGCAAATGTTGGAAACCTATTCTGCACAACTCCAAAAGTCCTGAAACTCCACGAAACCACTTTTTGGATTTATTAAGAATTTATGAGCGAAAGAAATAGGCCAGGGGGCCCACATCCTGTCCAGGAGACAAGGGGCGCCCCCCTATAGGACGCACCCCCTATCTCCTGGGCCCCCTGGCTGGCCTCCGGCGACCATCTTCTGCTATATGAAGGGTTTTGACCTGGAAAAATTCATGGGCAATCTTACGGGACAAAACTCCGCCGCCACGAGGCGGAACCTTGGCGGAATCAATCTAGGTCTCTGGCGGAGCTGTTCTGCCGGGGACACTTCCCTCCGGGAGGGGGAAATCATCACCAACGTCATCACCAACGATCCTCTCATCGGGAGGGGGTCAATCTCCATCAACATCTTCACCAGCACCATCTCCTCTCAAACCCTAGTTCATCTCTTGTATCCAATCTTGTATCCAAAACCACAAATTGGTACCTGTGGGTTGCTAGTAGTGTTGATTACTCCTTGTAGTTGATACTTATTGGTTTACTTGGTGGAAGATCATATCCTTAGATACTTAATGCATATTATTACACCTCTGATTATGAACATGATTATGCTTTGTGAGTAGTTACTTTAGTTCCTGAGGACATGGGTGAAGTCTTGCTATTAGTAGTCATGTGAATTTGGTATTCATTTGATATTTTGATGAGATGTACGTTGTCTCTCCTGTAGTGGTGTTATGTGAACGTCGACTACATGACACTTCACCATTATTTGGGCCTAGAGGAAGGCATAGGGAAGTAATAAGTAGGTGATGGGTTGCTAGAGTGACAGAAGCTTAAACCCTAGTTTATGCGTTGCTTCGTTAGGGGTTGATATGGACCCATATGTTTAATGCTGTGGTTAGGTTTACCTTAATACTCATTGTAGTTGCAAACGCTTGCAATAGGGGTTAATAATAAGTGGGATGCTTGTCCAAGTTAGGGCAGTACCCAAGTGTCGGTCCACCCACATATCAAATTATCAAAGTACCGAACGCGAATCTTATGAACGTGATGAAACTAGCTTGACGATAATTCCCAATGTGTCCTCGGGAGCTTCTTCCTTATTATTAGAATTTGTCCAGGCTTATCCTTTGCTACATAAAGGATTGGGCCACATTGCTGCACCTTATTTACTTTGTTTACTTGTTGCTCGTTACTATTTATCTTATCACGAAACTATCTATCACCTACTATTTCAGTGCTTGCAGACAAAACCTTACTGAAAACCGCTTATCATTTCCTTCTGCTCCTCGTTGGGTTCGACACTCTTACTTATAGAAAGGACTACGATAGATCCCCTACACTTGTGGGTCATCAAGACTCTTTTCTGGCGCCGTTGCCGGGGAGCGTAGCGCTCTTGGTGAGTGGAACTTGGTAAGGAAACAATTATATAGTGTGCTGAAATTTTCTGTTACTTGTCACTATGGAAACTAATCCTTTGAGTGGCTTGTTCGGGGTATCTTCACCCCAGCCAGAAGAGCAAAGAGATGCTCCTCAACCTACTGAACTTTATGAAAATATTCACTTTGAGATTCCTTCGGGTATGGTAGAAAAACTGCTAGCTAATCCTTTTGCATGAGTCAGAACTTTTCATCCCGACTTACACCTTATCTTTGTGGATGAAGTTTGTGGATTATTTAAGCTTGCAGGTATTCCTGATGATGTTGTCAAAAGGAAGGTCTTCCCTTTATCTTTGAAGGGAGATGCAATGACATGGTATAGGCTATGTGATGATACGAGATCTTGGAATTATAAGCGATTGAAATTGGAATTTCACCAGAAGTTCTATCCTATGCATCTTGTTCATCGTGATCATAATTACATATATAATTTCTGGCCTCGCGAAGGAGAAAGCATCGCTCAAGCTTGGGTGAGGCTTAAGTCAATGTTATATTCATTCCCCAATCATTAGCTCTCTCGGGAAATGATTATTCAGAATTTTTATGCTCGGTTTTCTCTTGATAATCGCAACTTGCTAGACACTTCCTGTGCTGGTTTCTATATGCTAAAGACTATTGATTTCAAATGGGACTTATTGGAAAGAATTAAACGCAACTCTGAAGATTGGGGTTTTGATGATGGTAAGGAGTCAGGTATGACACCTAAGTTTGATTGTGTTAAATGTTTTATGGATACCGATGCTTTCCGTGGATTTAGCTCTAAGTATGGACTTGACTCTGAGATAGTAGCTACTTTTTGTGAAACTTTTGCTGCTCACGTCGATCTCCCTAAAGAGAAGTGGTTTAAATATAATCCTCCTATTGAAGTGAAAATAGTTGCACCTATTACAGTCGAAGAAAAGACTATTACATATAGTGATCCTATTATTCCTACTACTTATGTCGAAAAACCTCATTTTCCTGTTAGGATAAAAGATCATGTTAAAGCTTCGACTATTGTTCATAAGAGTAATACTAGGACTTATACACCTCCTGAGAAAATTAATGTTGAACCTAGTATTGCTATGATTAAAGATCTCTTAGATGAAGACTTAGATGGGCATGCTATTTCTTTCGTGGGTGAAACTGCTAATATTGCTAGACCCGATAGTAAGACACGTATACCTGTTGTAGGCACGCCTGTTATTTCTGTTAAAATAGGAGATCATTGTTATCATGGCTTATGTGATATGGGTGCTAGTGCTAATGCGATACCTTATGATCTTTTTATAAAGAAATTATGCATGATATTGCACCAGTTGAATTAGAAGATATTGATGTTACTATTAAGCTTGCTAATAGGGACACCTTTAAACCTTTTGGGATTGTTAGAGATGTTGAAGTCTTGTGTGGGAAGATTAAATACCCTGCTGATTTTCTTGTCCTCGGTTCCCCACAAGATGATTTTTGTCCCATTATTTTTGGTAGACCCTTCTTGAACACCGCTAGTGCTAAGATTGGTTGTGAAAAGAACATTGTCACTGTTGGCTTAGATGGTATGTCTCATGAGTTTAATTTCACTAAGTTTAGTAGACAACATCGTGAAAAGGAACCATCTAGTAAGGATGAGATTATTGGTCTTGCTTCTATTGCTGTTCCTCCAACTGATTCGTTAGAACAATATTTGCTAGACCATGAAAACGATATGTTTATGAAGGAAATGGAAGAAATAGATGAACTGTTCCTTAAACAAGAACCTATGCTAAAACATAATCTTCCTGTTGAAATTCTTGGGGATCCCCCTCCACCCAAGGGTGATCCCGTGTTTTGAACTCAAACGATTACCTGATAATCTCAAGTATGCTTATCTTGATGAAAAAGAAATATATCCTATTATTATTAGTGCTAACCTTTCAGAGAAAGAAGAAGAAAGATTATTGAAAACTCTGAAGAAGCACCGAGCTGCTATTGGATATACTCTGGATGATCTTAAGGGCATTAGTCCCACATTATGTCAACATAAAATTTCAGTGGAGAAAGATGCCAAACCAGTTAGAGATCCTCAAAGACGATTAAACCCCAAAATGAAGGAAGTGGTAAGAAAGGAGATTCTAAAACTCCTTGAGGCAGGTATTATTTATCCCGTTGTTGATACTGAATGGGTAAGCCATGTCCATTGTGTCCCTAAAAAGGGAGGTATTACCGTTGTTCCTAATGATAAAGATGAATTGATCCCGCAAAGAATTATTACAGGCTATAGGGGTAATTGATTTCCGTAAGTTAAATAAAGCCACTAAGAAAGACCATTACCCTTTATCTTTTATTGATCAAATGCTAGAAAGGCTATCGAAACACACACATTTTTGCTTTCTAGATGGTTATTCTGGCTTCTCTCAAATACCTGTGTCAGCGGGGGATCAATCTAAAACTACTTTTACTTGCCCTTTTGGTACTTTTGCTTATAGACGTATGCCTTTTGGTTTATGTAATGCACCTGCTACCTTTCAAAGATGCATGATGGCTATATTTTCTGATTTTTGTGAAAAGATTTGTGAGGTATTCATGGATGACTTCTCCGTCTATGGATCCTCTTCTGATGATTGTTTGAGCAACCTTGATCGAGTTTTGCAGAGATGCGAAGACACTAGTCTCGTCCTGAATTGGGAAAAGTGTCACTTTATGGTTAATGAAGGCATTGTCTTGGGGCACAAGATCTCTGAGAGAGGTATTAAAGTTGATAAAGCCAAACTTGATGCTATTGAAAAGATGCCATGTCCCAAGGACATAAAAGGTATAAGAAGTTTCCTTGGTCATGCCGGTTTTTATAGGAGGTTCATTAAGGACTTTTCTAAAATCTCTAGGCCTCTGACTAATTTATTGCAAAAAGATATTCCTTTTGTCTTTGATGATGATTGTGTAGAAGCATTTGAAACACTTAAGAAAGCTTTGATCACAACACCTATTGTTCAGCCACCTGATTGGAATTTGCCTTTTGAAATTATGTGTGATGCTAGTGATTATGCTGTAGGTGCTGTTCTAGGGCAAAGAGTTGATAAGAAATTAAATGTTATCCATTATGCTAGTAAGACTCTTGATACTGCCCGGAGAAATTATGCTACCACTGAAAAGAATTCTTAGCAGTTGTGTTTGCATGTGATAAGTTTAGACCTTATATTGTTGATTCCAAGGTTACTATTCACACTGATCATGCTGCTATTAAATATCTTATGGAAAAGAAAGATGCTAAGCCTAGACTCATTAGATGGGTTCTCTTGCTCCAAGAATTTGACTTGCATATTATTGATAGAAAGGGAGCTGAGAACCCCATTGCAGACAACTTGTCTAGGTTAGAGAATGTTCTTGATGACCCACTGCCTATTAATGATAGTTTTCCTGATGAACAATTAGCGGTTGTCCATGCTTCTCGTACTGCTCCTTGGTATGCTGACTATGCTAATTACATTGTTGCTAAATATATACCGCCTAGTTTCACATACCAGCAAAAGAAAAAGTTCTTTTATGATTTAACACATTACTTCTGGGATGATCCACGCCTTTATAAAGAAGGAGTAGATGGTATTATTAGACGTTGTGTGCCTGAGCATGAACAGGAACAAATCCTACGCAAATGTCACTCCGAATCCTATGGACGACACCACGCTGGAGATAGAACTGCACACAAGGTACTACAATCTGGTTTTTATTGGCCTACTCTTTTCAAAGATGCTCGTAAGTTTGTCGTATCTTGTGATGAATGCCAAAGAATAGGTAACATCAGTAGACGTCAAGAAATGCCTATGAATTATTCTCTTGTTATTGAACCATTTGATGTTTGGGGCTTTGATTATATGGGACCTTTTCCTGCTTCCAATGGTTATACACATATTTTAGTTGCCGTTGATTACATTACTAAGTGGGTAGAAGCTATTCCAACTAGTAGTGCTGATCATAACACTTCTATTAAAATGTTTAAAGAAGTTATTTTTCCGAGTTTTGGAGTCCCTAGATATCTTATGACTGATGGTGGTTCACACTTTATTCATGGTGCTTTCCGTAAGATGCTTGCTAAGTACGATGTCAATCATAGAATTGCATCTCCTTATCACCCGCGGTCTAGTGGTCAAGTAGAGTTGAGCAATAGAGAGCTCAGATTAATTTTGCAAAAGAATGTGAATAGATCTAGAAAGAAATTGGTCCAAAAAACTTGATGATGCATTATGGGCCTATAGAACTGCATACAAAAATCCTATGGGTATGTCTCCATATAAGATGGTTTATGGAAAAGCATGTCATTTACCTCTTGAACTTGAACATAAAGCATATTGGGCTATTAAAGAGCTCAATTATGACTTCAAACTTGCCGGTGAGAAGAGGTTGTTTGATATTAGCTCACTTGATGAATGGAGAACCCAAGCATATGAGAATGCCAAGCTCTTTAAAGAAAAAGTCAAACGTTGGCATGATAAGAGGATACAAAAGCGTGAGTTTAACGTAGGAGATTATGTGTTACTATTCAACTCTCATTTAAGATTTTTGCAAGAAAACTTCTCTCAAAATGGGAAGGTCCCTACATTATCGAGGAGGTCTATCGTTCTGGTGCTATAAAAATCAACAACTTTGAAGCCACAAATCCGAGGGTGGTAAACGGTCAAAGAATTAATCATTATATTTCAGGTAATCCTATCAATGTGTTGAAACCAATATTATTGAAACCATAACCCCTGAGGAATACATAAGAGACACTTTCTAGAACGTTCCAGACTCTGAAAAGGCATAGGTATGTGGTACGGTAAGTATACCGACTCCAAAACAACTCTAATGGCAATTTTTATCAGTTTTGGATTATTTAAGAATTTTAGGAAGAAAGAAGTAGTCCGAAAGGGACACGAGGCTCCCACGAGAGAGGAGGGCGCCCCCCCGTAGGGCGCGCCCCCTATCTCGTGGGCACCTCGTATGCCTCTCGGACTCCGTTTTCTTGTATGTTACGTATTTTGGTTAGTAAAAATACATTATATATACTCCCGAAGGTTTTGACCACCGTATCACGCAAATATCTTCTGTTTTCATTTCGAGCTGTTTCTGTTTCAGATCTAGAGCATCATGACATCTCCAAGCACTCCCAAGGACAAGTTTTTCGAGAGGGTTATCAACCCCTATCTTGCCGAGGTGCTGCATCACCCTCAAACCATTGAGATACGTGAGGGGGTGCTGCACATCCGCGATGTGGAGGGACCAAGGCGTACCGGGAGCATGGAGACAAAGCTCGAAGCCATGGAGCAAGAAGTTTTCAAGTGTCAAGGGATGGTGGAGTGTGGACTCAACGCCAACCAGATGATGATCACGGAGTTCACCAACAACCACAAGCTGGATGCCAAAGTCATCGGGGAGACCATCTTCAAGCTTCAAGAGAAAATCGAGCACCTCCAAGCCCAGATTTATGACCTGCAAAACCAGAACTGTGAGTATGAAGTTTGGCTGTAGATTTAAGGATCCCGGAGACTCGATCATCCTTTTATGATGGAGAGCCTATGCCTTGGAAGACAGACGACAAGCCTACATCATCACCACCTCCACCATCTCCGAAGGAATAATCACATGGGTATGGGCACTCCCCTTGGCAACTGCCAAGCTTGGGGGAGGTGCCTCAGTATCGTATCACCATCACACTCCTATCTTTACCGCTTTATTTAGTTCGATCCTTTTAGTAGTATCTTGATCTGGTAGATTGAAGTTTTGATATCAAGTAGTTTTGAGTTTTGCTTTGTGATCTCTTTATGTAACCGAGTCTGTGTGCTATCTATAATAAAGATTAGTGTTGAGTCAGGGGCTTTGCTATGTTGCTATGATCTTGAGAAAGTAGAAAGAACAAAAGAGTTCATATTGATCTTATGGATAGTGATAACTTCACACATAGAAAGTATGAGGCATAAAAATTGTTGAGAGTTGATGAACGTGGCCTTGGTCATCGTTGCAATTAATAGGAAGTGATAAGGAAAGAGGGGTTCACATATAGATATATTATCTTGGACATCTTTTATGATTGTGAAGCACTCATTAAGTATGACATGCTAAAAGAGTTGATGTTGGACAAGGAATACAACGTAATGGTTTATGTTTTCTGTCATCTCAGTTAAAGTATATTGTCTTTGACCTTCCAAACATGTTGAGCTTGCCTTTCTCCCTCTTGCTAGCCAAAATTCCCTGCACCAAGTAGAGATACTACTTGTGCTTCCAAATATCCTTAAACCCAGTTTTGCCATGAGAGTCCACCATACCTACCTATGGATTGAGTAAGATCCTTCAAGTAAGTTGTCATCGGTGCAAGCAATAAAAGTTGCTCTCTAAATATGCATGACTTATTACTGCAGAGAAAATAAGCTTTGTACGAACTTGTTGTGGAAGTAATAAAAGCGACAGAGTGCATAATAAAGGTCCACATACAAGGGGCAATACTAAGTGACGTTCTTTTGCATTAAGATTTTGTGTATCCAACCCTAAAAGCGTATGACAACCTCTGCTCCCCTCTGTGAAGGGCCTATCTTTTACTTCATGTTTTTACTTTATGCTTGAGTCAAGGTGATCCTCACCTTTCCACCTTTTCATTTTATCCTTTGGCAAGCCCCTCGTGTTTGAAAGGTCATGATACATATATCAAATTGAATGTAAGTTGGCATAGGCTATTATTGTTGACATCACCTAAAGGTGAATATGTTGGGAGGCAACACAATAAGCCCCTATCTTTCTCAGTGTCCGACTGAAACTCTATAACCACAAGTATTGCGTGAGTGTTAACAATTATGGGAGACTACGAGATAGTTGAGTATGTGATCTTGCTGAAAATCTCTATTATTGACTCTTTCTGATGTTACGATAAATTGCAATTGCTTAAATGACTTATATTATAGTTTGTTAGTTCCCAATGAAGTTTATGAACCATACTTGACATTGTGAATTGATTATTACTTGAGCATAAGAAATCATATGACAAAATCTATATATGTTACTGTTATTAGAATGATCATGATGCCCTCATGTCCGTATTTTATTTTTATCGACACCTCTATCTCTAAACATGTGGACATATTTCTCGATCTCGGTTTCCGCTTGAGGACAAGCGAGGTCTAAGCTTGGGGGAGTTGATACGTCCATTTTGCATCATGCTTTTATATCAATATTTATTGCATTATGGGCTGTTATTACACATTATATTTCAATACTTATGGCAATTCTCTCTTATTTTAAAAGGTTTACCATGAAGAGGGGGAATACCGGCAGCTGGAATTCTGGCTGGAAAAGGAGCAAATGTTGGAAACCTATTCTGCACAACTCCAAAAGTCCTGAAACTCCACGAAACCACCTTTTGGATTTATTAAGAATTTATGAGCGAAAGAAATAGGCCAGGGGGCCCACACCCTATCCAGGAGACAGCCCCCCCTATAGGGCGCCCCCTACCTCCTGGGGCCCCTGGTGGGCCTCCGGTGGCTATCTTCTGCTATATGAAGGGTTTTGACCTCGAAAAATTCGTGGGCAAGCTTACGGGATGAAACTCTCCCGCCACGAGGCGGAACCTTGGCGGAATCAATCTAGGGCTCTGGCGGAGCTGTTCTGCCGGGGACACTTCCCACCGGGAGGGGGAAATCATCACCAACGTCATCACCAACGATCCTCTCATCGGGAGGGGGTCAATCTCCATCAACATCTTCACCAGCACCATCTCCTCTCAAACCCTAGTTCATCTCTTGTATCCAATCTTGTATCCAAAACCATAAATTGGTACCTGTGGGTTGCTAGTAGTGTTGATTACTCCTTGTAGTTGATACTTATTGGTTTACTTGGTGGAAGATCATATGTTCAGATCCTTAATGCATATTATTACACCTCTGATTATGAACATGATTATGCTTTGTGAGTAGTTACTTTAGTTCCTGAGGACATGGGTGAAGTCTTGCTATTAGTAGTCATGTGAATTTGTTATTCGTTCGATATTTTGATGAGATGTATGTTGTCTCTCCTCTAGTGGTGTTATGTGAACGTCGACTACATGACACTTCACCATTATTTGGGCCTAGAGGAAGGCATAGGGAAGTAATAAGTAGATGATGGGTTGCTAGAGTGACAGAAGCTTAAACCCTAGTTTATGCGTTGCTTCGTTAGGGGTTGATATGGACCCATATGTTTAATGCTGTGGTTAGGTTTACCTTAATACTCCTTCTTGTAGTTGCGGACGCTTGCAAGAGGGGTTAATCATAAGTGGGATGCTTGCCCAAGTTAGGGCAGTACCCAAGTGTCGGACCACCCACAAATCAAATTATCAAAGCACCGAACGTGAATCTTATGAACGTGATGAAACTAGCTTGACGATAATTCCCAATGTGTCCTCGGGAGCTTCTTCCTTATTATTAGAATTTGTCCAGGCTTATCCTTTGCTACATAAAGGATTGGGCCACCTTGCTGCACCTTATTTACTTTGTTTACTTGTTGCTCATTACTATTTATCTTATCACAAAACTATATATCACCTACTATTTCAGTGCTTGCAGAGAAAACCTTACTGAAAACTGCTTATCATTTCCTTCTGCTCCTCGTTGGGTTCGACACTCTTACTTATCGAAAGGACTACGATAGATCCCCTACACTTGTGGGTCATCAACTGCTCACTTCGAACACGCTCAAGGTCATCGTCTTCGATGACGAAGGCATTGAAGTGGTGACCAAGTGCGGCAAGCATGACGACGTCTTCGCCCTCAACATCTAGGACTACCCTTCCTATGCTCCAGCTGGTTTAGTTTCTTGTCGCACTGCTTTGTGTTTGAACTAATATGTTTAAGCGTGGCACTTTATTTAATCTGCTGTTAGCTATGGTTTACAACTATCTTATGTTGTGTGTATATGAATTTTTCTTCATGCCGTTGTATGTTGCTAATCTCACCACCTCGCCGAAGAGGTTAATAGACAACAACTGTTGCATGGAACCAAACACCGTGTAGTTGCGTGAGCCAAACTAATGCAAGAAAGCAAACGCTAAGCCAAAATTGATCCCTTAATGCGAGAGGCCTAGATGCCGGCAACCAAACAATGTGCAGATGTCGATTTTTTGCATGTTTTCCTCACCAAGGCTCCATTGAGCCAGGATTCAGCTAGCCAGTCTCGGCTCACAAGGCTACTAAACATGCCCAACATGTATAGAACCATGTTGTTGAGGATGCAATTGATCAGAATCAACCGTCCCCCATACTTTGGGGAAATTATTCTTCTGCCCAGGACTAAGGAGGCTAGTCTTAGTGAAGAATATAGATAGATTTGCCTTCTAAATTTCACCTTTAAAATATTCACAAAGGTGGCAAATAATAGGTTGAATGGGGTGGCTGACCACGTGGTCAAACCCACTCAAACATTGTTTGTGCAAGGACGCATCATACAAGATAGAGTTTTTGTGCCGCATGAAATTGTCCATGAGCTTCACCGTAAAAAGTTGAATGGAGTCATTTTCAAAATAGACTTCAAAAAAGCACATGACGAATTCAAATGGTCCTTTCTTTTGCAAACTCTGCATAGGAAGGGGTTTCGCCAAAATGGTGTCGATGGGTAGAGAGTTTTGTTTCTAGAGGTAGTGTGGCTAGCAAACCTAACAAGGATGTTGGTAACTACTTTCAGACTAGGAAGGGGCTTCACTAAGGGGACCCCATGTCCCCTATTTTGTTCAACATTGTGGTCGATATGTTAGCTACCCTTGTTGAGTGGGCTATTGTGGCCGGTGAGATTAGCAGTGTGATCCCTCATTTGGTAGAAGAAAGTCTGTCTATTCTACAATGTGTGGATGACACTATAATTTTTATTAGACAAATCAAGAAACCTCAATTTTCTTTTATATGCATTTGAGGAGCTCTCTGATCTCAAAATTAATTTCCAGAAGAGTGAGCTTTTCTGTTTTGATGATGCTGCAGAGTCCGCATCTGAGTATGCTGAGATTTTTGGCTGCCAGCTTGGGCAGTCCCGATTCTGTATCTAGATATTACAATTAACTATTGGCATTTAACTATCACTGAGTGGAAGCACGTGGAAGAAAGACTTGAGAAACGTCTAGCCAATTGGAAATACCTGAAATAATAATTCGTTATATAATATATTTGCATCGCAACGGTGAAACATTACTTACGAGTACAAACCGCTTTTGTGTCTTCTTCTAAATAGTATTATTCCATCCATTTCTAAATATAAGCCCTTTTAGGGATTTTAAAGACGGACTACAACAGATGTATATAGACCTATTTTAGAGTGTAAATTCACTCATTTTGTTTCATATGTAGTAGTAGTCTATATTGGAATCTCTAAAAGGTCTTATATAGGAACGGAGGGAGTATATACAAATGTTGTAGACATCTTCTAAGCATATTATGCATCAGAAAATATGAACGTAAAGGTAAAGCCGAAATCACTAATTGAGGAGTACTCCTTACAAAGATCACTTCCACCTCTCCAGGTTATGACAAGTGCGCACTGCATGGGTGCCACTTGTCGCAAGTATCAGCGTTCTGGGAACTAGGGTACCCAGACTTGCCTGCCTGCGGCCCAGAGCATGGCTCATTTGATGGCCTGGTATGGCCCAGCGGCAAGACCTTCAAGACAAGACTCTCACAAGGCCCCCCTGGACTAGCGAGGCGAGTGACACCATGACCTCTAGAGGAGGCGGCCTCCTGAGGATCGGAGATTTATACGCAAGTGCCCGGCCTCACGAGGCTACGATGACATGAGCCATGACTACCAAGGCCAGGTAGGCGCCAGCAGGCGCAGATGAGACGGTTTCCCTTTTGGTGCTAAGGGAGCAAAGGCAAACGCGGGTTCCCTAGGAATCCCCCAAAGGTTTCCATTCCGGTGCAACGAGACCAAGACCACGAGCTCGGCAGGACATGTGTCATCGTCGAGCCCACTGCTACGTCACGACCAAAAGCTTTGCATGAGAAGAGCACCTTTTGTCAGAATAGAATGTACCTCTTGTCCCCTTTCAAATTAGTCGTTGTGGAATCCCTTCCCGCCTATTTCCAGGGAAGAGGACCGGGGCCACTATAAATATAGGTAGGCCACCATCATAGAATGGGTCGACTCATTCTGATCTCCCGAGTCCTCTCGAGGCAGCTCATCCACTGTACTAGATCATCCCCAAACCTCCTCGTGAGGCTAATCCACCACAAAGGAGTAGGGTTTTATACCGCAAGGTGGCCCGAACCTGGGTAAACTGTCGTGTCCAGCTTCTTCCCCGCTCGAGCGCATATCCGGCGGGGCTAGGCTATAGGGTGATGAGCTCAAGGTTTGAGAGGTTGAGATCTTCGCACACGCCCCAGAGTTTGAACCTTCTTGGGCCTGCGGAGCCCTGAATCTGACAGTTGGCGCGCTAGTTAGGGGGGTGTCGGAATCCTCCTTCCAGTCCGCTTCACCTCCGCTCCGTCACTCCCATGGTTGACGCTTGCCAAGCCCGTGCCGAGCGCCAGGCTGCTCGTGTCGCCCAGACGGCACCGGTGGGCCATGGTGTTCCTTGCTGTTCGGCCTCCCCTGCGCCCAACGCTTCCACCGACCCCATTGCTCACGAGCAGGAGGGTTCATCGCTGCCACCCCCCCCCCCGTGCGGCGTGATGGCCTCACAGTTACACCGTCTCCTACCTCCAACACGACGTCGTCTTCCCACGCCCACCATGGGCTGGCGAATACGCAGGCCGCTCTGCTCATGGCACATGAGCTGCTATGTTACCGCCCTGCCAACGGCTGCTATGATGACTTGCTTGGTCGCAGCACCGAGCTCGTCAACGCCGCTGGCGAGGTCCCTCCACCATCCCGCTCGCTCTACCACCGCCAGTCCCAGACGGGCAACGTGGTCCACGGCATGCCTCCTTCTCCTCCTCTGTGCGCCGTCGACCCCGAGCCCGGGCGGGATGCGCGCCCGCGCGACCCGCCACATGGAGCACCGACGCGGGACGAGGGAAGCTGTCAAGTGGTGCAACGGCTGCATGCAGGCGCGCATGTGCTCCCAATACCGCTGCGCCAGCACCAGGACCACACGCTGCCGAAAGTCGCGGCACGCGAACGCCAAGATCGATTTCCCTCGCACACGCCGTGCCTTCACCCCAGAGCTGCGCCGTGTCGTCTCGCCCGACAAGTTCAAGCTAGACCTGCCTCCATGCTATGACGGCACCCCCGACCCTGCGGAGTTCCTCCAGCTTTACACACTGAGCATTGAGGCGGTGAACGACGACGACAAGGTCATGGCAAACTGGTTCCCCATGGCCCTCAAGGAAGGCGTGTGCTCCTAGCTCCTCATCCTCCCGGAGAGATCGATCTCCTCTTGGGATTAGCTCTACGAGCGTTTCATCACCAACTTCCAGGGCACCTGCGACCGCGCTCCAGCGGTGGCTGACCTGCAGCTTGTGAAGCAGTAGCTTGGCCAGACCCTGCACAAATATATCCAACGCTTCACGAGTGTTCACCTCAACATCCTGAAGGCGTCAGATGAGCCCATCATCTCGGTGTTCACTGATGGTGTCCGGAATGTCAAGATGAAAGAGGAGCTAGCCATCCATGAGGACTTATGCTCGGCCCTGGAGATGTTCAACCTGGCGACCAAGTGCCCAAGGGACGAGGAAGGCCGCCTCTCCCTCCTTGAGCTTCTGGAAGCCGACCTTGAAGACAAGAAGGCCAAGGCGAAGGAGGCGAAGCGCAAGGGTCCCGCAGTGCTAGCAGCCAAGCCTCAGATGAAGGATGGACGTGACCACGATGAGCCTCCCAGGGGCAACCGACCACTCTGCATCGTCCACAACATCCACAGTCGCAACATCAATGATTGCCAGGAGCTCAGGGCGCTCCGTGAAGGGTGTCTTGGCCGCCTCCCCGAGCGTGGCGACCATGCCTACGGCCGTGGAGGGGGCCGTGGCGGAGGCCGCTGGGACAATCACGACCCTCGCCAAGACTAGCGCGATCAGCCTCCCGAGGATCGTTGGTAGGGACAGCCTCGCGACTGTCCTTGGCGGGATTAGCCTCGTGAGGACCGCCCCCAGGGCAACACCGACCTCCCTCCGCTGCCGCCAGCCCCAAGGAGAAATGACGACAACTGATACGTCTCCAACGTATCTATAATTTTTTATTATTCCATGCTGTTTTATTATCAATCTTGGATGTTTTATAATCATTATATAGTCATTTTATATAATTTTTTGGTACTAACCTATTGACATAGTGCCAAGTGCCAGTTGCTGTTTTCTGCATGTTTTTTACATCACAGGAAATCAATATCAGACGGAGTACAAATGGCACGCCAATTTACGATGATTTTTTATGGACCAGAAGGAAGAAGTTGGGCCCTGGTTGCACCTGAGGGAGTCCGGAGGAGGGGACAACCCACCAGGGCGTGCCAGGAGGCCTAGGCGTGCCCTGGTGGGTTGTTCCCACCTCGGGTGGCCCCTAGACCGAGTCTTTGCTCCACAAATACCCCAATATTCCAGAAACTCTAAGGGAGTCGACGAAATTTTCATCCAGCTGCCGCAGAGTCCAGAACCACAAGATCCAATCTGGATACCATCACGGAGGGGTTCACCACTTTCATTGGTGCCTCTCCGATGATGCGTGAGTAGTTCTTTGTAGACCTTCGGGTCCGTAGTTAGTAGCTAGATTGCTTCCTCTCTCTCTCTCTCTCTGTCTCTCTCTCTCTCTCTTGATTATCAATAAAATGGTCTCTTTGATATCCATATGATGTAAGTCTTTTGGCCGTGTGTTTGTTGGGATCTGATTAACTTCGAGTTTATGATCAATTATATCTTTTTATATCCATGAAAGTTATTTGAGTTCTTTGATCTCTTATATGCGTGATCTCTTATAGCCTCGTATTTCTTCTCCGATATTTGGGTTTTGTTTGGCCAACTTGATCTATTTATCTTGCAATGGGAAGAGGTGCCTGGTAGTGGGTTCGATCTTACGGTGCTTGATCCCAATGACAGAAAGGGAATTGATACGTATGTATCGTTGCTACTAAGGATAAAAAGACAGGATCCATATCTGCCGCAATAGATAAACGGATCTTGTCTACATCATGTCATCGTTCTTATTGCATTACTCCATTTTTCCATGAACTTAATACACTAGATGCATGCTGGATAGCGGTCGATGTGTGGAGTAATAGTAGTAGATGCAGGCAGAAGTCGGTCTACTAATCTTGGACGTGATGCCTATGTAATGATCATTGCCTAGATATCATCATGATTATTTGAAGTTCTATCAATTGCCCAACGGTAATTTGTTCACCCACCATTTTCTATTTTTCTCGAGAGAAGCCACTAGTGAAACCTACGGCCCCCGGGTCTTCTTTCTCATATATTTGACTTGCGATCTACTTTTTCCTTACGTTTATTTTCAGATCTATTAAACCAAAAAAATACAAGAATACCTTGCTGCAATTTATTTGTTCCGCGATCTATTTATCCTATCTACAAATTTACCTCACGTCCTTTGCCTATCTTGAGACGCCGTACCCTGAAAGGGATTGACAACCCCTTTAACACGTTGTGTTGCGAGGTGTTGTTATTTGTGTGCAGGGGCTGTTACGTTGTGTTGCTTGGTTCTCCTACTGGTTCGATAACCTTGGTTTCATATCTGAGGGAAATACCTACCGCCGCTGTGCTGCATCATCCCTTCCTCTATGGGGAAATACCGACGTAGCTTCAAGCGACATCAAAAGGAATTTCTGGCACCGTTGCCGGGGAGGATCTTCAACATAACCAGGTTCCTAATCACAAATCTCATCTCCTTGCAATTTATATATTTGCCTCTCATTTTCCTCTCCCCCACTTCACAAAATTTTGCCGTTTTATTCGCCCCTCTTTTTCACCGATCTCTTGTCTCTAGTCCCGATGGCTAGCGTCCCTACTCCTCCTATGTCACCAGATTTTGAAGTTCTTTACTTCAAGCAAAGACAAGGAGAAAATTTGAAAGATGCCTGGTATAGGCTTATGGAATCGTATCGTGTCTCCAACCTAAAGGGGGATGCTAATATTTTGCTTCATAATTTTTACGTAGGATTAGCTTTGCATCATAGACAACTTCTTGATTTTCCCGCTAAAGGAAATTTTATTGAGCTTGATGCAAACGCTGCTTATGAAATCTTGGAAGGAATTTTGGGAATTCCTCCTCAAAAGAAGGGCTTTTCCTAGCCCTGAGGGAGTTCAAATGTTGGACAAGCTTGGTGATTTACATAAACATATGGTCGAAATACAGAAATATAATGAACCCCTCAAGCACCTCAATGGTAGTCTAAATCGCATGAACACCTTGATTACTCTTTGGAACAAGCGATTGGATATTTTGGATCTTAAGATGGTTTATTTGCTGGAGAATTTAGGGAAGCGTAAAGAGACTCCACGGTTTGAGAAAACCCTTACAAAAGTTTCCAAAACTTTGGAAGATAAAACTTAGATCCTTTCTTTATGCCTAGCTAAGGGCGTAAAACTATAGCGCTTGTTGGGAGGCAACCCAATGAATAGAATTTACTTTTGCTTTTTTTGCTTTCTGTTCTTGAGTGTTAGCACAATTATGCTACTGTTATGCTTGTGTTCTTTGTGTTTTAATTAGTGTTTGTGCCAAGTAAAGCCTTTAGGATCTTCTGGGGTGATAGTTGTTTGATCTTGCTGAAAAAGACAGAAACTTTGCGCTCATGAAAATAATTATCATAAATCACAGAAGACAGATTTTGCCCTGATTCTTTTTGCATAATATTAATATGCAAATTATTATGGTCTTCCTAATTTGGTAGAATGTTTGGAGTTACAGAAGTATTCAAAAGTTCTAGATTACTACAGACTGTTCTGTTTTGACAGATTCTGTTTTCTTTGTGTTGTGTGCTTATTTTGATGGCTCTATGGTTTTCTTTGATGAGTTTTTGCCATAGAAAAGTTGGAATACTGTAGATATAATACGAAAAAAAATAAGAGTTGGTTTGACACAACACTTATAGTAGTGGTTTGCTTTCTTTTACTAACGGATCTCACAAGGGTTTTGTTGAGTTTTGTGTGATTGAAGTTTTCAAGTTTTGGGTTATCTTACGATGGATGAAAGAAGGATAGAAGAGCCTAATCTTGGGGATGCCCCGGCATCCCAAGATATTATCCAATAATGAGCAACCAACTAAGCTTGGGGATGCCCCTGAGTCCCATTCCCTCTTTCTTCAAACGACCAACGGTATTTTACTCGAGACTATATTTTTATTCGTCACACGATATGTGTTTTGCTTGGAGCGTCTTGTATGATATGTGTATTTTGCTTGTTTTATTTTGTGTTTTAAGTCATCGATCCTTGCTGGACACACCTATTTGAGAGAGCCAAAATTATGTCATGACTTGTTAGAATTGCTCTCTATACTTCACTTAAATTTTTATGAGCAATGGGCTTGCTCTAGTGCTTCACTTATATCTTTTTGAGCATGGTGTGCTTAGTATTTTTGAAGAAATTATCTCTTGCTTCACTTAGATTTATTTGAGAGTTAGTAAATTTTTGAAGAAATTCTCTCTTGCTTCACTTAAATCATTTTGAGAGAAATAAAATATGTTATGCTCATGATCTTCACTTATATTTGTTTGAGCTTATGAAAAGTACCACATGAAAATTAGTCCCAAAGTGATAGATATCCAAGAAGGATAAAGAAAGAAAAATAATTATGTCATGATGATCATTGGACAAAATAAACTTGATTCTTAGTAATTGTTTTGAGATATGATGATGTGATATGTGAGTTATGTTGATGAGTAATTGTGCTCTAGTAAGAATATTTGTGTTAAGGTTTGTGATTACCCATGCATGCACGAAAGTCAATAATCATGCAATGAAAATTATATCCTACTTGTGGTGCATTATTTGGTGTTAATTATGCTTAATGCTTGCTTATGAGATTATTCGTTTCTTGGTTGGTCGCTTCTCAATCTTTTTGCTAGCCTTCATTTTGCACCAAGTATGACCTCTACTTGTGCATCCAAAATCCTTTAAACCAGTTTTGCCACGTGAGTCCATTATATCTACCTATATGCGGTATTCTTTTGCCGTTCTAAGCAAATTTGCATGTGCCATCTCTAATTTTCAAAATGAACTTCTCTGTTGTGTGTTTGCTTCGCTCGCGGAACGGTAACGGGTAGCTAATATTTTCCATGCTAGATGTGTTATTCGCATGACGAGTGTTTATTCACTTGTCATTGCAGGAGAGTAAGGCAAAGGTATTAGGGATGCCCAGTCTCGAAATGTAAAAATGAATTTACTTTATGTTGTCAAATAATAAAATCCTTGGAAAGTGTTGGTACGGAGGGCACCCGTGGATACGGCTAGCCATGGAAAGTGAAAGTTATGGTGGAAAAAGGAATAAACTTTATTTTTTGTTTGGGAACCGCCTATGATATATCTAGCATGGAAAGTGTTGGGATGCTCCAAATTGTTTTCGTTGGTGGGATGGATACACCTCCTAAAATGTTTTTATCTCTAATTTTTTTGCTTTGAGTTCTGGCACCTCTACAAATCACTACTTCCCTCCGTGAAGGGCCTTTCTTTTACTTTATGAAATTTTTATTTTTTGAAATTGAGTCTCCATCCTCTCTTATAAAAGCACCAACTAGGGGACAATATGATCGTACTTAAGTATTGGGTGTAGCTAATATTCGAGTGTGTTTCATGAATGGATCAATGTTTGAGCATGATGGGCTAGGGATAACTTGTTTTAGCATTGATATTTTGAAAGACATGGTTGCTTGTTGATATGCTTGAGTATCTAAATTATTATGTCAAAACTAGACTATTGCTTTGAATCACATAAAAGTCCAAATGTCCATGCTATGAAGAAAAGAATATGATATGACATGATAAACAACACTCCACATCAAAAATTCTGTTTTTATCACTTACCTACTCGAGGACGAGCAAGAGTTAAGCTTGGGGATGCTGATACGTCTCCAACGTATCTATAATTTTTGATTATTTCATGCTGTTTTATTATCAATCTTGGATATTTTATAATCATTATATAGTCATTTTACATCATTTTTTAGTACTAATCTATTGACATAGTGCCAAGTGCCAGTTGCTATTTTCTGCATGTGTTTTACATGACAGGAAATCAATATCAGACGGCGTCCAAATGCCACGCCAATTTACGATGATTTTTTATGGACCAGAAGGAAGAAGTTGGCCCCTGGTTACACCTGGGGGGAGTCCCGAGGAGGGGACAACCCACCAGGGCCTGCCTAGAGGCACAGGCGCGCCCTGGTGGGTTGTGCCCACCTCGGGTGCCCCCTAGACCGACTCTTTGCTCTATAAATACCCCAATATTCCAGAAACCCTAAGGGAGTCGACGAAATTTTCATCCAGCCACCGCAAAGTCCAGAACCATGAGATCCAATCTAGACACCATCACAGAGGGGTTCACCACTTCCATTGGTGCCTCTCCGATGATGCGCAAGTAGTTCTTTGTAGACCTTTGGCCCCGTAGTTAGTAGCTAGATGGCTTCCTCTCTCTCTCTCTTGATTATCAATACAATGGTCTCTTGGAGATCCATATGATGTAAGTCTTTTGGCGGTGTGTTCGTTGGGATCTGATGAACTTCGAGTTTATGATCAGTTATATCTTTTTATATCCATGAAAGTTATTTGAGTTCTTTGATCTTTTATATGCGTGATCTCTTATAGCCTCGTATTTCTTCTCCGATATTTGGGTTTTGTTTGGCCAACTTGATCTATTTATCTTGCAATGGGAAGAGGTGCCAGGTAGTGGGTTCGATCTTACGGTGCTTGATCTTAGTGACAGAAAGGGAACCGACACGTATGTATCATTGCTACTAAGGATAAAAAGATGGGATCCATATCTGTCTCAATAGATAAATGGATCTTGTCTACATCATGTCATCATTCTTATTGCATTACTCCGTTTTCCATGAACTTAATACACTAGATGCATGCTGGATAGCGGTCGATGTGTGGAGTAATAGTAGTAGATGCAGGCAGAAGTCGGTCTACTAATATTGGACGTGATGCCTATGTAATGAGTATTGCCTGGTATCGTCATGATTATTTGAAGTTCTATCAATTGCCCAACAGTAATTTGTTCACCCACCGTTTGCTATTTTTCTCAAGAGAAGCCACTAGTGAAACCTATGGCCCCCGGTCTTCTTTCTCATATATTTGACTTGTGATCTACCTTTTCCTTGCATTTATTTTCAGATATATTAAACCAAAAAATACAAAAATACCTTGTTGCTATTTATTTGTTCCGCGATCTATTTATCCTATCTACAAATTTACCTCACGTCCTTTGCCTATCTTGAGGCGCCGTACCATGAAAGGGATTGACAACCCCTTTAACACGTCAGGTTGCGAGGTGTTGTTATTTGTGTGCAGGGGCTGTTTACGTTGTGTTGCTTGGTTCTCCTACTGGTTCAATAACCTTGGTTTCGTATCTGAGGGAAATACCTACCGCTGTTGTGCTGCATCATCCCTTCCTCTTTGGGGAAATACCGATGTAGCTTCAAGCGACATCAACAACCGACACGATGAAGGGACATGGGGCTTCCAGGAGCCTTGGGCGATCGCCTACATCTTGGGTGGTGCCCAGGCCCCTGCATCTCATTGCATCTTCAAGAAGTTCTCTTGTGAGGTGAACGCGGCCCTCCCGAAGATTGAGGCCACGTGTTCCCTCAGGTGGTCGCAGTACGCCATCACCTTCGACTCTAAGGACCACCTCAAGTGCTCGGCCGCCTCTGGCATGCTCCCGATGATCTGCACGCCTACCATCAGTAATAATCTCGTCACCAAGACCCTCATTGACGGTGGCGCTGGGCTCAACGTTCTTCCTGTCGAGATGTTCGAGATACTCTAGGTGCCTTACAACGAGCTCGCGCCAACCAATCCTTTCTCTGGGGTCACCGACGGTTCCACCATCCCCGTGGGGCAAATATGCCTCCCAGTTACCTTTGGCAAGCGTGACCACTACCTCACCGAGCTCATCGACTTTGATGTTTCCCACATCGGCCTCCCTTACAATGCCATCCTCGGGTATCCGACCCTCGCCAAGTTCATGGCAACAACCCACCATGGCTACAATGTCCTCAAGATGTCAGGGTGCAGCGGTGTCGTCGCAGTCGCTTGCGATGAGAAGGACACATCTGCTCCCTTGAGCGCACCTATGAGGCTGCGGCGGCCGAAAACTCTGATGACGAGGGTGACATCCTGCCTCCTGAGGCCACCCCCAAGAAGAAGAAGCAGCTCCTCCTGAAGAGCCGCTAGGAGGGAGGAGCTCCTGTTGGCGGCACTTCAGACCCCGCGCCTCCGGCTGAGGTGCCCCTTCCTCCAACATAGGAAGGCGCTCTCGGCGCCCCCCTCAAAACAGGCTCGGGGGCTCTCCTCTGGAGGGCCACTGACATGACCAGCATGATGAGGGAGGTGCTCGAGCACCACTTGGAGGCGTGCTTTGATGCGCGTCCCCATGGGAAAGGCGTATGATGCGAGGCGCCAGGTGCGCGAGAGTTCATCGCCAAGGCAATCCAGGAGCTTCAGGAGGCGCGAACCATGCATGGAGAGCGTCGCCCTACATCACCAAGTGCAGTCGCCGCTCCTGACATGGGCAGCGGGTTGCGCGTCTGCGTAGACATCCCGAGCCTTAACAGGGCCGCTTCTTAGGAGCTCTTCTGGCCGTCGCACGTCGGCCAGAGAGGGGGCTACCCCTTCAACTACATTTGCATGCCCTTCGGCATCACAAGTGCGGACGCCATGTATCAGCTCCTCACGCGGGTCATGCATGCGTCTCATGACGCCCGATGACCCGCGGTCCTTCAGGAGGACCTGGACCTTCTCGGGCCCCCGGAGCTTCTGGAGGCCTCAGGCTCGTGAGAGTCAAGCTTCAGTAACTACCCCGACGCTTTAGCAACATCGATGCCAGGTGACTTTTTTGGTTTGTTAGTTGAGGGCGCACCCGGGCTGCATTACCCTCAGGTTGTCAGGGCCAACCCCAACAGCTGTATTGTTTTGTGAATGTATTGGAACTGGCTTTGCCATTTATGAATTTCCCAAAGTATTTTAAACCGCGTGCCTGGTGCTTCGCCACCATGAGTTATCGCGTCCTCAACCCGCCCTCGACCACCTCATGATTAAGGACTGGCACGGCGTCTGTGCTCGGGTTCGTCCCTGCAGCATTGGTAAATCCAAGTGACCAAGCTCTGTCTCGCGGGCCAGCCCCGCGCACGTCACCTCCCGGGGTCCTTGGTGCCTTGTTCTCGCATGAGCTAATCAGGAGTGGGTGAGTCAGGGCGCGCGACATGGTTCATTTGACCGCAGTCCAGCGTTTCGTCGTCGTGGGAGCCGTGCGCTGGTTGTTTTTCCTTGGGAATGTTCCATGAGAAGACTGTACACGGCATCTGTGCTCGGGTCCATCCCTGCAACATTGATAAACCCAATGGCTGAGCTCTGTCTGGTGGGTTGGCCCCGTTCACGTCACCTCCGGGGGTCATTGGTGTTTATCCTTCTCATGCGATAGCCTCCAGAGATCCATTCGGCGCATGTCGTCCCACCACATAGGTTTTGCATGCGAGCCCCGCGCCAGAGAAATCAGGCACAACCCGCCTTGAGGTAGGGCCTCGTGAGTCCCGCGCTGGCTCAGGGGTGCCCATATACACCTCCTCCAGTTCTGTTGTGCTAGCCACATGTACGAACGAGGCTGTACAAGCCCTGGAGTCTCCCCCCGAGGGAACTCACACCCACGCACTAGTGGAAGCCCCATGCTCTGCACTGGCGGACAACACAATCGAGGAGCGACTATGCCCACGCACTAGTGGAAGGCCCATGCTCCGTGTTGGTGGACGATATGACTGAGGAGGGACTATGCACATGCACCAGTGGAAGCCCCATGCTCCAGGCTAACGGAAGACACGGTCGAGGAGTGACTATGCCCACACACTGGTGGAAGCCCAATGCTCCGCGCTGGCAGACGACACGGCCGAGGAGCGGCTATTCCCACACCTGGTGGAAGCCCCATGCTCCGCGTAGGTGGATAAACAACTGAGGGCGCCTCAGGGGGCTACACAAACCTCAAGATAGCCTCTCGGCTCTTAAAACTACTACATTATGCAGCTTTACCCTGCGAGCTTCGCGCGAGGGGGCTGGACACGGGGGCTACGCTCAGGCCAAGCCTGGCACATGCCACCTCACCAGGTCTCTGGTACCTAGTCTTCTCGCATCCCTCCTAGGCGAAAGCTGGCAAGGGAAGGTATGGAGGACTCCGGAATAACCTTGCCACCCCCCGCGTTCCTTTCATGTGGGCTGCTTGTACGTCAAGGGGGACCTCCTAAGCATCGCGACTCAGGGGCCTCACTAGCCATGTAGCCCCTCACCCTTTGGTGTCGTCCTGGCGATCCGGACGCCCCAATGGCGATCGAGGTATGCACGGGGCTGGGCCCTATCGATGCAGAGCATTAAGGGGTATGCCCCAGCGACCACGATTCCTTCATGATGGCTGCTCGCACGTGAAGGGGGACCTCCTAAGCATCACGACTCAAGGGCCTTACTAGTCATGTAGCCCCTTGCCCCTTGGTGTCGTCTTGGTGATCTGGACGTCCCAACGGCTGTTGAGGTATGTGCGGGACTGGGCCCTGCCGACACAGAGCGCAAAAAGCAAACAAGAAGGAAACCATGCACGAAAAGGAAGTCACGGAGTCCTAACATTATTACAAGCACAGATTGTTCCACAAATTCAAACAGAAAGTTTTACGCCTCCATGAGGCATGGTAAATGTTGCAAGATAAGAACTAGGAGGAAGCACCATCACTGCCTTAGCTGTCGCCATCGCTCGTTCCGGTCACTAGAAGCCCGTCATCGAGGTCACTGCCGCCACCATCACCGCCGCCGAGCTCTGCCTTCGAAGCCTCGGGGTCGGGGATGCAGAGGAACTTCTTCAGCAACGCGTCCACATGATCTTTCATGGCCCCCTCGATAGCGGCATAGAATTCAGGAGCAATCGAATAGATCAACATGCTGAAGTCGAAGCCAGGATCCTGAACATAGAGCTAGCTGAAGACACGCGTCGTGGTCGCGGTGAAGAGCGAGCGGCACTCCTTCTCCAAGATGGAGTCTACTTCGACGGCAACACCCTTGAGAGCCTCGACGAGCTTGAAGTAGAGCCTTGTAAAGCCATCTTCAGGGGTCACCAGCGGCTTATCATACCCTCCCCTGTAGATGGAGCGCAGTGTGTCACGAGACCTGAGTTCGAGGGAGGAGAAAGTGTCACATTCCACAGCCTTCTTCTTCTTGGCAGCAGCAAGGGTCTTCTCCCTGGCCTCTAGCCGGGCCGCCGCCTTAGAGACGTGCTGGGTGTGGGACGCCTGGGTGTTAGTCACCTCCTTCTTCAGCTTGGCCAGATGGCCGCGCTCCACGGCCTAGTCGGTGGTCACCTGGACTAGCCTGGCATCGCGATCAAAGAGCTTCGCTTCGTGGGCCTTCAGGTCCTCCTCCTATTGCCAAACCCGTTGGACGTGCATGGCTCACTCCTCCTGGAGGGTCCTCAGCTCGGCCTTCGCCTCAGCCCGACGCTTCTCGACGAATGCGGCGTTGGCCAACGCTGAATCGCGAGCCTCCCTGTCTTCGGCGGCCTCCTTCATGCCTTCCATGATGGTGGCCTCGGCCCGGCCCCAGGCCATCTTGGCAGACGTGTCAGCCTGAAGCCACCCTAAGATTAGCCCCACGCGCTCCCTCGCGAGGCACCTGTCGGCATCCTGGAGATCGGCTCAGAGTTGGCCGAGCGGAGTGTAAGCTTCGTCCAGGGCACCCGGCCTGATGAAGGGGCCACGGTCCGCCAACGCAAGGGCCTGGGGAGAAGGCGGTACTGGTGCATCAGCGGGCGCCACCACCAAGGAAGAGGTGACATGGACGGCTTGAGGCATCAGAGGCTCCGAGCTCCCCTCGGGCACGACAAGGGAAGACGGCTCCGCGGCCTACCGGCCAGCAGGGGTCGGCTCCTCCTGAGGCTGCATCACCACACCCTGAGGAACGTGCTCCGCCGCGAGGGGTCAAGGGATTACCCACTCCGCCCGCGCCAGGGTTGTTGCAACTGCGGCAAGAGGTGGTGCCTCCTGAGTCCCAGCGCCCTCGACGAACGCCCCTCCAGGCGGCGCCAGCAAGGCGCTAGGAGATGGTAGAGCACTCGAACGCTCGAGCACGATGTCGCCCAAGCGCCTGGGGGCTACAGGTCGGCCCGGCGTGTCGCCGTGCCGCCATGGCCGCGACCGGAGGCCGACGGTGCCCTCGAGACCAGGGGCCCCTTCGGCTCTGCGCTCTCCTTCCTCTTCTTCGCCGTGACGCCCAGCCTGGGTGTGAGGAGAGAAGTGATGTGGGCACAATGACAATTTACGCTTAATTCAAAGGTAAGGCAAATCACTTACTCGTTAGGGTCGATCCACACCCTCTTTTCTCTTTCTTGGCCGGGCCGGGGCGCCCCCACTTTTCTTCGAAGAGGCCTTCGTCGTGCTCGGGGAACCGGTGGGGCGTCCCTCAGGCAGCACGGGCACGGTGCTACTGCCTGGAGAGGCTAAGGGGTCGCCTTGAGGGGCCATGACCGGCGGCACCACGTCCACCCCAGCAACGGCCGCCGCGCCCTTCGCCAGCGGGTCAGATGCGGACAGGGCCGTCTCGGCCGCCCCGTCTGGATGCGGGGCACCCTCTGGAGGAGGCGCCACTGCACCCTTCTTCAGGGTTGCCTTGACCGGCCCTTGCAGAGTTCGAGGAGTGGACCTCGACCTCCTGAGGGCCCTAGTGGAGCGCGGGGAGTCCACGGCTGGGGGCTCATCGGTGTCGCCATCGTCTTCGAGCCTGTGGAGGAGTTCGCTCTACGACGGAGGGGATACCTCCTCCACGTCATCATCCTGGGTCGCCTCTGAGTTTTTGTCACCATCGCTGTAGCCGGAAGATACCGGCACTAGGGCGGTGGGATGCTTGGGCGGCAGAAGCCCCAGCTGATCGAAGGCGGGCATGGCGGCCACCCGTGCCTCCCAGTCAGCGTGGCGGTACAGCGGGACGCAGGCCTCCGGGAGGCCCCTGGGTCGCTGTCGAGCATGACGTTCATGAAGGAAATAAGCCCTAGAGGCAATAATAAAGTTATTATTTATTTCCTTATTTCATGATAAATGTTTTTTTATTCATGCTTGAATTGTATTAACCGGAAACATAATACATGGGTGAATACATAAACAAACATAGTGTCACTAGTATGCCTCTACTTGACTAGCTCATTAATCAAAGATGGTTAAGTTTACTAACCATAAACATGAGTTGTCATTTGATTAACGAGATCACATCATTAGAAGAATGATGTGATTGACTTGACCCATTCTGTTAGCTTAGCACTTGATCATTTATTATGTTGCTATTGCTTTCTTCATGACTTATACATGTTCCTATGACTATGAGATTATGCAACTCCCGTTTACCAGAGGAACACTTTGTGTGCTACCAAACGTCACAACGTAACTGGGTGATTATAAAGGTTCTCTACAGGTGTCTCTGAAGGTACTTGTTGGGTTGGCGTATTTCGAGATTAGGATTTGTCACTCCGATTGTCGGAGAGGTATCTCTGGGCCCACTCGGTAATGCACATCACTATAAGCCTTGCAAGCATTTTAACTAATAAGTTAGTTGCAGGATGATGTATTACGGAAAAAGTAAAAAGACTTGCAGGTAACGAGATTGAACTAGGTATTGAGATACCGATGATCGAATCTCGGGCAAGTAACATACCGATGACAAAGGGAACAACGTATGTTGTTATGCGGTTTGACTGATAAAGATCTTCGTAGAATATGTGGGAGCCAATATGAGCATCTAGGTTCTGCTATTGGTTATTGACCGGAGACATGTCTCGGTTATGTCTACATAGTTCTCGAACACGTAGGGTCCGCACGCTTAAAGTTCGACGACGGTTATATTATAAGTTTATGTGTTTTGATTTACCGAAGGAGTCGGAGTCCCGGATGAGATCGGGGACATGACGAGGAGTCTCGAAATGATCGAGACGTAAAGATCGATATATTGGACGACTATATTCGGACATCGGAAAGGTTCCGAGTGATTCGGGTATTTTTCGTAGTACCGGAGAGTTACGGGAATTCGTATTGGGCCTTAATGGGCCATACGGGAAAGGAGAGAAAGGCCCTAAAGGGTGGCCGCACCCCTCCCCATGGACTAGTCCGAATTGGACTAGGGAGGGGGGCACCCCCTTCCTTCCATCTCCTTCTCCCTTCCCTTCTTCTACTCCAACAAGGAAAGGAGGAGTCCTACTCCCGGTGGGAGTAGGACTCCCCCTTGGCGCGCCCTCCTCCTAGGCCAGCCGCCTCCCCCTTGCTCCTTTATATACGGGGGCAGGGGGCACCTCTAGACACAACAATTGATCCCATGGATCTCTTAGCCGTGTGCGGTGCCCCCTCCATGATAATCCACCTCGATAATATCATACCGGTGCTTAGGCGAAGCCCTGCGTTGGTAGAACATCATCATCGTCACCACGCAATCGTGCTGACGGAACTCTCCCTCAAAGCTCGGTTGGATCGGAGTTCGAGGGACGTCATCGAGTTGAACGTGTGCAGAACTCGGAGGTACCGTGTGTTCGGTACTTGATCGGTTGGATCGTGAAGACGTACGACTACATCAACCGCGTTTTGCTAACGCTTCCGCTTTCGGTCTACGAGGGTACATGGACACACTCATCCCTCTCGTTGCTATGCATCAACATGATCTTGCATGTGTATAGGAATTTTTTGAAATTACTACGTTCCCAACAGTGGCATCCGAGCCAAGTTTTATGCGTAGATGTTATATGCACGAGTAGAACACAAGTGAGTTGTGGGCAATACAAGTCATACTGCTTACCCGCATGTCATACTATGGTTCGGCGGTATTGTTGGATGAAGCGGCCCGAACTGACATTAGCGTATGCTTACGCGAGACTGGTTCTACCGACGTGCTTTGCACATAGGTGGCTGACGGGTGTCAGTTTCTCCAACTTTAGTTGAACCGAGTGTGGCTACACCCGGTCTTTGAGAAGGTTAAAACAACACTAACTTGACGAACTATCGTTGTGGTTTTGATGCGTAGGTAAGAGCGGTTCTTGCTCAGCCCGTAGCAGCCAGGTAAAATTTGCAACAACAAAGTAGAGGACGTCTAACTTGTTTTTGCAGGGCATGTTGTGATGTGATATGGTCAAGACGTGATGCTATATTTTATTGTATGAGATGATCATGTTTTGTAACCGAGTTATCGACAACTGGCAGGAGCCATATGGTTGTCGCTTTATTGTATGCAATGCAATCGCCCTGTAATTGCTTTACTTTATCACTAAGCGGTAGCGATAGTCATAGAAGCAATAGTTGGCGAGACGACAACGATGCTACGATGGATTTCAAGGTGTCGCGCCGATGATGATGGTGATCATGACGGTGCTTCGGAGATGGAGATCACCAGCACAAGATGATGATGGCCATATCATATCACTTATATTGATAGCATGTGATGTTTATCTTTTATGCACCTTATCTTGCTTTGATTGACGGTAGCATTATAAGATGATCTCTCATTAAATTTCAAGATAAAAGTGTTCTCCCTGAGTATGCACCATTTCCAAAGTCCATCGTGGCCAGACACCACGTGATGATAGGGTGTGATAAGCTCTACGTCCATCTATAATGGGTGCAAGCCGGTTTTGCACATGCAAAATACTCAGGTTAAACTTGACGAGCCTAGCATATGCAGATATGGCCTCGGAACACTGAGACCGAAAGGTCGAGCGTGAATCATATAGTAGATATGATCAACATAGTGATGTTCACCATTCAAAACTACCCCATTTCACGTGATGATCAGTTATGGTTTAGTTGATTTGGATCACGTGATCACTTAGATGATTAGAGAGATGTCTATCTAAGTGGGAGTTCTTAAGTAATATGATTAATTGGACTTAAATTTATCATGAACTTAGTCCTGGTAGTATTTTGCAAATTATGTTGTAGATCAATAGCTCGCGTTGTTGCTTTCATATGTTTATTTTGATATGTTCCTAGAGAAAACTGTGTTGAAAGATGTTAGTAGCAATGATGCGAATTGGATCCATGATCTGAGGATTGTCCTCATTGCTGCACAGAAGAATTATGTCCTTGATGCACCGCTAGGTGATGGACCTATTGCGGGAGCAGATGCAGACGTTATGAACGTTTGGCTAGCTCAAAATGATGACCACTTGATAGTTTAGTGCACCATGCTTAACGGCTTAGAATCGGGACTTCAAAGATGTTTTGAACGTCATGGACTATATGAGATGTTCCAGGAGTTGAAGTTAATATTTCAAGCAAATACCCGAGTTGAGAGATATGAAGTCTCCAACAAGTTCTATAGCTAAAACATGGAAGAGAATTGCTCAACTAGTGAGCATGTGCAAAGATTGTCTGGGTACTACAATCGCTTGAATTAAGTGGGAGTTAATCTTCCAGATAATATAGTGATTGATAGAGTTCTCTAGTCACCATCACCAAGTTACTAGATCTTCGTGATGAACTATAGTATGCAAGGGATGACAAAAACGATTCACGAGCTCTTCATGATGTTGAAATCGACGAAGGTAGAAATCAAGAAAGAGCATCAAGTGTTGATGATTGACAAGACCACTAGTTTATAGAAAAGGGCAAAGGGAAATAAAGAGAAACTTCAAGTAGAATGGCAAGCAAGTTTTCACTCGCGTGAAGAAGCCCAAAGCTAGACCAAAGCCTGAAACTCAGTGCTTCTACTGCAAAGGAAATGGTCACTGGAAGCGGAAATACCCTGAATATTTGGCGGATAAGAAGGATGGCAAAGTAAACAAAGGTATATTTGATATACAAATTATTGATGTGTACTTTACTAGTGTTCATAGTAACCCCTCGGTGTTTGATACTAGTTCAGTTGCTAAGAGTAGTAACTCGAAACGGGAGTTGCAGAATGAACATAGACTAGTTAAGGGTGAAGTGACGATGTGTGTTGGAAGTGGTTCCAAGATTGATATGATCATCATCGCACACTCCCTATACTTTCGGGATTAGTGTTGAACCTAAATAAGTGTTATTTGGTGTTTGCGTTGAGCATGAATATGATTTGATCATGTTTATTGCAATACGGTTATTCATTTAAGTTAGAGAATAATTGTTGTTCTGTTTACATGAATAAAACCTTCTATGGTCATACACCCAATGAAAATGGTTTGTTAGATCTCGATCGTAGTGATACACATATTCATAATATTGAGGTCAAAAGATGCAAAGTTAATAATGATAGTGCAACTTATTTATGGCACTGCCGTTTAGGTCATATTGGTGTAAAGCGCATGAAGAAACTCCATGCTGATGGAATTTTGGAATCACTTGATTATGAATCACTTGATGCTTGCAAACCATGCCTTATGGGCAAGATGACTAAGACTCCGTTCTCCGGAACAATGGAGCGAGCAACTGACTTATTGGAAATAATACATACTGATGTATGCGATCCGATGAGTGTTGAGGCTCGCGGCGGGTATCGTTATTTTCTGACCTTCACAGATGATTTGAGCAGATATGGGTATATCTACTTGATGAAACATAAGTCTGAAACATTTGAAAAGTTCAAAGAATTTTAAAGTGAAGTGGAAAATCATCATAACAAGAAAATAAAGTTTTCTGCGATTTGATCGCGGAGACGAATATTTGAGTTACGAGTTTGGTCTTCAATTGAAACAATGTGGAATAGTTTCACAAACTCATGCTACCTGGAACACCACAACTTAGTGGTGTGTCCGAACATCATAACCATACTTTATTGGATATAGTACAATCTATGATGTCTCTTATCGATTTACCACTATCATTTTGGGGTTATGCATTAGAGACAGCTGCATTCATTTTAAATAGGGCACCATCAAAATCTGTTGAGACGATGCCTTATGAACTGTGGTTTGGCAAGAAACCAAAGTTGTCATTTTTTAAAGTTTGGGGCTGCGATGCTTATGTGAAAAAGTTTCAACCAGATAAGCTCCAACCTAAATTGGAGAAGTGCGTCTTCATAGAATACCCAAAGGAAACTGTTGGGTACACCTTCTATCACAGATCCGAAGGCAAGATATTCGTAGCTAAGATGGATCCTTTCTAGAGAAGGAGTTTCTTTCGAAAGAAGTGAGTGGGAGGAAAGTAGAGCTTGATAAGGTAATTGTACCTTCTCCCGAATTGGAAAGTAGTTCATCACGGAAATTAGTTCCAGTGATTGATGCCTACTACACAACCTTCTTCTTGTAGACGTTGTTGGGCCTGTAAGTGCACAGGTTTGTAGGACAGTGGCAAATTTCCCTCAAGTGGATGACCTAAGGTTTATCAATCTGTGGGAGGCGTAGGATGAAGATGGTCTCTATCGGTGTCAAAACCGGCGGATCTCGGGTAGGGGGTCCCGAACTGTGTGTCTAGGCGGATGGTAACAGGAGACAAGGGACACGATGTTTCTACCCAGGTTCGGGCCCTCTCGATGGAGGTAAAACCCTACTCCTGCTTGATTAATATTGATGATATGGGTAGTACAAGAGTTGATCTACCACGAGATCAGAGAGGCTAAACCCTAGAAGCTAGCCTATGGTATGATTGTTGTTCGTCCTACGGACTAAAACTCTCCGGTTTATATAGACACCGGAGAGGGCTAGGGTTACATAGAGTCGGTTACAATGGGAGGAGATCTTCATATCATATCGCCAAGCTTGCCTTCCACGCCAAGGAAAGTCCTATCCGGACACGGGACGAAGTCTTCAATCTTGTATCTTCATAGTCCGGGAGTCCGGCCAAAGGTCATAGTCCGGCCATCCGGACACCCCCTAATCCAGGACTCCCTCAGTAGCCCCTGAACCAGGCTTCAATGACGACGAGTCTGGCGCGCAAATTGTCTTCGACATTGCAATGCGGGTTCCTCCTCTGAATACTTCATAGAAGATGTTGAACACAAGGATAGTGTCCGGCTCTGCAAAATAAGTTCCGCATACCACCGTAGAGAGAATAATATCTGCACAAATCTAATCTGCTGACGTATTCCGCAGCGCGACATCACACCACGGCCAAGCCTTTATTCGAATCGTTTTACTGTTCCACCTCAGCGTGTTTAGCGAGGCGGTTTCGTTGGCACGTCTTGTCAAAGCAGAGATCGTGTCCCCTTATTCCGGGATTCTCATCAATACGGGCGTGGGTAACCCAACCGCGCCATTAACCGCGGCGCTTGGGAGATAAGCGAGTTTTATTAGGCTGGTGGGGGCTTATAGTTTCGGCCGCCCATATAAGGGGATAAGGATCCACCCTTTCCATTTACACCTTCTTCCTCCTTTGCTTATCCATCCCTGCGCACTCGAGCTCCAGCGCCCAAGTCCGCACTTCCCACCTCAACCTTCTCCAATCATGTCCGGAGCGGGAGGTAGATGGATGGCCTCCTCCGTCACGGAGGGGCAAATCAAAAAGTTAAGGAAGGCCGGATACTTGTCTGACGACATCGCGCACCGGCTTCGAGATGAGGGGCAACTCATCCCCACCCCTGGGCCCCATGAGAGGGTCGTGTTTCTCCCCCATTTCCTCCGCGGACTGGGCTTTCCTCTTCACCCATTTGTCCGGGGGCTCATGTTCTACTATGGCCTAGATTTCCACGATCTGGTCCCGAACTTCATACTCAACATCTCGGCGTTTATCATCGTGTGCGAGGCCTTCCTCCGCATCCAGCCTCACTTTGGCCTATGGCTGAAGATCTACAACGTCAAGCCGAAGGTCGTGATCGTACGTCAAGAAGAGTGCGTAGGCGCCATGGTGGGCAAGCTAGCCAATGTTACATGGCTCGAGGGCGCCTTCGTAGAGACCATCAAAGGGTGGCAATCGGGGTGGTTCTATATCACCAAGCCGCGTGATCCTGAATGGGCAGCTGCCCCCGAATTCCGATCTGGCATCCCCACACGGCTCGCATCTTGGAAAGAGACGGGCCTGTCGTGGGGTAGTTCGGCAGAGGTGACCGGACTTCAAACCTGCGTCAAAGATCTGATAGACAGGAAGGTCAAACTCGTCACCGTAGTCCAGGTCATGCTTTTCCGCCGGATCCTCCCATGTCAATGACGGGCCTTTAATCTTTGGGAATTCGACCCGGCCCAGCACCATACTTTGTCCAGATTCTTCTACACAACGCACGAAGATGCCTGGAAGGTGCTTTTCAAGAGTTACGAGGTCCACCCTCCCATCACCGAGGATCACGGATTCTGTGCGAAGCGCCAAGCCAGTGCGGTAAGCTTAATTTTCCCATTACGGGGTATTTGTTTTCCATAGTTTGACTCTATGCGGGATCTAAACTCCCATCCCTTCAACAGGACTGGCAGAAGAAGGCCGGACAAATCAACTGTCCGGCTCCTTTGCCTGAAGACCCATCGGATGCTCGTTTGACAAAGCTGCTGGTTCCGGCACCCCACGTGGTGCCGGAGAAGAAGGCCAAGAAGAAGGCCACGGGGACTCGAAAGAGTTCCCAGCGCCTGGAGGTGTCGGATTCATCGCCTGACAACCCCGAAGCACCCTCCGCCTCTGAGGAGGAAGAAGAAGAAGCCTCTCCCCCTCCAACGGGGGGAGGAAAGAAAAGGAAGGCAGCCCCAACTGGGGAGGTCGGAGGGTCCAAGAAGGGGAGGACCCTTCTGCCGGACTACGCCTCCGATGCCGAAGACGGCGGGGAGGAATGGCCATCCAGTGTTAAGCCCCTGGCAAAATTGTAAGTATCCGGATACCAGAATAACTTATGGCGCTCCTCTATTGTATGGTACCTTCTGACGCCAAATTCAATCATGCAGTCCGCCCAAGGCTCAGCTCGGCGATTCGTCGAGTGGCTCCCTGGATTCGTCAGATGTGAATAGCGCTTCACTTCCGACGGGCTCCTCCCCTCTCCCTACGGACGACACCGAGGCAGAGTCCCAAAAGGGACTAAACCAGGAGGAGGTGGTCCTGGAGGCGCCGCAAGGCAACCTCCCTGATTCCAGGCCCAAAGGGGGTAAAACCCCAGAGGTGTCTAAGTCTGGCCCTGGGCCGGACACTGCTCTGGAACCTTCAGTGGTTCTGGAGTCCGGCAGGCGGCGCCTTCGTAAGAAGGGCAAACCTACGACGCCGGCGACCTCCGTCCAACCAGAGGCGCCGAATAATTTGCTGGAGGTGCTTAACGGCGCCTCCATCGACGAGGAACACCACACTGTTATGAGTGCGGTGATTCAGAAGGTTCAGTCCGCCAAGAGCGGGCTGACAGAAGCCTGTACGAGCCTGTTAACAGGCTTTGAGGTATGTATTCAAAACATATAAAAATGTTACCGCATAGACAGTAGCCCCTGATGCTCAGTTTGGCATTCGAAAGAAAAGCCAGACTGAGGATCTAAAAAGATATACGCAGGAGTCTAACATAAATGTGTCGATATGGGAATGCAGGCTGCGCTGCTGACCTCTGCCGCACTGACTGCGGAGTTCGACACATTGAAGCAGAACCTCGAGAGGTCCGAGAACGAGCTCGGCCGTGCCAAGAAGCATCTCGAGGACAAGGAGGGTATGTAATACCGTATGTAAATGTATATAGAACTACCTGGTTGCAAATAATGACAGGACCAACGTGAACATTGCAGGGGCCACGACCAAGGTGGCAACCCTGAAGGAAGCGGTGTCCAAGGCCGAAAACAGTGCGGCCTTGGAGCGCACCGAGCGAGAGAAGCAGGAGGCACGGGTGGCGGAGGTGCGGCAAGAGCTCCAGGCTCTCGTGGAGAAACACGAGAGTTTGGAGCGTGACTCGAAGACTCGAGAGTCCGAGCTCGCCTTTGCTCTTGAGAGTGCCAAAACCGCTAAGGCCGAAGCCCAGAAGGCCCTCCAGGAGATCGATGCAATAAAGAAGATAGTGGCGGGTAAGGCATTCTTTATGCAAAGCAAGCATATAAAAGTGAATTATCTGTTACTTACCCGAATCCGGAGCTCTCCAAGAGCGTTCGCCGATCTACCCCGTAGTGTGTCTGATGCTGCCGCGTTCTACCGAGCCGAGGAGGGGAGCTCAACGGAAAAGGTGTTCTGGTCTCAATATGCTGAGGCCGGGCATCCGGTGCCCCTGAGCGACCAGCTGAAGTAGCTGGTCGAGCTCCACAAGGTGGCCGAACAAGCCATGAAGGGCCTCATAGTTCGGCTGTGGCCTAGAGAAGCCATGCCTGGGAGCTACTTCGGTCTGGTGCGGCGGCTGGTGGACGCTTGTCCATGGATTGAAGTCATCAAGCGCTCCGTCTGTATTGAAGGTGTCCGTCGGGCCCTTGGCCGTGCTAAAGTGCACTATGGCAAGATGGACGCCGAGAAGCTTGTGACGGATGCGCCACCGTCGGGCAAGGAGTATCGCAAGCCCGAGATGTATTATAAGGGCGTCCTGAAGGGTGCCCGCCTTATAGTGGGTGAATGCTCCAAAGATCTATTTTTTGAGTAGACTCGCATTTGTTATCCTGTACGCTGAAAACTTTGTTCATATGCGCTAAGCAATGCTTGTTAATTTAAAATATTACCTTTTGTGCGGCCGTTTATCAAATCTGAGAGATGCAAGTCGTCGGCTTCTACCCCCATGCCACTAGTGCTGGGGTGCTCGGGATAAACCTGAGCACTCTTGTTCCCATTCTTGGGTCCATCTAGGGAGGTGCTCAGCACAACGAACAAGGCCATCGGACTTATAATGCTTTATCACTCTCACTTAGCCATAGAATTCTATAATTTTAAATTTCGGCGAAGCCCCTGGTATTCAGAAGACCGAGTTCGGGGCGCTATCCACGCCTAGGCCAGATAAATCCGGCTCCTCGCTCTAAGCGGCATAAGTCTTTAGGGACTCGGAAAACCTCGCGAACAGCGACCGGTCTCTCGCACTATCATGACGGTCAGTTTTAGCTTTCTCTACTGAGGTGTTAACCCAGCTCAACTGGGGCACAATCGCAGTAGTTCTCCCAGCGCTACCTTAGCCAACATTGCGGAACGTAAGGTACCAAAACATGGGAGCCGGGCAAACCCAACTATTGACCCAAGACATGATTCGGAGCCAATGCATATAGTGCTATAAGTTCGGGGTGCCGCACTCATGAGAGTGTTCGGTCTTCTCACACCGTGTTATGGGGTGCTTAAGCCCCTGGTGTATTGGCTGTACCAAAGTGTACGGTGCATAATGTCATGACTGAACATATTTGTATAAAAATAGATGAATACAATAATAGATAAGAGCTATGTATTGTTTATTAAAAAGGGCTGCTATGAAAGCAGAACGATATAAATAGTGCGATAAGCAAGAGATGGGATTATTTGACATGTCCCCCTCCAGGGGCAAGCTGTGAGACTTTTAAGTAAAACAGGTATTTAGCTCGTTATAGAGACCACCTGGACATTTGACGTGGCTTGTTCTCTCCCTGGCTGTTGCATCGTGTGTTTGGGGAGTGTATTGCCGGACAGGCCTTCCGGATAGTTGGGTCCTGAAAGTATATATAAAAAAGGAAACGGTAGAATAGGGAGCCCCTAGTGCGGTTCAGCCGCATTCTGGGCGTGCCGTGGTTGTGCCCTTCCCCTTATGCCCATGGTATTTCCCAAAGCGTAATTATGTACGCGTGGTACCGCTATCGCCATCTGGCGAGGGCTGGGGTTGGGGCCGCACTGCTATGATTGCTCGGAGCATGCCAGCCGGTTTTGTTGTAGGTTACTTCGGGCGCGCTTGACGTTGTCCGGACGTTTAACACCCGGATTGGAGAATTGCCTTGAGAGGCTACTTTGTACTTCCGCCGCTAGGGCCGCCGTGTGCTCCTCCGTTCGGAGGGAGCGTTCGGTGTTTCCATTTACCGTAATGACTCCGCGAGGGCCTGGCATCTTGAGCTTGAGATATGCATAGTGCGGCACCGCATTGAATTTTGCGAATGCGGTTCGTCCGAGCAGGGCGTGATAGCCACTACGGAATGGGACTATGTCGAAGATTAACTCTTCGCTTCGGAAATTATCCGGGGATCCGAAGACCACTTCGAGTGTAACCGAGCCTGTACAGCTGGCTTCTACACCTGGTATGATGCCTTTAAAGGTTGTCTTTGTGGGTTTAGTCCTTGAGGGATCTATACCCATTTTTTGCACTGTATCCTGATAAAGCAGGTTCAGGCTGCTGTCGCCGTCCATGAGGACTCTAGTGAGGTGAAATCCATCAATGATTGGGTCTAGGACCAATGCGGCGAATCCGCCGTGACGGATGCTAGTGGGGTGGTCCCGTCGATCAAAAGTGATCGGGCAGGAGGACCATGGGTTGAACTTTGGGGCGACTGGCTCCAACGCATAGACGTCCTTGAGAGCATGCTTCCGCTCCCTTTTAGGGATATGGGTTGCGTATATCATGTTCACCGTCCGCACTTGCGGGGGGAAGCCCTTCTGTCCTCTGTTGTTCGGCGGCCGGGACTCCTCCTCGTCATCGCTATGCAGCCCCTTGTCTCTGGTTTCGGCACTTAACTTGCCTGCCTGCTTGAACACCCAACAATCCCTGTTGGTGTGGTTGGCTGGTTGTTCAGGGGTGATGTGTATCTGGCACGAGTGATCGAGTATCCGGTCTAAACTGGATGGGCCCAGAGGGTTTCTTTTGAATGGCTTCTTCCGCTGACCGGGTTTAGAGCCTATAAATCTGGCATTAACTGTCGTATCCTCAGTATTGTCGCTGTTAATGCGGCGCTTGTGCTTGTTGTGACGTGACCTTCCATTGTTGTCCTTGGTATCAGAATTGCCAGGGGTCTTGGTTATGTTATTGCTACGAGCTAGCCAGCTGTCTTCTCCCGTGCAAAAGCGGGTCATGAGTGTCGTGAGGGCTGCCATAGATTTCGGCTTTTCTTGTCCTAGGTGCCGGGCAAGCCATTCGTCTCGGATGTTGTGCCTGAAGGCTGCAAGGGCCTCGGCGTCCGGACAGTCGACTATTTGATTTTTCTTGGTTAGGAACCGTGTCCAGAATTGTCTGGCCGATTCCTCTGGCTGCTGGATTATGTGGCTTAGGTCATCGGCGTCTGGTGGTCGCACATAAGTGCCCTGGAAGTTGTCAAGGAACGCGGATTCCAGGTCCTCCCAGCAACTAATTGACTCTGCTGGCAGGCTGTTAAGCCAATGCTGAGCTGGTCCTTTAAGCTTGAGCGCGAGGTATTTGATGGCGTGTAGATCATCACCACGGGCCATGTCGATATGAAGGAGATAATCCTGGATCCATACCGCGGGATCTGTTGTGCCATCATATGATTCGATGTTTATTGGTTTAAAACCCTCGGGGGTTTGATGATCCATTACTTCGTTTGTGAAGCATAGTGGGTGTGCGGCGCCCCTGTACCGGGCTATATCGCGATGCAGCTCGGATGAGCTTTGTCTGTTGTGTTCGGCCTGGCCGTATTTATCATATCCGGCGTGACGGTTATCGTCGCGTGACGTGGGGCGCCCACACAATCCGTAGATCGATCTTGTTTGCCTTGCCTTATCCTCCAATATGTCTCGCAGGTTTGTTGCGTTTCCCCGCGCTCTGGTATTTTTTGAGCGGCGCCGGGGTGCGGCTTGGGTTGAGGGCCGAAAGGCCTCTCTGTCGCGGCCACGGGGTGGCTGATCGGGCGCATCGTACGCTGGTGATGTAGGTTTAGTTGCTTCCTCCTCTAGTTGGGTTAGCAGCCTGTACTTTGGGTAGCTCTTGGAGGGGCGTTCGAGTTTATACTCTTCGGCCGCCAGGATTCAGTCCATATGTCGGCTAGCAAGTCTTGGTCAGCTCTAAGCTGATGTTGTTTTTTCTTGAGGCTGCTTGCCGTGGCCATAAGCCTGCGTTTGAAATGCTCTTGTTTTACGAGATCCTCTGGCACGACAAATTCGTCGTCGTCGAGGCTTGCCTCGTCTTCAGAGGGAGGCATATAATTGTCGTCCTCGACCTCCCTGTCTGCCGCTCTCTCATGAGGGCTGGCTCCTCCGTCCTCCTACGCTGAATCCTGCTGGAGGGGGTTGTCTTCGGCACTGTCCGGGGTGTTGTTGTCTCCAGTGCCGGACTCGCTGTTTTTGCTTTGGCGGGATTTAGAGCGGCGCCGCTGACGTCGGTGCTTGGGTTGCTTCTTGGAGGGGTCGTCCTCCGTTTTTTCATCGCCATCCCCTGCTTTGGGGGTGTCCACCATGTATATGTCATATGACGAGGTGGCTTTCCAGTGCCCTATAGGTGCTGGTTCTTGGTCGTCTCCTTCATCAGCATCCATACCGTCGATGTCTTTGGAGTCGAAGTCGAGCATGTCGGTTAGATCGTCGACAGTGGCTACAAAGTGGGTGGTGGGTGGGTTTCGAATTTCTTTGTTGTCTGCATCCCAACCATGCTGACCATAGTCCGGCCAGGGCTCTCCTGACAAAGAGAGAGACTTTAGTGAATTTAGGATATCGCCAAAGGGCGAGTGCTTAAAGACGTCCGCGGCGCTGAACTCCATGATCGGAGCCCAATCGGGTTCGATCGGAAGGGGTGCGGAAGATTCGGAGTCCGGAACGGAGTCCGGCACCTTGGAGTCACATGCCTCGCAAAGAACTAGGCTGGTATTCGGCTCTATCACCGTAGAGATTGCGGCTCCTGGGGCGGCGTCCAACCGTCCGTCCTTGACTGGCGCAGTCGACTCCGAGCTAATGGTCGGAGCGGGCACCTGAGCGGCGCTCGGGGCGCTGTCCGGCGGCAGAGCTAGATCATGCCCATCGTGACAGTACGGCGCGCTCGGCCGTGGCTCGAATCCGTTGAAGATCAAGTCCCAGCGGATGTCGGCCGTGTAGTTTAAGCTTCCAAACCTAACCTAATGGCCAGGGGCATAGCTTTCGATCTGCTCCAGATGGCCAAGCGAACTGGCCCGCAGTGCGAAGCCGCCGAACACGAAGATCTGTCCGGGGAGAAAAGTCTCACCCTAGACCGTGTCGTGGTTGGTGATCGAAAAAGCCATCGGGCCTAAAGGTGACGACACAAAGGAACTCTCAATGAAAGCACCAATGTCAGTGTCAAAACCAGCGGATCTCGGGTAGGGGGTCCCGAACTATGCGTCTAGGCAGATGGTAACAGGAGACAAGGGACACGATGTTTTTACCCAGGTTCGGGCCCTCTCGATGGAGGTAAAACCCTACTCCTGCTTGATTAATATTGATGATATGGGTAGTACAAGAGTTGATCTACCACGAGATCAGAGAGGCTAAACCCTAGAAGCTAGCCTATGGTATGATTGTTGTTCGTCCTACGGACTAAAACTCTCCGGTTTATATAGACACCGGAGAGGGCTAGGGTTACATAGAGTCGGTTACAATGGGAGGAGATCTTCATATCATATCGCCAAGCTTGCCTTCCACGCCAAGGAAAGTCCTATCCGGACACAGGATGAAGTCTTCAATCTTGTATCTTCATAGTCCGGGAGTCTGGCCAAAGGTCATAGTCCGACCATCCGGACACCCCCTAATCCAGGACTCCCTCAGTCTCTCTCAACCAACCCTGCAACCAAATAACAAAGAGTCTCTTGTGTCCCCAACACACCCAATACAATGGTAAATTGTATAGGTGCACTCGTTCGGTGAAGAAATGGTGATACAAGTGCAATATGGATGGTAGATAAAGGTATTTGTAATCTGAAATTATAAAAACAGCAAGGTAACTAATGATAAAAGTGAGAACAAACGGTATTGCAATGGTAGGAAACAAGGCCTAGGGTTCATACTTTCACTAGTGCAAGTTCTCTCAACAATAATAACATAGATAGATCATATAACAATCCCTCAATATGCAACAAAGAGTCACTCCAAAGACACTAATAGCGGAGAACAAATGAAGAGATTATGGTAGGGTACAAAACCACCTCAAAGTTATTCTTTCGGATCAATCTATTCAAGAGTTCGTACTATAATAACATCTTAAGATACAAATCAACCAAAACCCTAATGTCACCTAGATACTCCATTGTCACCTCAAGTATCCGTGGGCATGATTATACGATATGCATCACACAATCTCAGATTCATCTATTCAACCAACACAAAGTACTTCAAAGAGTGCCCCAAAGTTTCTACCAGAGAGTCAAGACGAAAACGTGTGCCAACCCCTATGCATAGGTTCATGGACGGAACCCACAAGTTGGTCACCAAAACATACATCAAGTGGCACATGATATCCCATTGTCACCACAGATAAGCACGGCAAGACATACATCAAGTGTTCTCAAATCATTAAAGACTCAATCCGATAAGATAACTTCAAAGGGAAAACTCAATCCATTACAAGAGAGTAGAGGGGGAGAAACATCATAAGATCCAACTATAATTGCAAAGCTCGTGATACATCAAGATCGTGCCATAGAGGGAACACGAGAGAGAGAACACGAGAGAGAGAGAGAGAGAGAGAGAGAGAGAGAGAGAGATCAAACACATAGCTACTGGTACATACCCTCAGCCCCGAGGGTGAACTACTCCCTCCTCGTCATGGAGAGCATCAGGATGATGAAGATGGCCACCGGTGATGGGTTCCCCCTCCGACAGGGTGCCGGAACAGGCTCCCGAGAGGTTTTTGGTGGCTATAGAGGCTTGCAGCGGCGGAACTCCCGATCTATCTTCTCCGTGGATGTTTTTAGGGTATGTGGGACTATATAGCCGAAAGAAGTCAGTCAGGAGGTGCTCAAGGGGCCCACGAGATAGGGGGTGCGCCCAGTAGGGGGGGGGTGCGCGCCCCCACCCTCGTGGCCTCCTCGAGGATCTTCTGACGTGAACTCCAAGTCTCCCGGATGATATTCTTCCAAAAAATCACGATGCCGAAGGTTTCATTCCGTTTGGACTCTGTTTGATATTCTTTTCATTCTGTTTGGACTCCGTTTGATATTCCTTTTCTTCGAAATACCGAAACAGGCAATAAAACAACAATATGGGCTGGGCCTCTGGTTAATAGGTTAGTCCCAAAAGTAAAATAAAAGTGTATAATAAAGCCCGTAATCATTCAAAACAGATAATAAAATCGCATGAATGCTTCATAAATTATAGATACGTTGGAGACGTATCAGCATCCCCAAGCTTAACTCTTGCTCGTCCTCGAGTAGGTAAATGATAAAAGAAAGAATTTATGAAGTGTGAATGCTAGAGGTGCACAAGTTTGATCAATGATAATTTAAACCACCTTTTCTAGCATAATTATATGTCATAACAGTAGTTCATCTCATAAAACTTTTCATAATCAAGTAACAAGCAATTCACATGTTAAAGCATAGACCATAAACTTTCTTGAAAACTAGCAAACTTCATTCTTAGTCATCAAACCATTGCAATTCATCTTATTTCCAGGAAGGATCTATGTCAGGGCTTTGATTTAGCAAACTTCACATACTCAACTATCATATAGTCTTCTACTGTTGCTAACACTCACGCAATACTTGTGGTTATGGAGTTTTAATCGGACACTAAGAAAGAAAGGGGCTTATAGTGTTACCTCCATACGTATTCACCTTTGGGTGATGTCAACAATAAAAGTTCATGCTAACGTACATCCAATTGGATATATATATATTAGGATCACCCTAACACAAAGTGCTTGCCAAAGGATAAAATGAAAAAGGGAAATGTGAAGATCACCTTGACTCTTGCATAAAGTAAAAGACATAAAGTAAAAGATAGGTCCTTCGCAGAGGGAAGCAGAGGTTGTCATGCGCTTTTAGGGTTGGATACACAAAATCTTAATGCGAAAGAACGTCACTTTATATTGCCCCTTATATATGGACCCTTATTATGCAGTCCGTCGCTTTTATTGCTTCTATAACAAGATCGTACAAAGATTATTTTCTACGCACTAATAAGTCATGCATATTTAGAGAGCAATTTTTATTGCTTGCACCGATGACAACTTACTTGAAGGATCTTACTCAATCCATAGGTAGATATGGTGGACTCTCATGGTAAAACTGGGTTTAAGGATATTTGGAAGCACAAGTAGTATCTCTACTTGGTGCTAGGAATTTTTGGCTAGCATGAGGGGAAAGGCAAGCTCAACATGTTTGAATGATCCATGACAATATACTTTAACTGAGATGTGAGAAAACATAACCCATTACGTTGTCTTCCTTGTCCAACATCAACTCTTTAGCATGTTATACTTAATGAGTGCTCACAATTATAAAAGATGTCTATGATAATATATTTATATGTGAAATCTCTCTTCCTTCAATATTCTTTCATGAATTGTTCAAATGACTAATACAATGCTTGCTAACCGTTAATAAATTTACAACCTCTACTTCTTAGATGTGAAGTCATTACTCCCCATGGGATAAGCGAATGAGGCATATATAATTTCATATTTATGACATTCAACTCATTCAACCATTTACTCATAGGATATAAGTGAAGTACACGAGTAAATGACAAACTACTCCAAAAAGATATAAGTGAAGATCAACGAGTAGCTAAATAATTATGTAACTATGTGAAGACTCTATCTCATTAAAGAATTTTAGATCTTGGTATTTTATTCATACAGCAAGCAAACTAAAACAAAATGACATTGCAAGGATAGCACAACTCATGTGAAGAAGCAAAAACTTAGGTTCAACCGATACTATCCGATAATTGTTGAAGAAGAAAGGTGGGATGCCTACCGGGGCATCCCCAAGCTTAGATGCTTGAGACTTATTGAAATATTATCTTGGGATGCCTTGGGCATCCCCAAGCTTGAACTTTTGTGTCTCCTTAATTCCTTTTATATCACGGCTTCTCTTTTTATCAAAAGCTTCATCCACACCAAACTCAACAAGAACTCGTGAGATAGGCTAGTATAAAACAATGCAAAACCTTATCATCTTCTACTGTAACAAATCACTAAGATTATTATTCAACATTGAATATTAAATGTCTATGCATATTTAATACTTCTATCCTGAAATAGAATCATTAAACAAGCAAACATATGCAAACAATGCAAACATAACAGCAATCTGCCAAAACAGTATAGTCTGTAAAGAATGCAAGATTCATCATACTTCCCTAACTCCAAAAATTATGAGAAAAATACTACACTGTAGAAGATTTATCAGATCTCATTATGCAAAAAGTTTCAATGTTAGATCACTCTCTGACGTTTCTAGGGAAATTTTGCAACAGCGGTAAACTTTCTGTTTTCAAACAGCAACATGTATACTAGCAAAATAAGCATGGTAAAGGCTATCCTTGACATTTTTATTGAAATTATAGATTCAAATCATTATTATAAAAAACAGAAAGCAAATACGAACAAAATAAAATGACGCTCCAAGCAAAACACATATCATATGGCGAATAAAAATATAGCTCCAAGTAAAGTTACCGATGAACGAAGACGAAAGAGGGGATGCCATCCGGGGCATCCCCAAGCTTAGGCTCTTTGTTGTCCTTGAATATTACCTTGGTGTGCCTTCCGCATACCCAAGCTTAGGCTCTTTCCACTCCTTGTTCCATAGTCCATCGAATCTTTTCCCAAAACTTGAAAACTTCAACTACACAAAACTCAAAACAAAACTCATAAGCTCCGTTAGTATAAGAAAATAAAACCACCACTTAGGTACTGTAATGAACTCATTCTAAATTCATATTGGTATAATATGTACTGTATTATAACTTCTCTATGGTTCATACCCTTCGATACTACTCATAGATTCATCAAAATAAGCAAGCAACACATAGAAAACAGAATCTGTCAAAAACAGAACAGTCTATAGTAATCTGTATCAACCGTATACTTATGGAACTCAAAAAATTCTGAAATAAATTGGTGTATCTGAGTAATTTATCTATTAATCATCTTCAAAAAGAATCAACCTAAAATCACTCTCCAGTAAAAAATGGCAGCTAATCTCGTGAGCGCTAAAGTTTCTGTTTTTTACAGCAAGATCACAAAGACTTCACCAAAGTCTTCCCAAAGGTTCTACTTGGCACTTTATTGAAACAAAAGCTATAAAACATGATTACTACAGTAGAGTAATCATGTGAACACACAAAAACAGTAAGGGTAAATATTGGGTTGTCTGCCAACAAGAGCTTTTCTTTAATGCCTTTTCTAGCTAGGCATGATGATGACAATGATGCTCACATAAAAGATAAGAATTGAAACATAAAGAGAGCATCATGAAGAATATGACTAGCACATTTAAGTCTAACCCACTTCCTATGCATAGGGATTTTGTGAGCAAACAACTTATGGGAACAATAATCAACTAGCATAGGAAGGTAAAACAAGCATAGCTTCAAAAATTTCAACACAGAGAGAGGAAACTTGATATTATTGCAATTCCTACAAGCATACGTTCCTCCCTCATAATAATTTTCAGTAGCATCATCAATGAATTTAACAATATAACTAGCACCTAAAACATTCTTTTCATGATCTACTAGCATATAAAATTTACTACTCTCCACATAAGAAAAATTCTTCTCGTTCGGAATGGTAGTGGGAGCAAACTCAACAAAATAATTATCATGTGAGGCATAATCCAATTGAAAACTAAAATCATGATGACAAGTTTCATGGTTATCATTGTTCTTAATAGCATACAAGTCATCACAATAATCATCATAGATAGCAACTTTTTTCTCATAATCAATTGGAACCTCTTCCGAAATAGTGGAATCATCACTAAATAAAGTTGACACTCTTCCAAATCCACTTTCATATTCATCACAATAAGATTCAACATCCTCCAAAATAGTGGGATCATTACTTCCTAAAGTTGACACTCTTCCAAACCCACTTTCATCAATATAATCATCATAAATAGGAGGCATGCTTTCATCATAATAAATATTCTCATCAAAACTTGGGGGACTAAAAATATCATATTCATCAAACATAGCTTCCCCAAGCTTGTGGCTTTGCATATCATTAGCATCATGGATATTCAAGGAATTCATACTAACAACATTGCAATCATGCTCATCATTCAAAGATTTAGTACCAAGCATTTTAATGCATTGTTCTTCTAGCAATTGAGCACAATTTTCTTTTCCATCAAACTCACGAAAGATATTAAAAAGATGAAGCGTATGAGACAAACTTAACTCCATTTTTTTGTAGTTTTCTTTTATAAACTAAACTAGTGATAAAACAAGAAACAAAAAGATTCGATTGCAAGATCTAAAGATATACCTTCAATCACTCACCTCCCCGGCAACGGCGCCAGAAAAGAGCTTAGTTGACGGGTTGTGAGTGCCGCTTACCTAGCCTTCCCGGCAACGGCGCCAGAAAAGAGCTTGATGTCTACTACACAACCTTCTTCTTGTAGACGTTGTTGGGCCTGCAAGTGCACATGTTTGTAGGACAGTAGCAAATTTCCCTCAAGTGGATGACCTAAGGTTTATCAATCCGTGGGAGGCGTAGGATGAAGATGGTCTCTCTCAAACAACCCTGCAACCAAATAACAAAGAGTCTCTTGTGTCCCTAACACAGCCAATACAATGGTAAATTGTATAGGTGCACTAGTTCGGTGAAGAGATGGTGATACAAGTGCAATATGGATGGTAGATAAAGGTATTTGTAATCTGAAATTATAAAAACAGCAAGGTAATTAATGATAAAAGTGAGCACAAACGGTATTGCAATGGTAGGAAACAAGGCCTAGGGTTCATACTTTCACTATTGCAAGTTCTCTCAACAATAATAACATAGATAGATCATATAACAATCCCACAATATGCAACAAAGAGTCACTCCAAAGACACTAATAGCGGAGAACAAACGAAGAGATTATGGTAGGGTACGAAACCACCTCAAAGTTATTCTTTCGGATCAATCTATTCAAGAGTTCGTACTAGAATAACACCTTAAGACACAAATCAACCAAACCCTGATGTCAAATAGATACTCCATTGTCACCTCAAGTATCCGTGGGCATGATTATATGATATGCATCACACAATCTCAGATTCATCTATTCAATCAACACAAAGTACTTCAAAGAGTGCCCCAAAGTTTCTACCAGAGAGTCAAGACGAAAACGTGTGCCAACCCCTATGCATAGGTTCATGGGCGGAACCCACAAGTTGGTCACCAAAACATACATCAAGTGGCACATGATATCCCATTGTCACCACAGATAAGCACGCAAGACATACATCAAGTGTTCTCAAATCATTAAAGACTATATCCGATAAGATAACTTCAAAGGGAAAATTCAATCCAATACAAGAGAGTAGAAGGGGAGAAACATCATAAGATCCAACTATAATAGCAAAGCTCGCGATACATCAAGATCGTGCCATAGAGGGAACACGAGAGAGAGAGATCAAACACATAGCTACTGGTACATACCCTCAGCCCCGAGGGTGAACTACTCCCTCCTCGTCATGGGGAGCACCGGGATGATGAAGATGGCCACCGGTGATGGGTTCCCCCTCCGGCAGGGTGCCGGAACGGGCTCCCGAGAGGTTTTTGGTGGCTACAGAGGCTTGCGGTGGCGGAACTCCCGATCTATCTTCTTCGTGGATGTTTTTAGGGTACGTGGGACTATATAGGTGAAAGAAGTCGGTCGGGAGGTGCTCGAGGGGCCCATGAGATAGGGGGCGCGCCCAGTAGCGGGGCGCGCCCCCCACCCTCGTGGCCTCCTCGAGGATCTTCTGACATGAACTCCAAGTCTCCCGGATGATATTCTTTCAAAAAATCACGATGCCAAAGGTTTCATTCCATTTGGACTCCGTTTGATATTCCTTTTCTTCAAAATACTGAAACAGGCAATAAAACAACAATATGGGCCGGGCCTCCGGTTAATAGGTTAGTCCCAAAAGTAATATAAAAGTGTATAATAAAGCCCGTAATCATTCAAAACAGATAATAAAATAGCATGAATGCTTCATAAATTATAGATACGTTGGAGACGTATCAGTGATTCCTACACCAATTAGTGAGGAAGCTAATGATGATGATCATGAAACTTCAGATCAAGTTACTACAGAACCTCGTAGGTCTTCTAGAGTACGGTCCGCACGAGAGTAGTACGGTAATCCTGTTCTGGAAGTCATGTTACTAGACCATGATAAACCTACGAACTATGAGGAAGGGATGATGAGCCCAGATTCCGCATAATGGCTGGAGGCCATGAAATCTGAGATACGATCTATGTATGAGAACAAAGTGTGGACTTTGGTGGACTTGCCTGATGATCGGCAAGCCATAGAAAATAAATGGATCTTCCAGAGGAAGAAGGATGTTGATAGTAGTGTTACTATCTACAAAGCTTCAAGGCGTTGACTACAATGAGATTTTCTCAACTATAGCGATGCTTAAGTCTGTCCGAATCATGTTAGTAATTGCCACATTTTATGAAATCTGGCAAATGGATGTCAAAACTGCATTCCTTAATGGTTTTCTTAAAGAAGAGTTGTATATGATGCAACCAGAAGGTTTTGTGAATCCTAAAGGTGCTAACAAAATGTGCAAGCTCCAGCGATCCATCTATGAACTGGTGCAAGCATCTCGGAGTTGGAATATACGCTTTGATAAATTGATCAAAGCATATAGTTTTATACGGACTTGCGGAAAAGCCTGTATTTACAATAAAGTGAGTGGGAGCACTACAGCCTTTCTGATAAGTATATGTGAGTGACATATTGTTGATCAGAAATGATGTAGAATTTTTCTGGCAATCATAAAGAAGTGTTTGAAAGGAGTTCTTTAAAAGAAAGACCTCAGTAAAGCTGCTTACATATTGAGCATCAAGATCTATTGAGATAGATCAAGACACTTGATAAGATTTTCAATGAGTACATACCTTGACAAGATTTTGAAGTAGTTCAAAATGGAACAGTCAAAGAAAGAGTTCTTGCCTGTGTTGCAAATGTGTGAAATTGAGTAAGACTCAAATCCCGACCGTGGCAGAAAATAGAAAGAGAATGAAAGTCATTCCCCATGCCTCAGTCATAGGTTCTATAAAAGTATGCCATGCTATGGATCAGACCTATTGTATACTCTACCCTGATTTGGCAAGGGAGTACAATAGTGATCTAGGAGTAGATCACTGGACATTGGTCAAAATTATCCTTAGTGGAATAAAGATATGTTTCTCGATTATGGAGGTGACAAGAGGTTCGTCGTAAAGGGTTACGTTGATGCAAGATTTGACACTGATCCAGATGACTCTAAGTCTCAATCTGGATACATATTGAAAGTGGGAGCAATTAGCTAGAGTAGCTCTGTACAGAGCATTGTAGACATAGAATATTTTTGCAAAATACATACGGCTCTGAATGTAACAGACCCGTTGACTAAACTTCTCTCATGAGCAAAACATGATCACACCTTAGTACTCTTTGGGTGTTAATCACATAGCGATGTGAACTAGATTATTGACTCTAGTAAACCCTTTGGGTGTTCGTCACATGATGATGTGAACTATGAGTGCTAATCATATGCAGATATGAATATTGGTGTTAAATCACATGGCGATGTGAGCTAGATTATTGACTCTAGTGCAAGTGGGAGACTGAAGGAAATATGCCGTAGAGGCAATAATAAAGTTATTATTTATTTCCTTATTTCATGATAAATGTTTATTATTCTTGCTAGAATTGTATTAACCGGAAACATAATACATGTGTGAATACATAGACAAACATAGTGTCACTAGTATGCCTCTACTTGACTAGCTCATTAATCAAAGATGGTTAAGTTTCTTAACCATAGACATGAGTTGTCATTTGATTAACGGGATCACATTATTAGAAGAATGATGTGATTGACTTGACCCATTCCGTTAGCTTAGCACTTGATCGTTTAATATGTTGCTATTGCTTTCTTCATGACTTATACATGTTACTATGACTATGAGATTATGAAACTCCCGTTTACCGGAGGAACACTTTGTGTGCTACCAAACATCACAACGTAACTGGGTGATTATAAAGGTGCTCTACAGGTGTCTCCGAAGGTACTTGTTGGGTTGGCGTATTTCGAGATTAGGATTTGTCACTCTGATTGTCGGAGAGGTATCTTTGGGCCCACTCGGTAATGCACATCACTATAAGCCTTGCAAGCATTGTAACTAATGAGTTAGTTGCAGGATGATGTATTACGGAACGAGTAAAGAGACTTGTCGGTAACGAGATTGAACTAGGTATTGAGATACCGACGATCGAATCTCGGGCAAGTAACATACTGATGACAAAGGGAACAACGTATGTTGTTATGCGGTTTGACCGATAAAGATCTTTGTAGAATATGTGGGAGCCAATATGAGCATCCAGGTTCTGCTATTGGTTATTGACTGGAGACGTGTCTCGGTCATGTCTACATAGTTCTCAAACCCGTAGGGTCCGCACGCTTAAAGGTCGATGACGGTTATATTATAAGTTTATGTGTTTTGATTTACCAAACGAGTTCGGAGTCCGGGATGAGATCGAGGACATGATGAGGAGTCTCGAAATGGTCGAGACGTAAAGATCGATATATTGGACGACTATATTCGGACATCGGAAAGGTTCCGAGTGATTCGGATATTTTTCGGAGTACCGGAGAGTTACGGGAATTCGTATTGGGCCTTAATGGGCCATACGGGAAAGGAGAGAAAGGCCCTAAAGGGTGGCCGCACCCCTCCCCATGGACTAGTCCGAATTGGACTAGGGAGGGGGGGGGGCGCCCCCTTCCTTCCATCTCCTTCTCCCTTCCCTTCTTCTACTCCAACAAGGAAAGGAGGAGTCCTACTCCCGGTGGGAGTAGGAATCCCCCCTTGGCACGCCCTCCTCCTAGGCCGGCCGCCTCCCCCTTGCTCCTTTATATACGGGGGCAGGGGGCACCTCTAGACACAACAATTGATCCCATGGATCTCTTAGCCGTATGCGGTGCCCCCCTCCACGATAATCCACCTCGATAATATCGTAGCGGTGCTTAGGCGAAGCCCTGTGTCGGTAGAACATCATCATCGTCACCACGCCGTCGTGCTGACGGAACTCTCCCTCAAAGCTCGGCTGGATGGAAGTTCGAGGAACGTCATCGAGTTGAACGTGTGCAGAACTCGGAGGTGTCGTGCGTTCAGTACTTGATCGGTTGGATCGTGAAGACGTACGACTACATCAACCGCGTTGTGCTAATGCTTCCGCTTTCGGTCTACGAGGGTACGTGGACACACTCTCCCCTCTCGTTGCTATGCATCACCATGATCTTGCGTGTGCGTAGGAAATTTTTGAAATTACTACGTTCCCAACAGTTCATGGCCTTGTCCAACTCATTGCCCTTTAGGCTCTCCGAGCGCAGCCTGATGCCGTCCGTCGCGCCCCAAAACTCCCACATGGGGCGGGTGTGCGACTAAAGCGAGGCCAGGCACTGCGTGAGGAACTCCTTCACGAGCATGCTCCCCCGTCAGCACCTTGGCATCCATGTCCGAGGTCATCTTCCTCAGGATAGGCTCCGCTCGAGGGTTGGAGAACTTCTCATGGCTCCACCTCTAGAGCCGCTTTGGCATCTCGATCGGTAACTCCAGCCGCTCGTTGAGACCCTTGATGTCCATGAAGACCCAGCGGCACCGGAAGCCTTCCACCTTCTTGCCAGATTTCAGGAGCCCATTGCCCTTGTGGACCACAACGAAAGACACGCGGCCGGAGCCCGATTCTGTATGTAGATATTTCAATTCACTATTGACCTTTAACTATCGCTGAGTGGAAGCACGTGGAAGAAAGACTTGAGAAATGTCTAGCCAATTGGAAATACCTGAAATAATAAGTCGTTATATAATATATTTGCATCGCAGCGGTGAAACATTACTTACGAGTACAAACCCTTTTTGCGTCCTCTTCTAAATAGTATTATTCCATCAATTTCTAAATATAAGCCCTTTTAGAGATTTTAACTACGGACTACAACAGATATATATAGATATATTTAGAGTGTAAATTCATCCATTTTGTTTCATATGTAGTAGTAGTCTATATTGGAATCTCTAAAAGATCTTATATTTAGGAATAGAGGGAGTATATACGAAAGTTGTAGACGTCTTCTAAGCAAATTATGCATCGGAAAATATGGACGTAAAGGTAAAGCCGAAATCACTAATTAAGGAGTACTCCTTCCAAAGATCACTTTCACCTCTCGAGGTTACGACAAGTGGTGCACTGCATGGGTGCCATTTGTCGCAACTGTCGGTGTTCTGGGAACCAGGGTACCCAGACTTGTGTGCCTGCGGCCCACAGTGTGGCTCATTTGATGGCCTGGTACGGCTCAGCGGCAAGACCTTCAATACAAGACCCTCGCGAGGGCCCCCTGGCCTCGCGAGGCGGGCGACACCAAGACCTTTAGAGGAGGCGGCCTCCTGGGGAGCGGAGATTTCTATACAAGTGCCCAGCCTCACGAGGCTGCGATGACGTGAGCCATGACGACCAAGGCCAATCGGGCGCCAGCAAGCGCAGAGGAGACAGTTTCCCTTTCGGTGCCAAGGGAGCAAGGGCCGACGCGAGTTCCCAAGGAATCCCCCAAAGGTTTCCATTCCGGTGCAACGAGACTAAGACCACGAGCTCAGCAGGATGGGTGTCATCGCCGAGCCCATTGCTACATCACGACCAGAAGCTTTGCAGGAGAAGACCACCTTTTGTCAGGATAGGATGTACCTCTTGTCTCCTTTGAAATTGGTTGTTGTAGAATCCCTTCCCGCTTGTTTCCAAGGAAGAGGACCGAGGCCACTATAAATATAGGTAGGCCACCATCGTAGAGGGGGTTGACTCATTCTAATCTCCCGAGCCCTCTCGAGGTAGCTCATCCACTGTACTAGTTCATCCCCAAACCTCCTCGTGAGGCTAATCCACCACAAATCAGGAGTAGGGTTTTTACTCCGCGAGGTGGCCTGAACCTGGGTAAACTGCCATGTCCATCTTCTTCCCCGCTCGAGCGCGTATCCGGCGTGGCTAGGCTATAGGGAGACGAGCTCAAGGTTTGAGAGGTTGAGATCTTCGTACACATCCCAGAGTTCAAACCTTCTTGGGTCTACGGTGGCCTAAATCCGACAACAACCTGGGAGTTTTCCCTTTTTTCTAGATCCATTTATTCAAAATATTTTATCTCTTAAACCGTGCATCCAAATCTCGAACCATTTTCACCGTTGGATTCCTCGCGTTGAGATCCTTAAAATTAGGTCGCATGTTGATAGATTGTGATGAAAAAAAATTCACGAAAAAATCCAGAAGGAAAAACCAGACAAAAAAAACTGACGAAATAATCACACCGGGAGCATGTTTTTCCCCTTTCCAAGAGGCATGACCATGGCTCTAGCGGAAGCAAATCCATGCCTCTCCTAGAAGCAAAAATGTGCTTCTCATGAAAGGGATAAAACATTTTTTTCCTGGCCGTGCCTCTTGCAGAAGCAAATCAGTCCCTCTCGCAAAAAAAAAGAAACACATTTTTATTTCTGGCCGTGCTTCTCGCGGAAAGAAAAAAGAGAAGGCATTTTTTTCGTTTCCGAGATGCACGGTCGTGCCTCTCACGGAAGCAAATCCGTGCCTCTCACGAAAGGAAACAAAAAGAGAAAACACATTTTTTTTTGTTTCCGAGATGCATGGCCGTGCCTCTCGCAGAAGCAAAACTGTGCTACTCGCAGAAGCAAAAAAATGTGTTTCCTTTTTCGTTTCCAAGAGGCACAACCGCGCCTTTTGCCGAAGCAAACCGTGTCTCTCGCGAAGGGAGCGTCCAAAGCGTGACATGCGGCGGCGGCTAAAAACGCGCCAAATGACACGCTCAGCCCACTCCGAATGACCCTTAAGGAGACTCCTGAACGAGTGGTCCTCAATTAGTTGCTCTGAGGTAAAGCACACGTGTACTTGTTCAGTCTCCGTTTCCAAAGTCACAACTCACAAGGAGGGCAGGCCCAACGGCTGACGAAACCAGAAGTGCCTCAGCCCACAAGCATTACGAGGCGCCTCGTCATCCCAACCAACCTGAACCAATCCGATCTGATAGAATACTACATAGCCCACAAGCAAAATGATTTCAATTCGTCGACGTGCGACGTCTAGCTTTACATGTAGGATCGACGTCGGACAGGGATGGCCGTCGAACGTTAGGCATGGGTCCACGGATTAAGTCGACAACTTAACCGCATCATCAGTGCGACGAGGACGCCGGCACCGGCCATTCGCGCCGTACCTTTCGCCCCACATGCGCATTTGCTTGCACAGTGAAGCTGGGCAAGTACTCAGATATTTCTGATCGTGCACACGAGTGGCGGTTGATGATGTTTACATCAGTAAACCAAAAGTGGCTGGTGCTTAATTCCGTATGGCCCATCATTTTGGCATGGAATTTCTCTGTTCTATGCCGGTGATCCGATGGAAGATGAAAGCACAGCACATCAGCAGTGCATTCTCGGGAGTCGGGATCACGTCGCCTCATGCGCCGTGTACGCCTCTGGCGGGCGTGCATGGGTCGCCTGTCATGGAGCCCAGCGCCGCCGAAAGGCGGTCCGGGATAGCGACCAACTAGACAAAGTCCAGGTAGGATCGGGAGCTGCGCCGGCGGTCATTGCGACGGCGCAGCGGGGCTCCGGCTGCAGCTTTGCTTGTGTTGTGCAATCAAAAGCAAATGTGCATGAACGGCTGGATTAAGATCAAGAAACTACCATACTCATATCATAATATTCTTGTGTTGAAATTGAAGACAAGGTTAGCTTTTCTTTCCCCTCTCGTAAGGCGACTATGGAAATCCTTCCTCCCCTCGATCTTCACCGACGAGTTCGTGGATTCACCTCCCCTCTGCCTGACGAAGAAGGGGATTTTTGGTGCCTCGAATCCGGCTACTAGATAGGTAGGATGTTAGTCCTCGCAGGGACGGCGTTTGAACGAATGGCGGCGCTTCTTTTTTGAGTCAGTCTTCCGGACCCCGATCCTTCTCAAGTTCGTCTGTTGGGACGGATTAGACGGAGCTCCGGCGTAGATTTCTGCCAGCTCCTCGGGGCGGCGAGGTTAGGATTTTTCGCCGTGCATACGCAACGACGATATTTGGTGTCAAGTTCTTCAAATTTATTTAAGGATTCAACGGCGACGACTGCGGCTCTGGAGCGCTCGTCCTTAGGGCACGTGCACGAAGACTTCATGGTTGTAATCGACAAGGTTAGGCCGGCTCCGGTATGAGAGCGGTGACAGCGACGCTTCGGCGGCTTGTTCTGGCAGTGGCAATGGTCGTTCAGTGGTTCATGGACCTTGATGTAATTTTTATTATGGTTGAGGTGTTTTACATTTCCGGTAAATCTTTTTAATAGATTTGATCCTTTCGGCAAAATTAAAATAAAATGATATTTTTGTGTTGGATAGCATGATCTTCTAGTTCACTAAAAGACCATTACTGTTTAGATATTGATTTGTCATTCAGACAGAACGTTCATCACCCAAACACAATCATGTGTACTTTTGTGAACTTTTAAAACGTATGTATGTCTTGTTGTGTGATTTGGACGTGAATATTGTAACATGCCGCTCTTGTTTGATAACAAAACACATCTTTTATTTTTTTTAACATAGTATAGATGCATACGCTCATAGGCACTCACCCCTATAAATGCAAATATGCACATCTACCTCTATGAACACCTCCTAGAGACTGAGACGACACATCATCTTTAAATTGATGAAGTCGTCATAGACGTCTTTATAGTCGACGGAACGTCTACTCCCACTGAATTTACATCACTGAAAGGCCTGAAATAAATTCAGAAAAAAACACGAGCACCAATTTCAAGTTGAGAACTTGAACTCTAGTGAGATGAGAATATCACTGTCCTCCTAAGAGCAACTCTAGCAGACCCCGCATTCCGCCCCGACCCTAAAAATAACTGCCAAAATGCGGGTCGGGACGGAAAAACCTGCCCGATCAGACCCCGCATCCCGGTCCGGCCTGCAAATTTTTTTAAGGGGCGCGGCAAAATCTCGGCCCCAACCCGCGTATTCACGGGTTTCCCCCTCGCCGCTGCGGTGCCCTGCATATAAGCGGAAGCGGTTGGTGGGGGGACATTTTAGCCCGCGCTTTCCCCCACCAACCACCTCCCCTCCCCCCTCGCGTCGCCGCCTCCCCGCCGCCCAAGATTCCGGTGAAAGAAGCCGGTAGGAGCTCGCCGAAAGGCCGCCACACGCACGAGGCCTCCACTCTCCCCCCTGTGCCGGCGGGCCGCCGGATTTGCGGATCTGCGGACCTTCACCGCGGGGTCGCAGGATTTGGCTTTTCCGGCCGCCGGTGGCTACGCCAAGCGATGGAGTGGTCGGGAAGCATCTCCCGCAGCCCCGGCAAGGGTGCATCGCCGCATGCAGGTACGGGTTCGTCCTTCCAGCGCCGCCGACGATTTGCGGGCATGGATTCGTCGGGCCGTCCATCGGGCTCGGCGCTCGCGCAGCGGCTCTGTGGCTCGCCGATGCCGCTCATATAGTGCGACGATTTTGGTTTTCCGAGCCGGGAGGAGCTGCGCCAGATCAGACCCCGCAAATCCGACCCGTAAAAAAAGCATATTCCGCGAATATCCTTTTTACGGGTCCGTTATGCGGGGTCCGCATCTGCGGCCGTGCGCGCCGGCCCGCAAACGCGTTTTTCCGCGTACTGCAAACACGTTTTGCGGGCCGGACGGATGCGGGGTCTGCTAGAGTTGCTCTAACATAAGCACACAATTGACAAAATAACAAGTGCTTATTGTAACATGTTTGATAACAATATGCTTTTTGGAGAAAACACACCGTGCGCTTTTGAAAGGTCACCAAACGAACTGTACATGGTTCGTGACAAACCATGTAGGCCGGCCAATAGGCAACATGTGTGGCCTATCTCATCCGACGTAGCAAATGGGAAAGAGTCCAGTCAGGAATAAATTACTTGCAATAAAACATGTAAAACAGGCCGCACCGGATGATTGTATACACTGTTGATGACGCTATCCCGTACGCAAACGGATAAGATAAACAAGAAAACCTCATCGCCACAGGAGTATTGAATTGATCATTGCCTCGTATGACTCATGCGTCTCACCCTTTGTTGCACAAAAGTAGGGAGACGAGCAATTAATAGTGGCTCGTTCTTGGGACTTTGTGAGGAATATATATGGTCGGTGCTTTAAAATAAAGTCCACTTCTCTTCCAAAGTCTTGTCAGCATTATTGTTTGGTACAGCATTATTCGAGCGTGCTCAAATCATGTAAATAACAATAATGATATGTGACCACATACATGCATGAGTATGAACTAAATTATCTTTTCTTTTTGCGGGGAAGATTGAACTAAATTCTAACAATCAAGCACGAATTTATTTGCATTATACACACATTTATATCATGTCTTCTCAATTTTATAAGCTGCATCGTAATCCAGCAGTTCATTCACTAGAGGGTGCTTGGATCTAAGGGACTTATTTTAGTCTGACTAAAAATAGTCTTTTTAAGAGGCTAAAGTTCCAAGCACCCCTGACTAAAGAGGGGCTAAAACTAGTCTTGAGACTAAATTTTTTAGTCAGGGGTACCCCTATTAAAATGTGGATTAGTCCTCTCTCTTCTTATTTAACTCCTCTGCTTTAACACAGGCGAGTTCTGGATTGAAGGGCTTGGAGGATAATAAATGTTCATTAACTTGATTTTAGTCTCTTTAGTATTTCGATCCAGGCATGGATGAGGCTAGCAAGTTTTAGGTGGTGTTTGTTTCTCTAGTCCTAGGACTTTTTCTAGTCCCTGGGACTTTTTGAAAAAGACTCTCAAGGAGGTGCTTCTAAGGACTTTTAGCAAAAAGTTCCAAAAAAGTCCCACCCTGTTTGGTTTGCTAGGGACTTTTTCTAGTCCCTACACCAAAAAGTCCCTGGAAACAAACACCCCCTTAGTCCCACTACTTTTAGTCATGGGACTAAAACGTATCCAAGCACCCTCATATACTGAGGCGCTCAACAAAACAAACATATAGCACATGTGCAGACTGAAGAACAGTTTGTTGATTGGGGTTTCTTTTTGTGAGAAGTTATCTTTAGCGTAGGTGGAATTATGCATGACCAAAATCAATGTTGGTACTCCCTCTAATTCATATTAATTGTCCCTGATTTAGTACAATACTAAATCAACGATAATTAATATGAATCGGCGGAAGTAACAAACTCGTTTTTAACAAACATATAAGGCTTGGACAGTAACCGCAATATAGCATTGCATATTTTTGCCAAAGGAAAACATTGCATATGAATCCTTGCCACAACCACAATTAGACATACAAATACGCTTACGGCCTCAAGTCAAAAGCTAATGTTAGGCAACACGCATCAACTGCCACGACACTGTTTGTGGGCGGCACAGACTTGTCCAATCACATTAGTCATTACAACTTGCTGCAACAATCCTATGTTGGCCCTTTTTGGATCCATGGGTTAGAGTTAGTTTGGGTTAGTTTGGACTCAACTAACCCAAAAGTATTTAAACAGGAGGGTTAGTTTGGGTTAGATGCATCTAACTCATCCAAAAAATCTAACCCACCTAAGAGGTGCTTATTCGGGTTAGTTCTTCTCGGGGCTATTAAAAAACACATTTTTCTCTCGCTCTTCCTGCAGCATATCCTTCCCCACTTCCTCGAAACTTCTCGTCCTCTCCCTCCCTCCCTCTCGCACCGCACGTGAAGGCGCCTCGCCGTATCCGTGCTCCATCTAATCCTGCCATCCAAACACCTCTTTGGTTAGAGTTAGTTCAGGGTTAGTTCAGGGTTAGAATCTAACTCTAACCTCTAACCGAGTTAGAGTATCCAAACAGGGCCGTTGGTGCAGTTTGCCAGTTATGCATGATTGCTTCCATACTGAGTATCGTCGTCGTTCCCCTTCTACCCGAAGTCGTCTTGCAGCTAAGGCCTCTCAAATGCTCCACGTTGGATTCGTTCTCATCTTCTTCTTCTTTAGGTTTTTTTCCAAACCTCATCTGTGTATTTAGACCATGGAAAACGTTCATCTTGCCAGAGAAACTTAAACATGTGACCCCTACAAAAATCACAAAATAACCAAGAAACAATTTAATTGTCATTTCATGATTTTCGGAGAGACAACATGTGCTCATGTTCTCTGGAAAACAAAAATGGTCATGTTTAAGTTTCAAGATTTACATGCAAATACTTATGTCGATCCTCTATATGCATGGACTTCACTCTTTTTTTGGCACTTGAAAAATATTTCCTTTTAGCAAATACCCCATAGGGTTCACATGTTCCCGGATATGAAAATCAGCTCTAGTTAGAGCATCTCCAACAATAGTCCTTATATTGATTCTTAGAAGGTTATTTGAGGGTTTTTTCTACTTTTCTAGCCTTAAGTTTTCTCTTGTTCAACAACATTTCATATTTCCTTGCTCCTTTTTTCATGCACACCAACACATGAGACCTACAGTGAGTGAATGTTCCCTTTTCTTCTTACTTTTCATCTCTCTCTCTCTCTCTCTAGTCATTGTGCTGGTGTTGACCCAATGCGCTTGAGAACCGCGCAATAGCGGGGACGGGGGTGGGGTGGTCGGTGCATAGGGAGAAGGTATGGGTGTGATGCCATGAGGTGACATTGCGACGAAGGTGGTGTCTGCACGGGCATACCGTCAAATCGGAATGGAAGAGTGGTGCCGCGAGGTGGACATTTATAACCCATGAGTGCAGGGAATTGTTGTAGCACTGTCCAAATTGGATGTGGAAATATATGAGTGTCGACACCTCGTAGGAGCTAAAGTTATGTTTCCTATGCATGCCACTTACACAACTATCTGTGAACTTTATGTTTACTTTACCTAGACTCTCTATAACTAAGATAGGTTGAAAACGTGATAACTAAAGTATTTAGTTATATAAAAATAAAAGTTAGGTGTTGTTATTAATTAGTTTGCAATAACAAAAAGAGAGCATGTCTTTGTTTGTGAAGGTGGTGGTGAAATTATCCCTAGGCAATTGATAAGATAATATAATGGGTACACATACTTGTTACAATTGATATGCAAGAGAGGTTTGTGCTTAGATGTTGTAAAACCATTGAATTAAATATATTTATGATTGAATCATTAGCAAGCATCCGCAAATACTAATAATAATTAAGGTAAAAGCTGAATCATGGCCTTATCCTTTAGGTTTCCTCTCAAATCCCCTATGTTGTAACTCTGATACATTTTGACAGTATTTTGTCCTCCGACCTCCACACACATATTCATCATAACACGTTGCTAACCTCAAAGTGTGCTCCAATATAAGTTTGCACCTCTATATTAGCACAAAAGTGAAACACCATAGCAATTCATACCAATCAAACTAGATTATCAATGCCATAGGTTGTTGTCAGATCACAGTCACTTACTTGGCATTTTATTAGTCACTTATGTCATGCTAAATCAATTTGGTTGCCATGTTGTTGAAAGTCGATAGCTACAACTAAAATATTTGCTTCATGATGCTTGTGTATGTGGTGATATCTCTTCTTACTTATGGTTGACACTTGCATATTCAATCTCTAGCTCAAAAATAACATTGCAATCTTTAGAAACATACACAATTTTGTCTTGTAACTATACACAATCCATGCGGCAAATCTTCCTATAAAGATGACAACTATGATGGCATAATATGGCAATGGTAGCGGCAAAAGAAATTAACAAAAACATGTATGGGATATTGTTTCGAAGCCCTCGCCGAGGCGAACCCATGGGTGAAGAAAAATTGCTAATCAGATTAGCGATTTGCGAGATAAATCATTTTTTAATTTTGGATTTAGCAATTAATGTGAGTATGTCAAAATCATATGTAACATTCCTGCATGCATGCGCTCTCTCTAAATATAGGCAAAATTTCCTTGGTAAGTAGTCGCATGGGAAGGCAGGCATGCACACATTTGCTACATAGAATTTTTCTTCTCTTTGTTCTTTGTTGTTGTGTGGATCTTTGATCTTGACTAGCTCTTGATATAACGTTATCGCAGAGATGTAATTAATAAATTACCTTTATCAAGAAAATATCGTAGAACATCCCACTCCAGTCTGCTCATCTACCCCTCGTGCAATGACACTTGCATGCCAAGAAAAAAGACATATATGTAGTAGTGTAGTAGTATAGAGAGACCAGGAGACCTTATTGTTCAAACCCCCAAATTCACCAACCATCCTCATTCTTTCTTCACCCTAATGGGAAGTGCTGATTCACTTTGGATCTGTTTGGTTGCCTGCACCAATCTTTTTTCCTACATCTTTGGCTCAGTTCAGTCTGGCTGAGGTAATACATGGTTTAGGCCATGTTCTATAGTGTGTTCGGTTGCCCACAAAGCAGTGTGTTGCATTGGGGAAGGGAAAAAGGCCCATCATATTATTGCCTACAATTTTGGGGTTGTGGGCTATTCTGAAGCGAACCACTATGTGTAGTTGCACACTTTTTCCCGATATGGTTACCTTGTACCCCAATGTGGTGAGTTTACTATCACGACCCGGTGCTTGATAGGGGCTCGAATCTCTATGCTTACTGTGTCAGTCCCTAGATCAATAGCTGACATGAACAGTCGACTATGAAATACCAAGAATACATCACATGTCATAGTATTACATCACAGATCTAGTGCTTTACAAATACACACCGGCTTAGCTCATGGGATAGCTCATAATACAATCATGCATCAGAGATAATATTCTAGTCTTGTCATCCATCCACTCACAGGCAAGAGTTGAGTATAGCATCGTAACCCTACTTTGTACCTTTCCTTCGTTACGACAAACCTGCAACATGATACGTTGCATCTACAAGGGTTAATACAATAAATGTATTGGCAAACTTCACCGGGATTGGCTTGTTAGAACATAGTTATGCAATTTGGTGTGGCTGGGTTTTCCTTTGCGAGAAAAATAGTTTTCCCACCTTTGTATTAGTGGTCTACTCTAATAGTTGGACATACCATATCACGCGGTAGTCCTGGAAAAATCCTATCACGCGATCATCCAATATAAGCATTTGAGCATGTGGGTTTCCGCATCGCACAGTTGTCGCAAGTCTTTCTCTAGAGACCATGGATCCTCCAGTCCTCTAAGATCAGCTCCACACTCCCTTTTGGTTCAACCCATCGATTTAATTAGAAGAGATGATGAGATGAAGCCGACAATTCTCTGATGAGTTGCTCAAAAGTCTTCCATAACCAGGGACACGACTAATCATGATCAGTTTTTGTACTTTGCAGAGGTTTGTGTACTTTACATGTGATTTCAGATCACACCCTTATGCTAGTAAACTTTACTTGTGAAGTAGCTAGGTAGATCAAGACAAGACTTTTGGGAAGTAGTAGACCTCTCAAATGGCCAATGTAGTCCAGTTTCCCTACATGCAAAATTACATCTGCTGGTCAGATGGAAGCTACTCAACTTTGAAATCGCACAATCCCTTTGATACCTGGGTGGCATTCCCCACCAATGACTACACTCTGATGACCCAATCAAAGCCAATCCACCCTGATTGATTCATTAGTTAATTAGTCAACCATAAGTAACCTTTAATGTGATCCCAATCCATGTTACAACAGCTTATAATGGACCTACTCCTTTTACTGGGTTCTTTCATGCATAAAGTAAAAATCCTATAGGGGTTTCCTAGTGGAAAACAACTACAATGCGCGAAAACATAGGTGATGATCAAAGGTTCCACTTGCCTGGTATTGCCGATTCTTCAATCTCACAATCTTGATCAGTTACTCTTCGCTCTCCGTACAATCTGTCGTAAGTAAAGAGCAATCATAAATAACCATACAATACAAACAAACATAAAACAAGTGTTGTGCATGGTGTCAGTGTCATCGTGCTGTGAGATCATGTGCTAGGTTAACTCATAAGAGATTGGAAAACAACATAGTGGTTGTTAATCTCATAAGGAGTACGTATGTGATGTCAAGTTGTGGTTGTCAGATCCAATCAGATACAATCTCAACAATAAAGTCAAGGTCTATGGCTCTTGGATAGCTACTGTTAAACAATATTCAATTTTTTCCCAAATTAGACTAAAGTAGCTAATATGAACTACAACTCACTAGGTTCAATCTACAAAAAGAACCAATTTATTTGGATTTTTAATTTGCAAGTTATACCCTATTCAAATTCAAATTCATTCTGTTTGAATTAAAATTTAAACTATTCAAACTAAAATTTATTTTCCTAGGTGAAAGTTGATACGTCTCCGTCGTATCTATAATTTTTGATTGTTCCATGCCAATATTCTACCACTTTCATATACTTTTGGCAACGTTTTATATTATTTTTGGGACTAACATATTGACCCAGTGCCCAGTGCTAGTTCATGTTTGTTGCATGTTTTATGTTTCGCAAAAACCTAATATCAAACGGAGTCCAAACGGGATAAAAATGGATGGAGCTTATTTTTGGAATATTTATGATTTTTGGGAAGTAAAATCAACGCGAGACGATGCCCGAGGGGGGCACGAGGCAGGGGGGCGCCCCAGGGGGGTGGGCGCGCCCCTTACCCTCGTGGGCCCCTCGTAAGGCGGTTGCTGCTATTCTTTTGGCACAATAAAGCTAATTTTCAGAGAAAAATATGGGCGAAAGTTTCAATCCAATCGGAGTTACGGATCTCCGGATATAAAAGAAATGGTGAAAGGGTAGAATCCAAGAGCGCAGAAACAGAGAGAGATAGAGAGACAGATCCAATCTCGGAGGGGCTCTCGCCCCTCCCTCACCATGGGAGCCAAGGACCAGAGGGGAAACCCTTCTCCCATCTAGGGAGAAGGTCAAGGAAGAAGAAGAAGAAGGGGGGCTCTCTCCCCCTTGCTTCCGGTGGCGCCGGAGTGCCACCGGGGGCCATCATCATCATCGCGATCTACACCAACAACTTCACCGCCCTCATCACCAACTCTTCCCTCCTCTATGCAGCAGTGTAACCCCTCTTTTACCCGCTGTAATCTCTACTTAAACATGGTGCTCAACGATATATATTATTTCCCAATGATGTATGGCTATCCGATGATGTTTGAGTAGATCCGTTTTGTCCTATGGGTTAATTGACGATCGTGATCGATTTGAGTTGCATGTTTTATTATTGGTGTTGTCCTATTGTGCCCTCCGTATCACGCAAGCGTGAGGGATCCCCGTTGTAGGGTTTGCAATATGTTCATGATTTGCTTATGGTGGGTGGCGTGAGTGACAGAAGCACAGACCCGAGTAAGTAGGTTGTTTGCGTATGGGATAAAGGGGACTTGATACTTTAATGCTATGGTTGGGTTTTAACTTAATGATCTTTAGTAGTTGTGGATGCTTGCTAGAGTTCCAATCATAAGTGCATATGATCCAAGAAGAGAAAGTATGTTAGCTTATGCCTCTCTCTCAAATAAAATTGCAATAGTGATTATCGGTCTAGTTATCGATTGCCTAGGGACAAATAAATTTCTCGTGACAAAAGCTCTCTACTAAAACTAACTTAGTTGTGTCTTTATATAAACAGCCCCTACTTTTCATTTACGTGCTCTTTATTATCTTGCAAACCTATCCTACAACACCTACAAAGTACTTCTAGTTTCATACTTGTTCTAGGTAAGGCGAACACTAAGCGTGCGTAGAGTCGTATCAGTGGCAGATAGGACTTGAGAGAATATTTGTTCTACCTTTAGCTCCTCGTTGGGTTCGAAACTCTTACTTATCGAAGAGGCTACAATTACCCCTACACTTGTGGGTTATCAAGACCTTTTTCTGGCGCCGTTGCTGGGGAGTCATAGCGTGGGGTGAATATTCTCGTGTGTGCTTGCTTGCTTTATCACTAAGTAATTTTTATTTGCTGTTCTAAGTTGTTCTCTATCTTTAGTTATGGATATGGAACATGAAATACCAAAAAAATTAGGTGTACTTGCTACTCATGGAGATGGGGAACCTCCTAAAACCCTCGATGCTCATTATGTGAAAGATATTATGTACTACTTTGATAATCCGGAGAAAACCCCATTCATTTATGATATGGGAGACACGTTGGATCAACGTGAATACTTTAGGGATTATCGCTTGACACAAAAAGGGAAATTATTATGGGATCAAATTGATATGTTGCGCTGGTATGCTCGGGATCTATGCTTGAGACATGATTATACTTGTTGCTCTAGGATGAAGGCTCCACACCTTCCCTTTTCATGCATATTCAATGATGATAAAACCTTGGCTTCTTATGCTAATGGTATCTATGATTACTATGATGTGGAACAAATAGAGGAATTCATTGCTTTTATGGGTGCTTATGAGATTGAACCTATGTTTAAAGAGTTTGAAGATTTTGATGATTCAGTTTACAGACCTGAAAATTTTGCTATACTTAGATATTGCTATGAAAATTATGAATACAATTCCGATATTGATGCATTTATTGAGAAAGTCTCCGCTGTTCAAGAAGAGACTAATATTTTGCAGGAAGCTCTGGAAGAAGAAATTGATGAAACTGTTAGCTCATTGGATGAAAAAGATGATGAGGAGAGCGAAGAACAAAAGGAGGAAGAGCAGATTAGCTACCCGTGCCCAGCTTCTAATGAGAGTAACTCTTCAACTCATACATTGTTTAATTCCCCTTCGTGCTTACCGAAGGATGATTACTATGATGATTGTTATGATCCCGTTGATTCTCTTGAAATATCCCTTTTTGATGATACTTGCTATGCTTGTGGCCAAGATGCCAATATGAATTATGCTTATGGAGATGAACTTGCTATAGTTCCTTATGTTAAACATGAAATTGTTGCTATTGCACCCACGCATGATAGTCCTATTATCTTTTTGAATTCTCCCTACTACACTATACCGGAGAAGTTTGCTCTTATTAAGGATTATATTGATGGGTTGCATTTCACTACTACACATGATGACTTTGATAGATATAATATGCATGTGCTTGCTGCTCCTACTTGCAATTATTATGAGAGAGGAACTATATCTCCACCTCTCTATGTTTCCAATATGCTAAAATTGCAGGAAACTGGTTATACTATGCATTGGCCTTTACTTGGTGTGCATGAATTGTTCTTTTATGACATGCCGATGCATAGGAAGAGAGTTAGACTTCGTTGTTGCTTGATATATGTTACTTTGTGCTCACTACTAAATTACAAATCATTGTTAATTAAAATTGGCTTTGATATACCTTGGGATCCGGGTGGATCCATTACTTGAGCACTATATGCCTAGCATAATGGCTTTAAAGAAAGCGCTGCCAGGGAGACAACCCGAAAGTTTTAGAGAGTCATTTATTTCTCTAGAGTGCTTTTATATAGTTTAAAAACAAAAAATAAAGAGGTGAACCCAAAACTTTTCAAAAAGGAAAGTGAAAGTGAGAAAGACAAGCATTGTTGAAGTGGGAGCTAGCCTTGAACTTTGTTCATGCTCACGGAAACTTTGTGAATCTTAATTACAGAAACTTTTCATAAAAAATAATTATCCCCTTCTATAATTCCAATTTATTATAAAAATAATGTGCTAAGGTTTGCCTTTAGGATGTTTACAATGCTTGTTGGTTTGTACGGTGAAGGACAGAAACTTTGGCTGTAGTGCGCGATTTTACATTTTTAACTGGAACGTCAAACGGTTATGATTCTTTTTGCACTGTCTTGATGTAAAAAGTTTTTATTTTTCTAATTTTTGTAGAATATTTGGGGTACCATAAGTATGGTGAATGTTCAGATTGATATAGACTGTTCTGTTTTTGACAGATTCTATTTTTGATGCATAGTTTACTTGTTTTGATGAAACTGTCAATTTCTATCAGTGGATTAAGCCATGAAAAAGTTATATTACAGTAGGCACAATGCAAAAACAAAATATGAATTGGTTTGCAACAGTACTTGAAGTAGTGATTTGCTTTATTATCCTAACGGATCTTACCGAGTTTTCTGTTGAAGTTTTGTGTGGATGAAGTGTTTGATCGAGGAGGTCTCGATATGAGGAAGAGGAAGAGAGGCAAGAACTCAAGCTTGGGGATGACCAAGGCACCCCAAGTAAATATTCAAGGAGACTCAAGCGCCTAAGCTTGGGGATGCCCCGGAAGGCATCCCCTCTTTCTTCAATAAGTATCGGCATATTTTCCGGATTCGTTTCGTTCATGCGATATGTGCAAGTCTTGGAGCGTCTTTTGCATTTAGTTTTCACTTTTCTTTTATGCACCATGCTGGTATGATATAGTCCTTGATTTTTTTATAGAATTCTCATTTCACTTCACTTAAATATTTTGAGTATGGCTTTATAGAATGCTTCATGTGCTTCACTTATATCATTTGAAGTATGGATTGCCTGTTTCTCTTCACATAGAAAACCGCCATTTGTAGAATGCTCTTTTGCTTCACTTATATTTGTTAGAGCATGGGCATATCTTTTGTAGAAAGAATTAAACTCTCTTGCTTCACTTATATCTATTTAGAGAGATGACAGGAATTGGTCATTCACATGGTTAGTCATAAAATCCTACATAAAACTTGTGGATCGCTGAATATGATATGTTTGATTCCTCGCAATAGTTTTGCGATATAAAGATGGTGATATTAGAGTCATGCTAGTGGGTAGTTTTGGATTGTGGAAATACTTGTGTTGGAGTTTGTGATTCCCGTAGCATGCACGTATGGTGAACCGTTGTGTAACGAAGTTAGAGCATGAGGTATTTATTGATTGTCTTCCTTATGAGTGGTGGTTGGGGACGAGCGATGGTCTTTTCCTACCAATCTATCCCCCTAGGAGCATGCACGTAGTACTTTGTTTCAATAACTAATAGATTTTTGCAATAAGTATGTGAGTTCTTTATGACTAATGTTGAGTCCATGGATTATACGCACTCTCACCCTTCCATCATTGTAGCCTCTTCGGTACCGTGCATTGCCCTTTCTCACCTCGAGAGTTGGTGCAAACTTCGCCGGTGCATCCAAACCCCGTGATACGATACGCTCTATCACACATAAGCCTCCTTATATCTTCCTCACAACAACCACCATACCTACCTATCATGGCATTACCATAGCCATTCCGAGATATATTGCCATGCAACTTCCATCATCATCATATACACGACTTGAATATTCATTGTCATATTGCCATGCATGATCGTAAGATAGCTAGCATGATGTTTTCATGGCTTGTCCTTTTTTGATGCCATTGCTATGCTAGATCATTGCACATCCCGGTACACCGCCGGAAGCATTCATATGGAGTCATATCTTTGTTCTAGTATCGAGTTGTAATATTGAGTTGTAAGTAAATAAAGTGTGATGATCATCATTATAGAGCATTGCCCCATAAAAAAATAAAACAAAGGAGGCCAAAGAAGCCTAAATAAAAAAAGGGGGCCAAAGAAGCCCGCCAAAAAAGGGCAATGTTACTATCCTTTTACCACACTTGTGCTTCAAAGTAGCACCATGTTCTTCATATAGAGAGTCTCTTATGTTGTCACTTTCATATACTAGTAGGAATTTTCATTATAGAACTTGGCTTGTATATTCCAACGATGGGCTTTCTCAAATGCCCTAGGTCTTCATGAGCAAGCAAGTTGGATGCACACCCACTTAGTTTCAGTTTGAGCTTTCATACACTTATAGCTCTAGTGCATCCGTTGCATGGCAATCCCTACTCCTCGCATTGACATCAATTGATGGACATCTCCATAGCCCATTGATTAGCCACGTCGATGTGAGACTTTCTCCCTTTTTGTCTTCTCCACACAACCTCCACCATCATATTCTATTCCACCTATAGTGCTATGTCTATGGCTCACACTCATGTATTGCGTGAAAGTTGAAAAGGTTTGAGAATGTCAAAAGTATGAAACAATTGCTTGGCTTGTCATCGGGGTTGTGCATGATTTGAATATTTTGGGTGATGAAGATGGAGCATAGCCAAACTATATGATTTTGTAGGGATAACTTTCTTTGGCCATGTTGTTTTGAAAAGACATGATTGCTTTATTAGTTTGCTCGAAGTATTATTGTTTTTAGGTCAAATGATAGACTATTGCTTTGAATCACTCATGTCTTAATATTCATGCCATGATTAGATATATGATCAAGATTATGCTAGGTAGCATTCCACATCAAAAATTATCTTTTTATCATTTACCTACTCGAGGACGAGCAGGAATTAAGCTTGGGGGTGCTGATACGTATCCGTCGCATCTATAATTTTTGATTGTTCCATGCCAATATTCTACCACTTTCATATACTTTTGGCAACTTTTTATATTATTTTTGGGACTAACATAATGAACTAGTGCCCAGTGCTAGTTCCTGTTTGTTGCATGTTTTATCTTTCGCAAAAACCCAATATCAAACAGAGTCCAAACAGGATAAAAATGGACGGAGCTTATTTTTGGAATATTTATGGTTTTTGGGAAGTAAAATCAACGCGAGACGGTGCCCGAGGGGGCCACGAGGCAGGGGGAGCACCCCTGACCCTCATGGGCCCCTCGTAAGGCGGTTGCTGCTATTCTTTTGCCGGAAGAAAGCTAATTTTCGGAGAAAAATATGGGCGAAAGTTTCAATCCAATCGGAGTTACGGATCTCCGGATATAAAAGAAATGGTGAAAGGGCAGAATCCAAGAGTGCAGACACAGAGAGAGACAGAGAGACAGATCCAATCTCGGAGGGGCTCTCGCCCCTCCCATGCCATGGGAGCCAAGGACCAGAGGGGAAACCATTCTCCCATCTAGGGAGGAGGTCAAGGAAGAAGAAGAAGAAGAAGGGGGGCTCTCTCCCCCTTGCTTCCGGTGGTGCCGCAGTGCCACCGGGGGCCATCATCATCATTGCGATCTACACCAACAACTTCACCGCCCTCATCACCAACTCTTCCCTCCTCTATGCAGCGGTGTAACCCCTCTTTTACCCGCTGTAATCTCTACTTAAACATGGCGCTCAACGCTATATATTAATTCCCAATGATGTATGGCTATCCTATGATGTTTGAGTAGATCCATTTTGTCCTATGGGTTAATTGACGATCGTGATTGGTTTGAGTTGCATGTTTTATTATTGGTGCTGTCCTATTGTGCCCTCCATGTCGCGCAAGCGTGAGGGATCCCTGCTGTAGGGTTTGCAATATGTTCATGATTAGCTTATGGTGGGTGGCGTGAGTGACAGAAGCACATACCCGAGTAAGTAGGTTGTTTGCGTATGGGATAAAGGGGACTTGATATTTTAATGCTATGGTTGGGCTTTACCATAATGATCTTTAGTAGTTGCGGATGCTTGCTAGAGTTCCAATCATAAGTGCATATGATCCAAGAAGAGAAAGTATGTTAGCTTATGCCTCTCCCTCATATAAAATTGCAATAGTGATTAACGGTCTAGTTATCGATTGCCTAGGGACAAATAAATTTCTCGTGACAAAAAACTCTCTACTAAAACTAACTTAGTTGTGTCTTTATATAAACAACCCCTACTTTTTATTTACGTGCTCTTTATTATCTTGCAAACCTATCCTACAACACCTACAAAGTACTCCTAGTTTCATACTTGTTCTAGGTAAGGCGAACACTAAGCGTGCGTAGAGTCGTATCAGTGGCAGATAGGACTTGAGGGAATATTTGTTCTACCTTTAGCTCCTCATTGGGTTCGACACTCTTACTTATCAAAATGAAACCTTCAGAAAAGTTACTTTTGGAACAGAAGCAATCCAGGGAAGCTTCGAGGAGGTCACGAGATAGGGGGGCGTGCCCACCCCCCTGGGCGGGCCCTCCACCCTCGTGGCTCCCCCGACCAACTTCTTTCCCCTATATATTCCCATATACCCTAAAAACATCGAAGAAAACAATAGATCGGGAGTTCCACCGCCTCAAGCCTCTATAGCCACCAAAAACCTCTCGGGAGCCTGTTCCGGCACCCTGTCGGAGGGGGATCCCTCACGGGTGGCCATCTTCATCATCCCGGCGCTCTCCATGATGAGGAGGGAGTAGTTCACCCTCGGGGATGAGGGTATGTACCAGTAGCTACGTGTTTGATCTCTCTCTCTCATGTTCTCTCTATGGCACGATCTTGATGTATCACGAGCTTTGCTATTATAGTTGGATCTTATGATGTTTCTCCCCCCTCTACTCTCTTGTGATGAATTGAGTTTTCCTTTTGAAGTTATCTTATCATATTGAGTCTTTAAGGATTTGAGAACACTTGATGTATGTCTTGCCGTGCTTATCTGTGGTGACAATGGGATATCACGTGATCCAATTGATGTATGTTTGGGTGATCAACTTACGAGTTCCGCCCATGAACCTATGCATAGGGGTTGGCACACGTTTTCGTCTTGACTCTCCGGTAGAAACTTTGGGGCACTCTTTGAAGTACTTTGTGTTGGTTGAATAGATGAATCTGAGATTGTGTGATGCATATCGTATAATCATGCCCACTTATACTTGATGTGACAATGGAGTATCTAGGTAACATTAGGGTTTTGGTTGATTTGTGTCTTAAGGTGTTATTCTAGTATGAACTCTATGATAGATTGAACGGAAAGAATAGCTTCATGTTATTTTACTATAGACTCTTGAATAGATAGAACAGAAAGGATAACTTTGAGGTGGTTTCATACCCTACCATAATCTCTTCGCTTGTTCTCCGCTATTAGTGGCTTTGTAGTGACTCTTTGTTGCATGTTGAGGGATAGTTATATGATCCAATTATGTTATTATTGTTGAGAGAACTTGCACTAATGAAAGTATGAACCTTAGGCCTTGTTTCCTACCATTGCAATACAGTTTATGCTCACTTTTATCATTAGTTACCTTGCTGTTTTTATATTTTCATATTACAAAAACCTATATCTACCATCCATATTGCACTTGTATCACCATCTCTTCGCCGAACTAGTGCACCTATACAATTTACCATTGTATTGGGTGTGTTGGGGACACAAGAGACTCTTTGTTATTTGGTGGTAGGGTTGTTTGAGAGAGACCATCTTCATCCTACGCCTCCCATGGATTGATAAACCTTAGGTCATCCACTTGAGGGAAATTTGCTACTGTCCTACAAACCTCTGCACTTGGAGGCCCAACAATGTCTACAAGAAGAAGGTTGTGTAGTAGACATCAAGCTCTTTTATGGCGCCGTTGCCGGGGAGGTCAGTGCTTGAAGGTATATCTTTAGATCTTGCAATCAAATCTTTTTGTTTCCTGTTTTATCACTAGTTTAGTCTATAAAAGAAAACTACAAAAAAATGGAATTGAGTTTGTCTCATACGCTTCATCTTTTTAATATGTTTCGTGAATATGATGAAAAGGAAAATTGTGCTCAAGTGCTAGAGGAAGAAGTCTATAAAATGTTTGATACTAAATCTTTGAATGATGAGCATGATTGCAATGTTGTTAGTATGAATTCCTTGAATATCCATGATGCTAATGATATGCAAAGCCACAAGCTTGGGGATGCTATGTTTGATGAAGATGATATGTTTAGTCCCACAAGTTTTGATGAGAATATTTATTATGATGAAAGCATGCCTCCTATTTATGATGATTATACTGATGAAAGTGGATTTGGAGAGGTCATGACTTTATTTAGTGATGATTCCACTATTTCGGAAGAGGTTCCATTTGATTATGAGAACAAAGTTGCTATCTATGATGATTATTGTGATGACTTGTATGGTATTAAGAATAATGATAACCATGAAACTTGTGATCATGATTTTAGTTTTCAATTGGATTATGCCTCACATGATAATTATTTTGTTGAGTTTGCTCCCACTACTATTCATGAGAAGAAATTTGCTTATGTGGAGAATAGTAAATTTTCTATGCTTGTAGATCATGAAAAGAATGCTTTAGGTGCTGGTTATATTGTTGAAATCATTCATGATGCTACTGAAAATCATTATGAGGGAGGAACATATGCTTGTAGGAATTGCAATAATATCAAGTTTCCTCTTTATGTGTTGAAAATCTTGAAGCTATGCTTGTTTTACCTTCCTATGCTAGTTGATTATTGTTCCCATAAGTTGTTTGCTCACAAAATCCCTATGCATAGGAAGAGGGTTAGACTTAAATGTGCTAGTCATATGCTTCATGATGCTCCCATTATGTTTTAATTCTTATCTTTTATGTGAGCATCATTGTCATCATCATGCCTAGCTGAAAGGCCTTAAAGAAAAGCGCTTGTTGGGAGACAACCCAATATTTAACTTTACTTTTTTTGTGTGTTCACATGATTATACTATTGTAGTAATCATGTTTTATAGCTTTTGTTTCAATAAAGTGCCAAGTAAGACCTTTAGGATAGCTTACGGTGATAGTTGTGTTGATCCTGCTGAGAATCAGAAACTTTTGCACCCAGTAAATTAGTTTTGATAATTCACAGAGACGTGATTCTGATCTGATTCTTTTCTCTCTGGATTGGTAAATAAATTTCTTAGGACTTCCTAATTTTGTAGGATTTTTGGAGTTCCGGAAGTATACGTTTGATACAGATTACTACAGACTGTTCTGTTTTTGACAGATTCTGTTTTCTATGTGTTGTTTGCTTATTTTGATGAATCTATGAGTAGTATCGGAGGGTATGAACCATAGATAAGTTGTAATACAGTAAATATTACACCAATATGAATTTAGAATGAGTTCATTACAGTACCTAAGTGGTTGTTTTATTTTCTTATACTAGCAGACCTTACGAGTTTTCTGTTGAGTTTTGTGTTGTGAAGTTTTCAAGTTTTGGGTAAAGATTCGATGGACTATGGAATAAGGAGTGGAAAGAGCCTAATCTTGGGGATGCCCAAGGCACCCCAAGGTAATATTCAAGGACAACCAAGAGTCTAAGCTTGGGGATGCCCCGGAAGGCATCCCCTCTTTCGTCTTCGTTCATCGGTAACTTTACTTGGAGCTATATTTTTATTTACCTCATGATATGTGTTTTGCTTGGAGGGCCATTTTCTTTTGTTAGTATTTGCTTACTATTATTTATAATAGTGTTTTGCATCTCTGTTTTCAATAAAAATGTCAAGGATAGCCTTTACCATGCTTATTTTGCTAGTATACATGTTGCTGTTTGAAAACAGAAAGTTTACCCTTGTTGCAAAAATTCCCTAGAAAAGTCAGAGAATGATATAATGTTGAATTTTTTTTGCATATTGATCTATGATTAATCTTATAAAGTAAGGTATTTTTCTCATAATTTTTGGAGTTAGGGAAGTATGATGAATCTTGCATTCTTTACAGACTATACTGTTTTGGCAAATTGCTGTTATTTTTGCATTGTTTGCATCTGTTTGCTTGTTTAATGATTCTATTTGAGGATAGGAGTATTAAATATGCAGAGGCATTTAGTATGCAATGTTGAGTAATAATTTTAGTGATTTGTTACAGTAGAAAATGATAAGGTTTGGGATTGGTTTATACTAACTTATCTTACGAGTTCTTGTTGAGTTTGGTGTGGATGAAGCTTTTGATAAAAAGAGAAACCATGATATGAGAGGAATTAAGGAGACATAAAAGTTCAAGCTTGGGGATGCCAAAGGCACCGCAAGATAATATTTCAAGAAGTCTCAAGCATCTAAGCTTGGGGATGCCCCGTTAGGCATCCCACCTTTCTTCTTCAACAACTATCGGTTAGCATCGGTTGAGCCTAAGTTTTTGCTTCTTCACATAGTTGTGCTATCCTTGCAATGTCATTTTATTTTGTTTTGCTTACTGTTTGAATAAAATACCAAGATCTGAAATTCTTAAATGATAGAGATTCTTCACATAGTTACATAATTTAGCTACTCATTGATCTTCACTTATATCTTTTTGGAGTAGTTTGTCATTTACTCGTGTGCTTCACTTATATCCTATGAGTAAATGGTTGAATGAGTTGAATGTCATAAATCTGAAATTATATATGTTTCATTTGCTTATCCCATGGGGATTAATGACTTCACATCTAAGAAGTAGAGGTTGTAAATTTATTGAAGGTTAGCAAGCATTGTATTGGTCATTTGAACAATCCATGAAAGAATATTGAAGGAAGAGAGATTTCACATATAAATATACTATCCTAGATACCTTTTATAACTGTGAGCAATCATTAAGTATGACATGCTAAAGAGTTGATGTTGTACAAGGAAGACAATGTAATGGGTTATGTTTTCTCACATCTCAGTTAAAGTATATTGTCATGGATCATTCAAACATTTTGAGCTTGCCTTTCCCCCTCATGCTAGCCAAAATTCCTTGCACTAAGTAGAGATACTACTTGTGCTTCCAAATATCTTTAAACCCAGTTTTTGCCATGAGAGTCCACCATACCTACCTATGGATTGAGTAAGATCCTTCAAGTAAGTTGTCATGTTGCAAGCAATAAAAATTGCTCTCTAAATATGTATGACTTATTAGTGCGGAGAAAATAAGCTTCATACGATCGTGTGATATGGAAGTAATAAAAGCGACGGACTGCATAATAAAGGTTCATATCACAAGTGGCAATATAAAGTGACGTTCTTTTGCATTAAGATTTTGTGCATCCAACCCTAAAAGCACATGACAACCTCTACTTCCCTCTGCGAAGGGCCTATCTTTTACTTTTATGCAAGAGTCAAGGTGATCTTCACCTTTCCCTTCTTATTTTATCCTTTGGCAAGCACCTCGTGTTGAAAAGATCTTGATATATATATCCAATTGGATGTAAGTTAGCATGAACTATCATTGTTTACATCACCCAAAGGTGAATACGTTGGGAGGCGAAATTATAAGCCCCTATCTTCCTCAGTGTCTGATTAAAACTCCATAACCATAAGTATTGCGTGAGTGTTAGCAATTGTAGAAGACTATATGATAGTTGAGTATGTGGAGTTTGCTAAATCAAAGCTCTGACATAGACCCTTCCTAAAAATAGGATGAATTGTAATTGTTTGATGACTGAGAATGAAGTTTGCTAGTTTTCAAGAAAGTTTATGGTTTATGCTTTAAAATGTGAATAGCTTGTTACTTGATCTTGAGAAGTTTTATGAGATGAACTACTGTTATGACATATAATCATGCTAGAAAAGGTGATTGAAATTATCATTGATCAAACTTGTGCACCTGCTAGCATCCACACTTCATAAATTCTTTCTTTTATCATTTACCTACTCGAGGACGAGCAAGAATTAAGCTTGGGGATGCTGATATGTCTCCAACGTATCTATAATTTATGAAGCATTCATGATATTTTATTATCTGTTTTGAATGTTCATGGGCTTTATTATACACTTTTATATTATTTTTGGGACTAACCTATTAACCGGAGGCCCAGCCCATATTGCTATTTTCTTGCCTATTTCAGTGTTTCGAAGAAAAGGAATATCAAATGAAGTCCAAACGGAATGAAACCTTCGGAAAAGTTATTTTTGGAATAGAAGCAATCCAGGGAACTTGGAGTGCAAGCCAGGGAAGCTTCAAGGAGGCCACGAGATAGGGGGGCGCGCCCACCCCCTTGGGCGTGCCCTCCACCCTCGTGGCTCCCCCGACAGACTTCTTTTGCCTATATATTCCCATATACCTTAAAAACATCGAAGCAAACAATAGATCGGGAGTTCCACCGCCGCAAGCCTCTATAGCCACCAAAAACCTCTCGGGAGCCCGTTCCGGCACCCTGCTGGAGGGGGGATCCCTCACCGGTGGCCATCTTCATCATCCCGGCGCTCTCCATGACGAGGAGGGAGTAGTTCACCCTCGGGGCTGAGGGTATGTACGAGTAGCTATGTGTTTGATCTCTCTTTCTCTCTCTCTCTCTCTCTCGTGTTCTCTCTATGGCACGATCTTGATGTATCGTGAGCTTTGCTATTATAGTTGGATCTTATGATGTTTCTCCCCCCTCTACTCTCTTGTGATGAATTGAGTTTTCCCTTTGAAGTTATCTTATCGGATTGAGTCTTTTAGGATTTGAGAACACTTGATGTATGTCTTGCCGTGCTTATCTGTGGTGACAATGGGATATCACGTGATCCACTTGATGTATGTTTTGGTGATCAACTTGCGGGTTCCTCCCATGAACCTATGCATAGGGGTTGGCACACGTTTTCGTCTTGACTCTCCGGTAGAAACTTTGGGACACTCTTTGAAGTACTTTGTGTTGGTTGAATAGATGAATCTGAAATTGTGTGATGCATATCATATAATCATGCCCACGGATACTTGAGGTGACAATGGATTATCTAGGTGACATTAGGGTTTTGGTTGATTTGTGTCTTAAGGTGTTATTCTAGTATGAACTCTATGATAGATTGAACGGAAAGAATAACTTCATATTATTTTACTACGGACTCTTGAATAGATAGAACAGAAAGGATAACTTTGAGGTGGTTTCGTACCCTACCATAATCTCTTTGTTTGTTCTCCGCTATTAGTGGCTTTGGAGTGACTCTTTGTTGCATGTTGAGGGATAGTTATATGATCCAATTATGTTATTATTGTTGAGAGAACTTGCACTAGTGAAAGTATGAACCTTAGGCCTTGTTTCCTACCATTGCAATACTGTTTACGCTCACTTTTATCATTAGTTACCTTGCTGTTTTTATATTTTCAGATTACAAAAACCTATATCTACCATCCATATTGCACTTGTATCACCATCTCTTCGCCAAACTAGTGCACCTATACAATTTACCATTGTATTGGGTGTGTTGGGGACACAAGAGACTCTTTGTTATTTGGTTGCAGGGTTGTTTGAGAGAGACCATCTTCATCCTATGCCTCCCACGGATTGATAAACCTTAGGTCATCCACTTGAGGGAAATTTGCTACTGTCCTACAAACCTATGCACTTGGAGGCCCAATAACGTCTACAAGAAGAAGGTTGTGTAGTAGACATCAGAATCTCGCAGGAAAAGTCGGGGACGGCAACACTGCATTTGGACCTCGTCGAAATGGAGCTTTGGTGGTTGTTTGGCGTCAGGAAGGGCTCGGATGGGCACGGGGAAGTCGCTGGTGGTCCTGGCCGGGGCTAGGGACAACAGTGACAAGCGGGATGAGCTCGTCAGAGTTCTGTAGAGGGCAGAGGTCGTCGAGTGTGGATGCACGTGACATTTTATAGCACATGTGGGCACATGGATGGGACCGGTAGATCCACATGAACAAAATGGAAATGATGGACATGGTCTCAGGGCAAAATACTCACGGTGGTCGCCAGAGTTGAGCTCACAGCGGGGACGAGCTTTCGGTGGGTTTTGGGCACAACGAGGATTTCTACGGGGTTCGCTGGTGCGGGGTGGTTCGGTTTGTGGCGGTGGATGGTTGAGTGGTGGCTTGCGGTGGCTAGAATCGACCGACGACAAGCTAGGTCACTGTGGCATTGGCGAGCTCGAGGCGGAGCAGCCTGCCGGGGATGTGGAGCGGAGGGAGAGGGGAAATGGAGATGGGGCCCGAGGTTATTTATTGGACATGGTCGTGGGCCTGGCATGGCCAGAGTGCACGAGTGGGAGATCGTGGATGTGGGTGTGCATCGGGTGCGCGAACATTGGCGACGGTTGCGGGCGAGAGGTGGAGGATGACCTTGACATGCGTGGCCTACATGTTAGCGGCTCGTGGAAGAGAGAGAGAGGGAGAGGAAGGCGCAGGCAGGGCCCGCCATGCAGGCCAAAAATTTTGTGCAATCCAAATGGCCAAAAATTGCATCCACACAGCCTAGTGAGGACATGTGGACTATAAAACATGCCGTTGAATCTCGCTGAGCCCTTCCTTTTTTACCCCCCTGAGTCCTTTTCTCAGCGTGCACTAATAGGAGTTTAAGTGTAAGCGAGAAAAGGGAGCCTTATCCTCTCACCCCCATCACTCCCGTGAGCGGCGGCTAGCGAGCCCCCATCCTCGGCCGCCCCAGCTACCCTACCTCCACCTTCATCCTTGACGTCGCTAGGTGAAAGAACATGTGGTGCCCCCATGTTTGGTTTTGGTAATGGATGACAATCTCTATGGACTAATGTTTGCCTTGACTTATATTTGAATATTTTGTCCATAGGCTTTTCTTGAAGTCCATCTGTTGGTTTCAAGGAGTTTATGAGTTGACCAAGGTGCTATTAAGTAATTATCCAAAGATTGGTCATGTGAGTGTTGAGCTTATTGCAAGCATGTTTTGAAGAAGAAGATTGTGTGATCGTTCATGTTTACCTTCAACACATCACCCAAATGAAGAGAGTTGGAAAGATTCAAGGTTGATCAAGACTAAGTCAAGAGTGAATCAAGTTAATCAACTCACAAAGCGTAGAAGATGTACCGAGAGGGATCAAGTGATCCCATGGTATGGTAAGAATTGTCAATTACGCTCTGTGTACTAACCCATGGTCTTCGTGAGAGTTCTTTGTGGGGTTAGGATGCGGTGTGCAAGTTCAAGTGATTCATCATGAAGAGATCAAGTGCTTGAAGCTTGTCGCCCATTGTGGTGACAATGGACTTGTGAAGATGAGCCGAAGAGTGGCTCACCCATAGTGGACTATGGGGGAGCAATCATCTAGTCTTCATCGAGCCAATGGAATCAAGAAAGGTGGTCCAACTCGAGGGAGTCAAGATCGTCATCATCTAGCTCAAGTGGACCATGTGCAAGGCAAAGGTTTTCCCTTGATAGGTTTTCTATTTTACCAGTATCATGGTGGTAGTTGGGAGACCGGGTTAGAGGATCGTTTGCCGTACTATCAAGGGGGGCTCTCAAGTTGGTAGCTTGATCGTATCGTTAGTAAAGAGCTCAAACCATTGCATCCTTGCATCTTGTTTCTTGGTTCTTGTTTGGTTCTCTTTGTGAGTCTTATAGCTTATGGTCATCTTGATGACAAGCTTGAGTTCATCGAAAACGGAGTTCGCATGCGTCTTCTATGATGTTTTCGATGTTGGAGGTTTTACCAGTCTTATCCGAGGAAGGGTTCTCACCTTTTTCTTATGGGCCTTTTCTATTTTGCTTCTTATTGATATTTCTTTCAAGTTTGTGTTAGCCCTTGTCGATAGCTTTCCAACAAACTTGGTTTCATCGAATTCGGAGTCCGTTTGCAAAAGTTGTGGCAGTTTTGGTGTTCTGAAAAGGCAGCAGCGGTACTACCGCGAATTGGAGCAGATGTAATTTTTTACTACTGCTCCAGAGAGTACTACCTCGGCTCCTACAACGGTAGTACCGCTCCAGACCAAAAACTCATCCCAAGTCATGCGGTGGTAGGCACAGATGTTTTTTTAGTACCGCTCGCAAGTAGTAGTACCGTGAGGACGAGCGGTAGTACCACTCTGTGCGGGCTGTGAGTATAACGGTTGGATTTTTCCCCACCTATAAAAGGGGTCTTCTTCCCCAATGAACCTCATCCTTTGAGCTCGTGTTCTTCTCCCATTGTTGACCTTCTTCGAGCTTGCTAACTCTCAATCCCTCCATGGATTCTTGCTAGTTTTTGAGGGAAAAGAGAGAGAAGATCTAGATCCACATTTCCACCAATCACTTTCTCCTCTATGTGAGGGGAACCCATTGGATCTAGATCTTGGAGTTCTTGGTGTTCTCCTTCTTGTTCTTCCTCTCATCTTCCTCCCTAGCATTAGTTTCTTTGGTGGGATTTGAGAGAGAAGGATTTGGGCACTTCGTGTGCCCTTGCCATTGCATTTGGTGCATCGGTTTGAGTTCTCCACGTGATACGTGGAAGTTACAAGTTGAGAAGCTTATTACTCTTGGGTGCTTGGTACCCTTGATCTTGTTACTCCTGGGTGTTTGGACACCCTAGAGCTTGTTCCTATTGGGTGCCTTGGCGCCCTAGACGGTTGGTGTTGTTTGGAGCTCAATCATTGGTGGTGTAAAGCTCCGGGCAAGCGGCGGGGTCTCCAATTAGGTTGTGGAGATCACCCCGAGAAATTTGACGGATACCGGTGACCGCCCCCGAGGGTTGCCAAAGTGTACGGGTTCGGTGACGGCCCCCAAGGGTCGCCATTTGTACGGGTTCGGTGACCACCCTCAAGGGTCCCTTAGTGGAATCACGACATCTTGCATTGTGCAAGGGCGTGAGGAGATTACGGTGGCTCTAGTGGCTTCTTGGGGAGCATTGTGCCTCCACACCGCTCCAAACGGAGATTAGCATCCGCAAGGGTGTGAACTTCAGGATACATTGTCGTCTCCGCGTGCCTCGGTTATCTCTTTCCCGAGCCCTTTACTTATGCACTTTACTTTGTGATAGCCATATTGTTCTTTGTCATATATCTTGCTATCACATAGTTGCTTATCTTGCTTAGCATAAGTTCTTGGTGCACATAGGTGAGCGTAGTTATTTTAGGTTTTGTGCTTGACAAATTAACCGCTAGGTTTATTTCGCATTTGTTCAAGCCTTAACTGTAATTATTTTAAAGCGCCTATTCACCCCCCCCCTCTAGGCGAAATCCTCGATCTTTCAATTGGTATCAGAGCCTCGTCTCTCTTTGTTGGGCTTAAGCGCCTAGAGAGTAATGATGTCGACTAGGGGATTAGGATTCTCTGACACTCTTAGTTTCGATGGCACAAATTTTGATGTTTGGGTAATTCGCATGCTTAATCTCTTTAGGGTCATGGACCCAAATTTAGAGCGAATTGTAGATATGGGATTTTCTCTTCCAAAGGATCCCCAAAGCTTATCTTTATAGGATGAGAAAAACTCTTATCTCAATGCACAAGCTTCTAATGTGCTTTTCTATGCTTTGAGCAATGTAGTTATATTTGAACTCATGCCGTTCCGGGATGCTCATGAGTTGTGGACAAAGCTTCAAGATAAATATGGTGTGTCCAAGATTTTTAAGGATGATCGTTCTCCCTCCACCTCCAACCTATATGTGTTTTTCCACAAGGTAATGACATGGTGAGTAGTGGTGTTCATTGCAATGATGATAGTGGGCTTATTGTTGATAATCCTTCATCAGTTTCTTATTGCAATGCTTCATCTTTGGACTTTAGCACTTCGAGCACTCCAAATGTTTCACATGCTTGTGTTGATAGTTCTTGCATATCATGTAGAAATTGCTTGATTAAATCTCATGATGATATGCTTGCTATATCTTGTTGCCATGATAAAAATGCATGTATTTCCTCGAGTTGTTGTGCTAACAATGTAGAGGAAACCCAACACTATATGGAACAAGATGTGGTCTTGAATGGTGCTTCAAGGGATCCTACATCATCATCTATTGCTTTTTGCCTTATGGCCAAGGCTTCAAAGGTATCTCCCACTTTGAATCCCAATATATCTTGTGATGATATTGATGATGGTAAGAGTGATGATGATGTCGATTATGATGATGTTGCCTCCTTAAAAATTAAGGGGGAAATGATTTTTAAATCTCTTCTTAAGAATAAAATTGCTCGTTCCAACTTCATGGAAATCATGTCGATTGCTATTGAGAGCAAGAAATATATTGATGAGTTGGAATCTCGTCTTGAGGAGCATGAGGTCACCATTGATAAAACGGAAGGTCATGAGCGTGATTACGCTAATGAGATTGCAGACCTCTCTCAAGCTCTTGAACTTGAACAAACCACCAAGGAATCTCTTGAGGAGAATTTTGCTCTAGAATTATCTAGAGTGAAGGAATCTAATGATAGAGCTCTTGAGGTGGCCAATGTTTTTGAAACTAAAAATGCTAAGCTTGAAATTGCTCATGCTAGACTCCTTGAGGATTTTGAGCACCTCGAAAATGGCTCAAGGGTCATCAAGTGTGAGCTCATCAAACTCACCGAATCTCATGCTCAACTTTAAGCTTCTTATTTAAAAGAGCTTTCCAAGTTGCCTTCTCCTCTTGTTGTTAATGATGATGCTTGTGCTACTAACTCTATTTCTTGTGAAGCATCCATTTTAAAGGAGAATGTTGAGCTAAGGGCTCAACTTGAGTTGATATCTAGCAAGTATGGGAAATTGGAAGAAAGTCGTGAAAAGCTTTCTAGCTCTCATGAGGATCTTCTTGTATCCCATAATGTCCTAAAAATATCTCATGATGCTATGATTGCTAAGGTAACATATAGTGAGCCTCATGTGGATATTAGCACTACTTTTAGTCAAAATGCTATATTTCCTTGTGCTAGTCCTCGTAATTCGTCTATGCATAACATTGGTACATCTTGTGATGAATTGCTTTCATTGCCTTATTGCTCTAATGATGAAGTTTATACTTCCTCTAGTACTTGTGTTGAGACTAGCCATGTAGAGGAAATCAAAGAGCTCAAGGCCCAAGTCACTTCTTTGAAGAAAGACTTGGAAAAGAGTCATGAAGGGAAATCCACACTCAACAATATCTTGAGTGTGCAAAAATCCCCCAATGACATAGGTGGACTTGGATTCAACTCCAACAAGAAGAAGTGCAAGTTGAACAAGAAGAAGGGCCAAGAACAAGTCAAGAATTTGGCCAAGATTGTTTGCTTCAAGTGCAAAATTGAAGGGCATCATGTGAGATCTTGCCCATTGAAGAAGAAGGCCATTAGTGAGAAGCAATAAGGGAAGCGGCCACAAGTTCAATCTCATGCTCAACCACAAGTTGAAGAAATGCCCCTTCCCAAGAATACTCAAGCTAATGCTTCTCAAGTTGAGAAATCAAGTGAAAAGAAAGTGAAGAGTAGATGTTGCTACTTATGTCGTGAGAAAGGTCACGTCGCTTCTTCATGCACTAGTGGTAACTTATCCAACCCAATTATTATTGATAATATCTATTCTCTTGGGAAGGATAAGGTTGGCAATGTGTTTGCCAAGTTTGTTGGTACTCAGAGTGGTGTCAAGAAAAGAACCATTTGGGTTGCCAAGACTATTGTGACTAACCTCTTAGGACCCAACTTGGTTGGGGACCATCAAGCTCAAACTTGATCAATAGGTGTTGTTGGAGAGCATTGGAGACTTGGCTACATTATGAGGAATTAAGGGGACTTCATCATTCTTATTGTCTCAAGCCAAGTCAATTGGGTTATCAAGTTTCTATGTTATATCCGATGTTCCTCCTTGCGGTAACTCGTACTTAAATTGTTTACATTGATAGTTACTTGCCCCTAAGCATGTTGTGGTTTTGTACCTTGCATGTGTTTGTATATGATGTGTTTCCAATTTGCTTAACTTGAGTAATCAAGTATGTGTATGTTGGTTTGCACGTCATGTACGTGTGTGTCGTGCGTTGAGCCTTTGTGCATCTTGTTTGTTTCTTAGTTGGCTCTTGTGAGAGATTAATGGAATATCCCATTATGGGGGAGTGATGTGCTTTGTGCACCTCACAATCTTATAAATGTGTGTACATGAGGAATACCATCTAGTATTGATATTACAAGTGTATCTAGTCGCTAGGTGGTATCTCTCTCATGAGAAATTCAAATTCTAAAAGTCCATTGATTATCTCTCGTTGGATCCTCTTATTGCCTCTTGTTAAGTTTTCTTTGGTATCACATTATGGGGGAGTAATATGTTGGGCGTATTACAAGCCTAGAAAATGTGTACATTTGAGATATTGTCACTTAGAGTTGATATTGTAATTATATTGTTCCTAGGTGACATGTTAGCTCTACAAGTTGCAGCTTGCTTGTGTTGGTTGTGAAGATGATGTTGGATATCCTTGTTATCTACCACCGGGAATTATTTCCAAATACTTCTTGTCTTTTGACAATTGGTATTCACTTATGTGTGGTAGAATCTATTGATCATCTTTACCTTGGTTTTTGTTTTTATTTGCCTTTTCTCTTGCCAAGGATTGTGTCAACTCCCATTGTCTTCCATACCACTTGTGGATCTTGTTAATTTCTTCTTCTTGTCTAGTGTTTTCTAGATATAATGAAAGTGGTAATCCCATCTTGTGCATTTTGTATTCAAATGCAAATTCTCTATAATGCACAACTCGTGGGGGAGCTATCCTATTTTCTTTAGAACACTCTTCTTGTGATCCTTATCAAGTGTGTGTTGGTGGAAGGCAAGCCATTTTCTTTTTGGTACTTTGTGCCATCATGAAACTTTGTTGAGAGCATGGTTTGTTTGGAACCATCCTCTCTTTGGGAGTTTGACATCTTTAATTTAGTGTGTATCAATGGATATCTCATTCCTTGATGTATCTTTAATGATATCTTCCAAGTGATGATTTCTCCATTTTGTATCCTTTTCACTTGGCATTTCTTTTTCATTTGGTTTTGGTTCTTGAAAGTTTCGAGCATGCATATTTACTTCATGTATTCTATTTGGCATGCTTTCTTTCGTTGACCCAATATACAGGGGAAACTCCACCAAGTCTCAAATTGGATGAGATGTGCATGAAATTCATTTCCACATCTATATGCACATATTTATGTGGAGTTTGTCCTATGTATTGGTGTTCTAACTATTTGGTCCCAATGAGTTTGGGTACCGTTTAGTTTGTGTTGTTCTTCTAGGAACGGTTGGAGATGCATTGGATGCTCGGCTCACTCACAAGCAAGGTGTTGTCACCATGTGCTTATTGGAGTCAAGCTAGGATGATCAATGAACTACCATCTACCTTCATTTGGTATCTACTACATCCTTCCAATGGTATCTCGGTAACAAGTATCATCATCTACTTCATGCACACATTTCTTGCATCAACCTTGTGTAGGTTGTATCATGGCATGTAATTCATTCTTTCTTGTGATACTTGTTTCCTTTCTCAAAGCATCTCAACGATGATCTCATGTTGCTAGTTGTGATGTCATTGATGGTTGTGTGATAGGAATTCATTTATATACAATAAGACCATATCTAGCCATGTGCTATGCTTCCAAGCAAATATCTTATTGGTATATGTATGACTTCCTTGTGCATATCTTGTTCCTGCGTGTTGTAACTATATCGGATGTACATCCTTCTTTGTAGACATATATCATCATGATTTCGTCTACCTAGAACCTTATACACTTGAGAGAAGTTGCATATCTAGATGATATCCTTTCTTTCACGCCCACCTTGTCTTTTTTTTTTCTTTGGTGGCTCCATGAAAGCTTTTGCCTTAAGTGTGTGTCTTATCTCGTTGCATCTTGATGCACTCTTGTGTGGTGAAGATTTTTTTCCTCATGCTTGTCTTTACGAGGCTTTTGCCATCTTAATTGGTATCCCTCGTCTTGATAAGGCTTTCTTTTTCTTTCTTCACCATGGGTTGTCACAAGTGTTGGTTATTCATTTTGCATTTTGATTGTGCTTGTGAATCCGTCTGCTTGGTGTGTGTGGGGAGGACATGTCATGCACCGTGTATCTCATTTACCCAAGACTATGTTGATGCTTTATGCTCATCCTTATATTAGTCTTCTCAATTGCTTTGTCATGACTCACACACATCATTTTGGTTGAGCCTATTATTAAGTTGCCTCTTTTACATGTTGCTCAACCATGTGCTTGTTGCAAGTGCTAGGCTTTGTTTCCTATATTCTCACTCACACTGGTTGTGAGTTTCTATTGATTTTGGGGGGAGCTATGATCCTATTTTGTGCACTTTGTATCCAATACAAATATTCTTATTTGTGCACAAATCATGGGGAGATTCTCTAGTTTCTTTAGAACACTCCTCTGCTCATATCATAATATCATTTATTCTTGTGGCTCATAGGATCCTTGGTCTAGTTGGTTCAGTTGATATCCTTTGATTGCTTGCTTCAATTGGTATATTTTGACTGCTTCATTGCTTGTGTCTCTCTTTGTTATGTCTTTGTGGCATATCATTCTTTAGCAATCCTTGTGCCTCAATATAGTTTGTGTTCCTCCAAGTATTTACCTTTGGGTATGTGTATTGCATTCCACTCTCTTGTTGAGAAATACACAATTTATGGAGGTCCACAATTTATATTGGCCTTCTTAGAGTTTTGCCCATTTTGGCAATCGATGCCAATGGGGGAGAAGTTTCAGAGAGTTTTGTGGAGAAGTTTAGAGAGTTTTCTCCTTGCTTTGGTTTTGGTTCCTAAGCATTTGCATCCCATTCTCATGCATCGTTGGTTGTTGCATTGCATGGTGATGCATAACTCCTTGTATAAACTCTCTTGAAAGTGATTGTCATCAATTACCAAAATGGGGGAGATTGAAAGAACATGCGGTGCCCCCATGTTTGGTTTTGGTAATTGATGACAATCTCTATGGACTAATGGTTGCCTTGAGTTATATTTGAAGATTTTGTCCATAGGCTTTTCTTGAATTCCATGTGTTGGTTTCAAGGAGTTTATGAGTTGACCAAGGTGCTATTAAGGAATTATCCAAAGATTGGTCATGTGAGTGTTGAGCTTATTGCAAGCATGTTTTGAAGAATAAGATTGTGTGATTGTTCATGTTTACCTTCAAGACATCACCCAAATGAAGAGAGTTGGAAAGATTCAAGGCTGATCAGGACTAAGTTAAGAGTGAATCCATTTGATCAACTCACAAAGCGTAGAAGATGTACCGAGAGGGATCAAGTGATCCCATGGTATGGTAAGCATTGTCAATTACGCTCTGTGTACTAACCCATGGTCTTCGTGAGAGTTCTTTGTGGGGTTAGGATGCGGTGTGCAAGTTCAAGTGATTCATCATGAAGAGATCATGTGCTTGAAGCTTGCCGCCCATTGTGGTGACAATGGACTTGTGAAGATGAGCCGAAGAGTGGCTCACTCATAGTGGACTATGGGGGAGCAATCATCTAGTCTTCATCGAGCCAACACAATCAAGAAAGATGGTCCAACTTGAGGGAGTCAAGATCGTCATCATGTAGCTCAAGTGGACCATGTGCAAGGCAAAGGTTTTCCCTTGATAGGTTTTCTATTTTACAGGTATCATGGTGGTAGTTGGGAGACTGGGTTATAGGATCATTTGCCGTACTATCAAGGGGGGCTCTGAAGTTAGTAGCTTGATCGTATCGTTAGTAGAGAGCTCAAACCATTGCATCCTTGCATCTTGTTTCTTGGTTCTTGTTTGGTTCTCTTTGTGAGTCTTAGAGCTTATGGTCATCTTGATGACAAGCTTGAGTTCATCAAAAACGGAGTTCGCATGTGTCTTCTATGATGTTTTCGGTGTTGGAGGTTTTACCGGTCTTATCCGAGGAAGGGTTCTCACCTTTTTCTTATGGTCCTTTTCTATTTTGATTCTTATTGATATTTCTTTCAAGTTTGTGTTAGCCCTTGTCGCTAGCTTTCCAACAAACTTGGTTTCATCGAATTCGGAGTCCGTTTGCAAAAGTTGTGGCAGTTTTGGTGTTCTGAAAAGGCAGCAGCGGTACTACCGCGAATTGGAGCAGATGTAATTTTTTACTACCGCTCCAAAGCAGTACTACCGCGGCTCCTACAGCGGTAGTACCGCTCCGGACCAAAAAATCGTCCCAAGTCATGCTGTGGTAGGCACAGATGTTTTTTTTAGTACCGCTCGCAAGCAGTAGTACCGCTACCCTTTGCGGTAGTACCGCGATCCCTAGCGGTAGTACCGTGAGGACGAGCGGTAGTACCGCTCCTTGGAGCGGTAGTACCGCTCTATGCGGGCTGTGAGGATAACGGTTGGATTTTTCCCCACCTATAAAAGGGGGTCTTCTTCCCCAATGAACCTCATCCTTTGAGCTCGCGTTCTTCCCCCATTGTTGACCTTCTTCGAGCTTGCTAACTCTCAATCCCTCCATGGATTCTTGCTAGTTTTTGAGGGAAAAGAGAGAGGAGATCTAGATCCACATTTTCACCAATCACTTTCTCCTCTATGTGAGGGGAACCCATTGGATCTAGATCTTGGAGTTCTTGGTGTTCTCCTTCTTGTTCTTCCTCTCATCTTCCTCCCTAGCATTAGTTGCTTCGGTGGGATTTGAGAGAGAAGGATTTGGGCACTCCTTGTGCCCTTGCCATTGCATTTGGTGCGTCGGTTTGAGTTCTCCACGTGATACGTGGAAGTTACAAGTTGAGAAGCTTATTACTCTTGGGTGCTTGGTACCCTTGAGCTTGTTACTCTTGGGTGTTTGGACACCCTAGAGCTTGTTCCTCTTGGGTGCCTTGGCGCCCTAGACAGTTGGTGTTGTTTGGAGCTCAATCATTGGTGGTGTAAAGCTCCGGGCAAGCGTCGGGGTCTCCAATTAGGTTGTGGAGATCGCCCCGAGAAATTTGACGGGTACCGGTGACCGCCCCAAGGGTTGCCAAAGTGTACGGGTTCGGTGACGGCCCCCAAGGGTGACCATTTGTACGGGTTCGGTGACCGCCCTCAAGGATCCCTTAGTGGAATCACGGCATCTTGCATTGTGCAAGGGCGTGAGGAGATTACGGTGGCTCTAGTGGCTTCTTGGGGAGCATTGTGCCTCCACACCGCTCCAAACGGAGATTAGCATCCACAAGGGTGTGAACTTCGGGATACATCGTCGTCTCCGCGTGCCTCGGTTATCTCTTTCTCGAGCCCTTTACTTATGCACTTTAGTTTGTGATAGCCATATTGTTCTTTGTCATATATCTTGCTATCACATAGTTGCTTATCTTGCTTAGCATAAGTTCTTGGTGCACATAGGTGAGCCTAGTTGTTTTAGGTTTTGTGCTTGACAAATTAACCGCTAGGTTTATTCCGCATGTGTTCAAGCCTTAACCGTAATTATTTTAAAGCGCCTATTCACCCCCCTCTAGGCGACATCCTCGATCTTTCACTAGGCAAAGCCTGGCCTGGCTAGGCGAGGGGGGGTGCGGGGGGGGGGGTTCCTCTCCCCATGGCTAGTGGTGGCTCACGTGGGCAGTCAATCCAAAGCTGGCAGCGACGCGATGACGGGTGGCAGTAGGGGGAGCTCGTATGTGCTATGCAGCCGCGGCTGCACCTGAGAGTGGCGTGTTGGGCTACGCGAGGCCTTCCCATGGCTACCATGGGGACTCGATCTAGCACGGCTAGATTTGGCAGTCAGCGCCGTGGGTGGCGTAGGGCTTCCCTCCGCCGATGATGGCTAGCCCTAGCTGGGTCTCCTCCTCCGGTGGCAACTACTGCCTCTGGTTGGGGCTTCACCTGGCTCTGGGTTGGTGGCCTTGATGAAGGCAGCTCGTGGTGGTGGCACTGGTCGTTAGCATGGTCGTGGTACGACGATTGGCGCTTGACGGCGGGGTGCGGGTGGAGGTGGTGGCCTCCCTTATCCTAGGTTCATGCCAGTGACGCTTGTACGTTAGGGGTGGCTATGACCTAGGGTCTATGCTTGGGCGAACCTGATTTGGGCCCCAGGCAGGTCGGAGCCGGTGCTCCTGGTAAGTGAGGTTAGGCGTGGTCCGAAAGGTGCTTCTTGAAGGCGATGGGGCGGCGCGACTGCTTCGGCTGGCGGCGGTGGATCCGGATTGTGGCGTCTTGGGCGGGCGGCGATGATCTGGATTGTGGTGGTGGACGATGTCCGCCAGTGTGCATGTATGGTGGTTGACTTGGTCCGCGTTGGATGCCTTCGCGTTGTGCCCTTCTTGCTTGGTGCATGTTTGTGACGTCGGTCCTAGGTTGGCTCTCCGGGCGTTGTTGTGACATCGTACGGATCGGCGCTGGTGGCCACGTACATGGCGACATTCAAGTGTGTTTGTCGGTGTCCGTCGGTAGTCACTAGGTTGTATCCACCCCGGGGTCCACCGGGACCAGCTGGGGACACAAGAGTGGGCACTTCTTACAGTGGAGGTGCCGACTCAGACCCGGTGGCTGATATCGCCTAGGAGTGAAAGGAGGCCCCTTTCCCTCCTACTACTTTGGCTGGGTGGTCGTGATGTGGATGGTCAGTTGTGCCTAGGGGCCTGGATGCTGGGGCGGTGGTTCCGGACGGCGGGCTTCACGGTTGGCTTTCCAGCAGGCTTCGTGGTGGTGGTGGTGGCTCCATCTCTTGGTCGTGTGGGCTACAATGGGTGTAGTGGCGGGAGGTCTGCGCTAGCATTGCCCAGATCTAGGGTGGACAAGCTGGCCCTTGTTGAGGTGGTGGACGAGACTCCTCTTGGTGGTGTAGGTGAGTGTCCGAGTGAAAACTTTGCGTTTTTGATGACGGCGACCCCCGTAGGCGCCTCTTGCTTCTTGAAGACATCGTTGCGGATCTCGTCCTTCTGCCAGGGCTTCAGGTGAAAACCTTTGTCTGTGTTCAGACTCGACAGTGGCGATGCTTTGCGCCATCACCCTTTTAGGGGCATTGCCATGGAGCTCGGGGGTCTTCGGCCGGGCCTCGGCAATGTGTTAGGCTTGTTCTATGTTCTTGTTGTATCTTTTGATCTGCTTGTAATCGGGCCTTCCCATCATATTGTATCCTTCGGCCGTGTACTTTGATTAGTTGCTTTATATATAAAGCGGTGAGATCCTATTTCGAGAGTTTAAGTGTAAGTGATATATGCATATCTTTATCTTCGTGAGAACCTGCACTGGAAACATAGAAAGAGTCTAGACAACGCATTTTTGTGCAGCCGTTACTGCACTGCCCTTGTTTTTCACTGCATCAAAAGTTTCTTCAACCCCACACCAAGTCAGTGTTTTTTTGTGAATCACCAAGTCAGTTGTTTGATGCTCTAACTTAACATGAGATTTTTTTTCCTATATTGTACTCACTTTGTGAAGAAATATAAGAGCGTTTAGATCACTACTTTAGTTCTTTACGTAGGGAGTACCTAGTATCATCTCTTAGTAGGTCGATCGTTGATGCTCTCGCTTAAATTGGATAAAAAATTCTCCATGGTACTAAACATATCATCTCTTAGCAGTGACATCGCTTAAACGGATAATTTTTCCTCCATGGTACTAACAATATCATCCCTTAGCCTGCTGTAGCTCTTCCCTTTGTTTTCTCGATCGGAGCTTCACTTTTCACGAGAGATGTCGCTGCAGTGCAGATTCCTGCCGATGCCATCTCCAGGATCCCACGTCTCTGTACATGACCAAGCGAGACAGGTCATCGGCTCGGAATGAACCAATCATCTGTGCACGAATCTCCGTCCTACACGTCTCTCTCTCTCTCCCTCTCTCTAATCCTTTTTTCTAGTCTGCGCCAGCGAACGCAGAGTCTTCGTTCACCGGTCACCTTTATGGCCGTCCCGTCTCTGTCTAGGGCCACCTCCGCCAAACGTGCAACCTAAAACACAGTAGTGCGGGGCCACACCTAATGTGCTAGGATCTAAATTGCTAAGTAGAGTAGATATTTCCACATTCACCAATAAGTATGAATTTGTTCTTCGGTTTTCGCCATGTGTAAAATTGTTGTAGTTGTTATCCTCGGATGAGTAGGGCGTTTTGGAGGTCGAGCTTCGTGGATACCTTAATTTTAAATTTCAAGATTCTTTTTTTTCAATTTCAAAACATGCTAAAAACATAATATACATATACATGTATACAAGGATGTAATGTATATATGTGTAAAAATTTATGATGAAGTACCTTGAATTTTGAGCTGCAAAGAAAAGCAAGTAGTATAGACTTTGAGAATGAACAGTGCAGATTTTCTTTATGTAGCTCTCATTTTAACGTATTTCATCATGAAAATCTACACATATGCACATTATGTCTCTGTGTATGTGTATTATTAGAAAAATGGAACGCAAAAGTATGAATTTGAATTTCAAATTTAAGACCTCCACGAAGCTCGGCCTCCATTTGGCATTTTCGGCCTCAGGTAGTCTTTTGAGTTTGAAACTTCCAAAATTATAACAATTTCTACCCCAAATAAAAGGAATTACAAAAAATCAAAGCAACACACTTGCTTGTTTATGTGTAGAACCACACAACAGCAGGTTTTGTGGCAAGTAAGGCAATGTTAACATGGCATGGACGGTGCTATGCTAATGATTGTTCTGTTTCTTGTATGTTTGAGCTAAGAAAGATTTATTTGCCACGGCTATAGGTCCTAATTGTTAGAAAATTAGGTAGTTTTCGGTTAAGCTTATTTCAAACCAACGTTATCACAAGATTACTGACATGACAAATTGCATACGACATACTAGAAATATCTAAAATTAAGCATATGGACCGAAGACACATGTCAATGGAGAGAGGCTCAAAACATAGTATGTCCACTGGAAATTCCTGTGTAACAGACATTAGTCATGGTGATGAAGAGGAGGTCATCGTACGCCGTTGAGGAAGTAGTGAAAGCAGACGGACGCACGTAAAAAATGTAGTCGAACTTGAGCGAGCAATCGTGCGAGACAATCCCGAAAAACCTTATCGTCTGTCACCTGGTGTAGGTTCCCAAGGGACATGGTTTCCGAGACCTTCTCTCCCAGACGGTTGTGCACGCAACCGTCGGGATGGGGTCGCCGGAGAAGCAACTCGGCAGAAGGAATTCAGCTAGAGTGCGAGTGTGTTATGTTTATGGTTGTATCTCTTCCGTGTAGCCTCTCTCCTCTATTTATATTCTAGATAAGAAGGGCGTGTGGGAGAATGAAGAGATGCATCTGATACATGTTGGAAAAACTCTTTGGAAGCACGAAATGTGCTCACGATGAACTCGAGAATTGACACGTACACCCAAAGCTATGCAGTGCACTTCCATGCAAAAAAGTAGTTCTTCCATCTAGGCGCATAACATTAGCCCATACTCGAACTCGAATTTGATTCACAAAACGTGACGCAATGCGACATGACATGAAGTGAGTGAGCGCACATGTTGTTGCTCTATTTTCTCATGCTACAACGAGTAGTAGAACAACCCTTTTTTATGTTGGTGATTCTTCTACTAAACTAGCACTTCATAGCTTGTTTTTTATCATGCTCTTTCAACCCTTCCGTGTGTTTTACTTTGGAAATTTTGTTTCTAAACTTTGAACTTATAATATTCGTGAATTGTGTGAACTATATTTGTTATATTTTGATTTAATATGTGTGCAAATATGTAGCTGAAATGTAGTATGTAAACTAAAACTAGGAAGATTAGCATTTTTTTAGGGGGTTAGGCTTAGGGGATCAGCTAAAGGATAGAGGCGTTTCAGTAGATATTGCCAATGTAGGACGGGCTACATTTAGCCCCATTTTACAATACCATTTTCCATATTGCAAAAAAAAAAAATTAAAACATTTATACATACATATATAACACATTTGAGAAAATTTGCATTAAAATATATTTTCGTACATAGCGCAGACAAGAAAGACAAATACGTACATAAAAATGGGCCAAAATGTTTTTGCTGGCCCGGTAATTTTTTCATAGCTTGCAAATCAAATCATTTCTTAATGAAAATGTACAGATCCGTCGCGGATACGTATAAGTTTTCACATGATTTATTTTTTAAACTTGGAAAACATCTTTCTTTCTTTTTTAATAACGGGCTATATGTAGACTGTCCTACACAATTCCAGACTCAATGTTTCAGGTGCTAAATTATAAGGGGTAGGTTAAAGATGCTCTTAGCGGACACCATATATTCAGCGTTCAGGTATTACATGTGTGTGGTTTATGTCGGGTATATGCATGCATCTTCATTTTTCTTGTACTTTGAGAACCACCGACTTCCAATCCACTGTGCGGTATCTGCATTAAATCCGCATAGAGGTCTCACTTCTATCTAACTACTCCCTCCGTCTCAGTTTATAAGTCCTACGCGTATACCTAGATTGTCAATTTATTCACCCTAATATAAACTATATAACACAAAAATCATACCTTTTGAAAATAGAACATCTGAAGTTTATATTGGTATATTTTTTGTAATATATGACTTGTATTAGGTTGGTCAAATTGACGACCTAAAGGTACGCGCACGTCCTATAAACTGATAGAGAGGGAGTAACGTAATCTTCAACCACTTTTCTCCCAGCCGCATTTTCTTTGTGCTTGCTGATGTGAGTCAAGTTCGATCTCTGTTATCTCTAACCTGAACCGGAAACAATAGTAAAATAATGGCTGCACTTACGGTTTACAGATTGAGTTATTATTATTTTTTTGCGTTCAAACCTGAAAGCTTTTATTCAACAAACGAGGTCCTGGCATTATCAGCCAACAGGCTGGTGAGCAGGAAAGATGGTATCGAGTCAGTCCAACACTCGGTAATCACCAGTGTACATGTATGTTTTGCACAAAGGTGGGCCGAGACATTGGCTGCTCGCATTACATGTTGAATAACAAAAGAAGAAAAGGTAGCAGCTAGCTCTCCAATTTCTACAAGTAATGGTGCCACCACAGAAAGGCTGGTGTGGCGAGTGTTCCAGAGATTAACAATCTCCAGGCAATCCATCTCCATGATCACATGTGAGAAACCCCGTAGATTTGCGAAGATAACACCTTCTCGGAGCGCGAGCGTCTCACCGATGAATGGATCCGTGACCCCAAATTGAGGTTTGCTCCAAGCTCCCAACAAAGTTGTGTTTGAGCGTGCTACGCCGCCCATTCCCACCTTGTCGGAGTCCATACTCAATGTTGCGTCCGTGTTGATCTTGACCACCCCTGATTCCGGCGGTCTCCAACCATGACCCGGTAGCAGAACAGCATGAGAGTGCGGGATATCCAGCAGTGCCAAGTCCTCCCTAATCCGCCTCACCGAAGTGAAGGGATCAAGTTGGTCATCATCATGAGTCACTCAATTCCTCGAGCGCCAGATTGCCCACATAACAGAAATCATTTGGGCCCTTTCAGTGTCCGTGAATTGATCATCACATACGATATCACGAGACCAAGTATCCGGATTCAGCCACGGCCGTCGAATGCCAAAGAGGCCGTGAGCCTACTCCCAGAAAAGTTTGGCATGAGAGCAATGCACTAAGGCGTGCATGAGATCCTCATCCATTGCATGGCAGATATTACATCTGCTTATAGGTTTGATATCACGATACCGAAGCGTGCACTCATCTGGAAGAATACGACGAATAACCCGCCACCAGAATACACGTACCTTCGGGAAAACCTTAAGCTTCCAAAGCGACTTCCACATCCGTTCGTCGGTCCGTGAGGAGTTTTTAACCGCCCCTTCCTCTTGAGCTACACGCTCTTTCCGAGTCACGAGAGCACGGTACGCAGATTTTATGGAGTAAATGCCACTTCTTTCAAAAGCCCAAGCTCTAAAATCATCACCCCCGCCTCGACGTGAGGGGATATTCATGATAGCATCGGCGTCTGGTCGAATGAAGATATTGTTGATCAGTTCCCGTCGCCAAGTCCCGTTTTCATGATCGATGAGTTCATGTACGGTAGCAAGTGTCGTCCCCCCCGGCATCACCGTAGGGGACAGGGAGGGGAGGCCCGGGATCCACCCCAAATGGAGATAGTGCTACCGTCCCCCACCCTCTTGATGAGACCAACATGGAGAGCTTCCCTCCCGACGATGATCGCTTGCCAGATAGCTGATGATGTGTTTGGTACTGAAGCCTCCATGAAATCACAGTCCGGAAAATAGCGCCCCTTCATCACTTGGGAACATAAGGAGTTGGGATTAGTAATAAATCTCCAACCATGCTTACCCAGTAGTGCTAGGTTAAATAACTCAAGATCACGAAAGCCCATTCCACCCTGACACTTCGGTGATGCAAGTTTATCCCAAGATAGACAATGCATAGATCGCCGATCAAGAGATCCACTCCACCAGAATTTGGCCATACTAGTGGTAAGGCCTTTGCATACTTTCTTAGTCAGACAGAAACAACTCATACTGAAGGTTGGAATGGCCTGAATTACTGATTTAATAAGTCCTTCCCTCCCCGCACAAGCTAGTAGCCGCTCTGCCCATCCATTCATTTTGCTCCTGGATCTGTCCCCAATATGGTCAAAAGTCTCACTAGTGATTCTTCCAACCGCTGTGGGTAATCCCAAATATCTGTCACTGAAAGCTTCAACATGAACACCAAGGACCAGTTTGACTGCTTGCCTTCTTGCATGCGGTGTCTTGGGCGAAAAATATATTGCGCTCTTAGCACGATTGACTGCCTGTCCCGAGCAAGTAGCATAGATCAATAATATTGCATTGAGTCGGTCCGCGCTCTCCTTGATTGCACTGATGAAGATAAGACTATCATCGACAAAAAGTAGATGACTCACCCAAGGTGCTCGAAAGGATACACAGATGCCCCTGTCAACATGAATACCTCCATAAAATTTGAGCAAAGATGTGAGTCCTTCCGCACAAAGTAAGAAAAGAAAAGGCGACATAGGGCAGCCCTGCCGTAGCCCCCTGGACGGGGTGAAGAATGGTAGTAACTCCCCATTCACTCTCACCGAGAACCAAACAGATGAGACACACTTTAGTACCAGGTTCACGAACTGAGCACTAAAACCAAGTTTGACCATGATCGCCTCCAGATAATGCCATTCCACTCTATCTTAGGCCTTCATCATGTCTAATTTGACTGCACACGAATAGTTCTTCCCCTTCTTCCATCGCCTCATTGTGTGAACACTCTCAAACGCAACCACCACGTTATCAGTGGTCAGGCGACCAGGGACAAAAGCACTCTGCTCCTGGCTAACCACTGTGTCCATGAGCTCTTTGAAACGGTTAGTTATCATCTTGGCAGCAATCTTGTAAGGTACAGGACACAAAGAGATCGGCCGGTACTGAGTAATGGACTGGGGATTCCGTACCTTGGGAATAAGTGTGATAGCCGTATCGTTGAAGCCATAGGGTAGATCACCCCCATTTAAAAAACCAAGAATCACCGGCACTAGGTCATCTTTGATGAGATCCCAGTGTCGCTGAAAAAACCCTGCGGTAAACCCATCAACACCTGGTGCTTTGGATGGGGACATCTGAAAAAGGGCATCGCGAACCTCGACCGGCTCAAAGGGTTTATCCAAGGAGATGTTCAAGTCCTTCGTTACACGTAACGGGCCAAATTGAAGCAACTCATTCATATCATTAAAACCTTGGGAAGAATACAAGTCCTGGTAGAATGATTGCACCTCCACCTTGTCCTCAGCCTCGGTCGCACATATGGATCCGTCCGACCGCTGAAGATGGGCAATGCGATTCACACGCTTCCGCTATGCTGCTAGGGCGTGATAGTATGCCGTGTTTTGGTCACCCTTCCGTAGCCATGGCACGCGTGAGCGTTGCCGAATCCAAATTTCCTCCTGTCGCAATGCTTCTCTCAATTGTAGCACAATTGCTTTTTCCTCGTCAGAAGGCCCTCGTCCGACGGATTTACTCCTCAAGAGTTCAAGCTTTTTTGTAATTTCCGGACCCTCTTAGCGAGGCACCCAAACTCTCTTGCACCCCACGCCCCAAGTTCAACTTGGAGTTATTGCAAAGTGTTTTGAATAGCGGCAAGATCTTGAGCGGCATGATTCTGTCGCCACGCTTCCGCAACAATCTGATCATACTCAGCATGAGACTGCCAAACATCTTCGTACCAAAACTTCTTTGATCCTCTCGTGTGTTGTACATCTTGTGTCTCAACCAACACAAAACAGTGGTCTGACTCCACAGAGCTAATGTGTCTCACCCGGGCAACTTCGAAGCTCTGAAGAAAAGCTGCATTAGCCACTCCTCTGTCCAGACGGGCTTTCACGTTCATCTCGTCGGCCTGACCATTATCCCATGTGTATGGCACCCCTGAAAAACCAAAGTCCTGCAGGGAGCAATCGTCTAAAACGTCCCGAAACGCACGCATCTGCCACTCCGCCCTCTGAGCTCTGCTGTAGTGTTCTGTGGCATGTATCATTTCGTTGAAGTCACCAGACATAACCATGCTTGATGCGGTATTGCATGTAGCCTTCTCAAACAAGTCCAACTGTGGTGCCGATCCTCGCTCCTCGGAGCTCCGTACAACCCCGTGAATCTCCATTCGTGCAAGGGGAAACCAACTTTCCGCGCCACCACATCGATGTGGCCGGAACTATAACTCTTAAGAGCAACCGAAATATCACTTGTCCAGAACAAACCGAGGCCCCCACTAAGCCCCGCGCTGTCAACAGCAAAACAGCCCGAAAAACCGAGTGTATGCTTCAGAATTTCAACTCTCTTCGTCCTAATCTTTGTTTCCATCACAAAGATTAGGCTGGGCCCTTCCTGCTTCGTAATCTTCCGAAGCTCGCGAACTGCCTCGGGGTTCCCAAGCCCCCGAAAGTTCCAGTTGAGGTGTTTCATTGCTCTCCGCGGGGCTGACTTGCAGCCGCCGCCGATGTGTTCTCCGATGAGGGTGGGGTAGGTTTATTCTTCTTTGGGTCTAGTTCTGAGGTCTCTCCCTCCTCTTTCCCACTGCCATCATCGGAGTTTGTCTTTGCTTGAGCATTGAACACCACCATATCCGTAGCGACACTATTGCCTTCCACCATCGCATTGCTGGTAATGGCCAACGGTTCGACTCGGCGATATACTTTCTCCATGTGAGGCCCCCCTTCCTCTTGGGTTGATTCCTTCTTTTCGGGGGAGAGTTTACCTCAGCTATTGCGGCCGCATTCGTGTTGGAGGAGGAGGCATCTTTCCTGCTAACCGCCGTCTGCTGAGGCTCCCTGGATGAGTCGTCGCTTGACGCCGCTCCCTTGCGTTCATCAGGTGCACGCAGGTTTGTGGTGAAGGGAAGATCCCCATGCTCATCCCTTGTACCCGGGATGGGACAAAACAGATCAGAGTGACCTAAACGGTCACATGAGAAGCATAAATTTGGAACTTGTTCATATTGGATGTCGTACCAATCCCCGGACTTCCTCTTGGCAGAGTCGATCAGTATCCACCACCGTAAAGGTTTACTCACATCTAGGGTAACCCTAGCTCTTAGAAATCCCCCAACGGGATCAAACTGGACGAAGGTGGCCTCTTTATCAATCTGTTTAGCAATTGCTTTTCCCCACATATCATTGAGCAGATTGAAAGGCAAATTTAGAACCCTAGACCAAAGTTGAATTTTGTCAAACTTCAACTCTGACGGCCTCATGCAGTCTTGGAATTCTGATAGGACCACAGCATGCCGACTCACGTGCCACGGAGAACCATCTCGCACGCAATCACGATCACGACGATTCTCGAACTCCGCCACGAATATGTTTTCTCCCCCAGCTTAAAAGACAAGCCTCTAGGGTTTCCCCATGCCGGCCTCAACGCATTAGCAATGGTCTGGATATGCAAAACTTTCCAATGAAGGACCTTGCCTGCGATCAGCCACTTCTCCTGGCCTCCTTTTTCCAGGTCATCAATCACCAAGGGGGTAGCCTCCTCTTCGGTGAGATCGAGCTTGCCCATGGCTTCTTCCAGCCTCGCCCTAGCCGCACGAGGCGATAGTGGCTCGTCTGGGTTCGCGTTGTGCGCCATGGAGGGCGACGCAGACGCCATCCTTCCCGGCACAGATCGGATCGCCCCGCCGACGAGATGTCAACGGACGCCAGTCGCCATCGAAACCCTAATCGCCGATAGTAAGGGCGCCGGCGGCGGGGGAGGGGGGGCACCTGGCGATTTATCTGGCTGGTCGGCGGTCCGACCCAACGCGGGTCATGCATGGTGGTGCACGCCGTCCGGTGTTCGTTCCCCCGGGCAGTCCCCCTCCGACAGCAGATTCTGGGCACTGGCAGGGGTCGACTCCGACGACGAGGTAGCGGACAACCAGGTAAGTGACAAGGGAAACGATGGGGGTTCGCCGAGGCCGCGTGCGGCGTGCTAGGTGGGTGACTTTGTCGCCCGCGCGGAGGAGCTTGGGGGCTTGTTCGTGGCCAGCCGCCGGCGAGCTTTCGCTCCTGGTGGGCATGGCCGGCGCCGTCAGGCTGCGCGGGTCTGGCGGCCGCCGAGGGGGGTGGATGCGGGCCTAGAGGGTCGCTCGCACCCCCTACTGGAGGTGGGGCGCCAGGATCTTGTGCTGGCGGCGCCGCCGTTGGCTTCAGTGCGCTTGCCGTCGCTGACAGGGGTCGGCGGCGGCGGCGGGGCGGAGCCGGGCATGGAGCCGCAGGATCTGGATAGGGTTCCGCAGGCGCCGTCGTAGTTGGGGCCTGGGCCTCAGCTGGGCCTGGCGGACTGGCCCAATCTTCCTGCGCGTGGGCCCGGGGGCCCAGCGGGCGACTCGGGCATTCCTCCGCCCGTGGAGGCGCAGGAGCGCTCCACAATTCTTGGGCCGGGCATCCCAGGCCCGCTAGCCTTGTGGCCTAGCGTGTTTCGGCCTGAGCCCGATGCGGTGGTGGAAGAGCGGCCGGCCCTGCCCCCTTATAAGTGGCCGTGGCTGCCCGTGGGTGCCCTAGATCTCTCGCTAGGGTTTCCCGCATCCCCCTCGCAAGTGCGGCGATTCGAGCACCGTGCTCGTGGCCTGTGCTGCTTCGCCCCCTCCCCCTCTCACCTGCTCGTTCGCGACCGTGGTGCGGATGGGATCCCGCCGGGTGGAGAAGCCCCCCATGTCGCCTCTGGTTCCGGTAGCTGAGCGTCAGCGGGAGCAAGATCTGCGGGCGAAGGCGCTCGCCAAGGCGCCAGCGATCCCCGCGGAGGAGGGGCCTTGGGGGCCGCCGCCCCCTTGGTGGCTCGCGGAGCAAGAGAGGAAGCTGCAGGAGGAGCGCGCGCGCAAGAGGAAGAAGAAGGAGGAGTATCGGCGTCGGGGTTTGGAGCAGAAGAAGGAGCTTAAGAGGAAGGAGTCCCAGCTCCCTCCGAGCGGCGAGCGGACAGGGGATCCGCTAGCTAAGAAGCAGAAGCAGAAGGGGGGCAACTCGTCGTAGCTTGCTCTGGTGGCCGGGTCGGCGGCCTCGAAGGGTTTGGCCGAGGCTCCAATCCCCGTGGAGGAGGTTGACGGGCCGGAATGCTTCAAGTGCGGCAGGGTGGGCCATTACCAGAATATGTGCCAGTTCAAGCCCCTCTGTGTCGTGTGCCACGGGGAGGGGCACGCGTCGGCCCACTGCCCCAGGCGCGGGCAGCCTCTGCTTCTCCAGATCATGGGCAACACCATTCCTGGCGAGGGTTTCTTATGCCTTCCCTATGTGGAGACGGAGGGCGAGGAGGTGCGCACCCCGCTGGTGTCGGACGCGGTGGTCATCTCGGCGGCACCTGGCTTGCTCTAGGTCCCCATCTTGGAGGCGGAACTCCCCCATCTCTTCGAGGGGGAGTGGGATTGGCAAGTGACGGCGGTCGGCAATAATCTCTTCTCCGTCGTCTTCCCCAGCAAGGCCTTGCTCTGGATGGCGACCCACAGCGGCAAGCTGTTTCTTTCCCTCAACAACATTTTGGCGGAGATCAAGGAATCCCTCCCGGAGGAGCCTAAGGCCGAGATCATGCCGGATGTGTGGGTCAAACTGTGGGGTGTTCCTCCCAAGCACCGCCGCATGGATCGTCTAATGGCAGGGACCGTGATGATAGGGCGCCCCATGGAGGTGGGCAAGGCATTGCTGGTTGGGCTCGGTCCGGTGCGGATGCGTTTTGCCTGTCGCTCCCCGGCTAGGCTTCGTGGATATGTCCAACTGTGGTTCAATAGCAAGGGCTTCACAATTCGGTTGGAGGCCGAGGTGGACGGCCTGCAGGGTGCTGCGCCCCCGCCCCCTCCCCCAGCTAGCTTGGACAACGGTCCGGATGGCAAGGATCAGGAACGCGACACGAGCATGGGAGATGACTTGATCGACACCGCATCCTGGGATAAGCTGGGGCTTCAGGACAAGCCCCCCGAGTCTGCGGCTCCTGTCGGGGAGGTGGCAAAAGATCAAGAGGAGCGCCAAGGGGTAGTGGCAGCAACGAAATGGGCTTCAACCAGTACGGATCCAACATGTCGCTCGACCTCGACCTCGACAAAGGTATCTCGGCTTCCTGTGACTCGGAGGGGCGCTCGATGCTCATTTCCCCTGCTGCGGAGATGGGCGGGCGCGTGCGTCTGCGGCGCACTCTCCTGCGCCTGTGCCAGGTCAAGGTGGTAGTGGGACGCGGTCCAACAAGAAGGTGGCGGGCCGCAAGACCCCCCCTCCCCCCCGGTGGCGCCGGTGAGCCCTCCAGCGGTCCGTGCGGGCACGCCTGCCTCGCACCGGCCGGTGGTGATGGCGCTGGCCTCTCCTGGGGGTTCAGCTGGTGGGTCTTTGCTGGCTGCTCCACCTCCTTCCTCTGCCGCGATGAGGGCGGCGGTGTCCAAGACGGCGCCCATCCCCACGGCCAAGCGCTCCAAGGCGGTGGTGGTGGCCCCGGCATCGCAGGAGCGGGTCAGCGCACGCCCCAAGGGCGCCAAGGGCAATCTCCCTACTCTGCAGCGTGCTCAACTCCTGGTGGCTCAAAAGAACATGGAGATTGAAGGTAATCCCCCGCCCCGTTTTACAATCTTTGACGAGTATTCAGATGCGTGTCTAGGGGGTATTTTAGAGGATAGTGGGGTGGATATGTCCGATGAGGGTGAGGCTCGTGAACTATTGTCGCTTCTCCGCTCGAAGGAAATCGCGCAGGCCGCTCGCTCAGGCAAAGGCGGCCCGCGCTGCACCGGCAGCAGATGAAGCAGGGGCTTCTCTGTTGTCCGTTGCGAGGCCCGATCAGGCAGACACAGCAGCAGGGGCAGCGCCGTCCCCCCAAACCCATCGTCCTTGCAGGACACGGCGCGTGGCCAAAGCGGTTACCGCTCGCGGTATTCGCCTCCACAATCGCGTTATTTAATGCATTTTATCTTCTGGATATTCGTGGCTTCGGCCACGCTGGGAGGCGGACCCAGTTGAAAGAGTTCGTCCGTGAGGAGGGGATCGACGTTATCGGCTTATAGGAAACCATCAAGGCATATTTTTCTCATTGGGACCTGCTAGCTGTCGACCCGCTCGAGCGCTCCGCGTGGCAATGGGTGCCTGTGGTGGGACACTCGGGGGGCCTACTGCTTGGCATTAACCACGTCTGTTGTGAGGTGGTGTCGTGGGATGCCGGTAGATTTTTCCTATCGGCTCACGTGTGCCAATGTGCGACTCTCTGCGAGTGAGAGGTCATTGTTGTATAGGGCCCGGCCGACCACTCGCTCTCGCACGACTTTTTGGTCGAACTTCAGGCAAAGGTCGCGACCCTTCGTGCGCTTAACCTACCGGTCCTGGTGGGTGGCGATTTCAACTTAATTCGCTCGGGAGCGGATAAGAACAACGGAATCATTAACTGGACAAGGGTGTCCCTATTTAATGATACGATAGCAGCCACGGCTCTTAGGGAAGTGGCTCACGTGGGTGCACGCTTCACATGGACCAACAAACAGCTAACGCCGGTGCGGTCGGTGCTGGACAGAGTTTTCATGTCCGCGGAGTGGGAAATGTTATTCCCCATGTGCTCCCTCCATGCGGAAACGAGGATTGGGTCCGATCACATCCCCTTAATCCTGTGCTCAGGGGAGGATAGGATAAAATGAAACCCACGTTTTTTCTTTGAAATGGCTTGGTTTGAGGTTCCGGATTTTGATAAAATATTCCTATCCAAGTGGGAGTCTTCTGTAGCCAAGATCGGGCACACGCGTGGGCCAATGGAGTTTTGGATGGCCACTGTGGACGGTTTGCGTGCGACCCTCAAAGGTTGGGGGCCAACCAGGGCCGTGAAGATAAGTTGCTTCGTGTGCGACTGACTGCGGATCTCGCCCGTATGGACGCGGTGGCGGATGCGCAGGGCTTCTCGGAACAAGAATGGGCCCAGCGCTATGCCATAGAGGCCCAAATTGAGTCCCTCCTTCGGGCAGAGGAGGAGTACTGGCGTAGACGCGGTGGCATCAACTGGACGCTCAAGGGAGACGCGAACACTCACTATTTCCACGCGTACGCTAACGGGTGTCGCCATAAATGCGCCATCCTTCGTCTGAAATCAGAGCAGGGGCTTCTTTTGCGCCAACAGGACATAGTTCGCCACATTTATGAGTTCTATATCCAGTTAATGGGCTCCAGGGAGGAGTCGAGATCCCGGCTGCGGGCGGACGTCTGGGACCCTGCGCTGCGGGTTACGGACGTAAAAAATGAGGCCCTAGGGTTGGCCTTCCTCCCCCAGGAGATTGACACGGCGGCTCTTACGATGAAATCGGACACCGCTCTGGGTCCGGATGGGTGGCCGGTGGCGATGTTCAAACGTTTTTGGCACGTGCTTAAAGGGCCAATTTTTGACGTTTGTAATGGGTTCATGCGCGGTACTATAGATATCTCTCGTCTTAACTTTGGGGTTTTATCTCTGATCCCCAAAGTCTAGGGAGCGGACTGTATTAGACTTTTTCGACCGATAGCGCTCATTAATGTCCCCTTTAAAATTTGTGCTAAGGCATGTTCCACTCGCATGTCTCCGATTGCTCAGCGTATTATTAGTAGGAACCAATCGGCTTTCATTCGTGGTCGTAACATTCTGGAGGGGCCTTTTGCCCTCCAAGAGATCATCCACTCATTAAAACGCTCTCGACAGCCTGCCATCCTTTTGAATTTAGACTTTGAGAAGGCATACGACAGAGTGAACTGGGAGTTTCTCCGTCAAGTCCTCCTGGACCGAGGATTTTTGTCTATGTGGGTTGACCGCATGATGCAATTGGTCTCGGGGGGCCAAACAGCGATTGCGGTGAACGAAGAAGTAGGGAACTTCTTCCGCAACAAACGTGGCCTGCGTCAAGGGGACCCGGCCTCGCCGTTGCTCTTTAACTTTGTGGCAGACGCCCTGGGCACTATGCTAGACAAAGCTTGGATTGCGGGCCATATCAGGGGAGTGGTCGGCAATTTGATCCCGGGAGGCGTGTATCACCTTCAGTACGCTGATGACACCCTGCTCCTTTTTGAACCGGACCAACATAGTATCGCAACGATAAAAGTTATTCTTCTTTGTTTCGAGATTATGTCCGGGCTAAAAATAAATTTTCACAAATGTGAGGTGGTGTCCATAGGGATGGATGCAGCCGAAAGCTTGCGGGTAGCTAATTTTCTTAACTGCAAATTGGGAAAACTTACCTTTCACCTACCTCGGCCTCTCGATCGCAGTGAAAAAAAGCACGATTGTCGATTGGGATCCTCTCTGCACTAAGGTGGCGGGCAGGGTTTGCCCGTGGAGAGGCCGTTTTATGTCTTCAGGGGCTAGACTAATTCTTACTAATTCCAGCCTTTTGTCCCTACCAATGTTTGCAATGGGCCTGTTCTTGTTGGCGGACGGGGTCCACACAAAAATGGACACCCCGCGGGCCCGTTTCTTTTGGGAAGGAGCGGGCCCAAAGCGTAAATACCACATGGTTAAATGGCAGGCCGTGTGTAGACCCAAAGCCCAGGGGGGCCATGGGATCATCAACTCTAAGTTGATGAATATTGCACTTATGTGTAAGGGGATTTAGAAGCTGTCTCAGGAAGAGACCGGCCTCTGGATGGATCTCCTTCGTGCCAAGTACTTTCCGGACATGAATTTCTTTGGGGCTGTGACCCATTGATACGTCTCCAACGTATCTATAATTTTTGATTGCTCCATGCTACTTTATCTATTGTTTTGGACTATAATGGGCTTTATTTTCCACTTTTATATTATTTTTGGGACTAACCTATTAACCGGAGGCCCAGCCCAAAATTGCTGTTTTTTGCCTATTTCAGTGTTTCGAAGAAATGGAATATCAAACAGAGTCCAAACGGAATGAAACCTTCGGAAACGTGATATTCTCACCGAACGTGATCCAGGAGACTTGGACCCTACTCCAAGAAGTGCCAGAGGCGGTCACGAGGGTGGGGGCGCGCCCTCCCCCCTAGGCGTGCCCCCCTGCCTCATGGGCCCCCTGACGCTCCACCGACGTACTCCTTCCTCCTATATATACCTACGTACCCCCAACAGATCGGGGACGGAGCCAAAAACCTAATTCCACCGCCGCAACTTTCTGTATCCGCGAGATCCCATCTTGGGGCCTGTTCCGGAGCTCCACCGGAGGGGGCATCTACCACGGAGGGCTTCTACATCATCACCATAGCCCCTCCGATGAAGTGTGAGTAGTTTACTTCAGACCTCCGGGTCCATAGTTAGTAGGTAGATGGCTTCTTCTCTCTTTTTGGATTTCAATACAATGTTCTCCCTCTCTCTCGTGGAGATCTATTCGATGTAATCTTCTTTTTGCGGTGTGTTTGTTGAGACCGATGAATTGTGGGTTTATGATCCAACTTATCTATGGAAAATATTTGATTCTTCTATGAATTCTTTTATGTATGATTGAGTTATCTTTGCAAGTCTCTTCAAATTATCCATTTGGTTCGGCCAACTAGATTGGTAGTTCTTGCAATGGGAGAAGTGCTTAGCTTTGGGTTCAATCTTGCGGTGACCTTACCCAGTGACATAAAGGGTTGCAAGGCACGTATTGTATTATTGCCATCGAGGATAACAAGATGGGTTATTTATCATATTGCATGAATTTATTCCTCTACATCATGTCATCTTGCTTAAGGCGTTACTCTGTTTTTAACTTAATACTCTGGATGCATACTGGATAGCAGTCGATGAGTGGAGTAATAGTAGTAGATGCAGAATCGTTTCGGTCTACTTGTCACGGACGTGATGCCTATATACATGATCATTGCCTGGATAACCTCATAACTATGCTCAATTCTGTCAATTGCTCAACAGTAATTTGTTCACCCACCGTAGAATACTTATGCTCTTGAGCTCTTGAGAGAAGCCACTAGTGAAACCTATGACCCCCGGGTCTATTCTCATCATATCAATCTCCATCACTTTAATTACTTGCTTTTGCTTTTACTTTTTACTTTGCATCTTTATACCAAAAATACCAAAAATATTATCTCTTTTAGATCTCACCCTTGTAAGTGACCGTGAAGGGATTGACAACCCCTAAGCGTTGGTTGCGAGTAGCTATCGTTTTGTGCAGGTACAAGGGACTTGCGCGTGGTCTCCTACTGGATTGATACCTTGGTTCTCAAAAACTGAGGGAAATACTTACGCTCTTGTGCTGCATCATCCTCTCCTCTTCGGGGAAATCCAACGCAAGCTCGAGACGTAGCAAGAAGAATTTATGGCGCCGTTGCCGGGGAGGCTTACGCAAAAGTCAACATACCAAGTACCCATCACAATCCCTATCTCTCGCATTACATTATTTTCCATTTGCCTCTCGTTTTCCTCTCCCCCACTTCACCTTTTCCGTTTTATTCACCCTCTCTTTCCCAATCTCCTCCTCTTTTTCCCTTCATCTTTTGTTTGCTTGTGTGTTAGTTTGCTTGCTTGTCGCTATGTCGAATTCCTTATCCGCTCCTATGTCTCCCGAGTTTGAAGTTCTTCACTTCAAGCAACGGCAAGGAGAAAATTTAAAAGATGCTTGGTATAGGATGATGGAATCTTGTCGTAAGTGCACCCTAGAGGTGAACTTTAGAATCCTTCTTCGCAATTTTTATGTTGGGTTAAATATGACGCATAGACAACTCTTGGATTGCATTGCCAAGGGAAATTTTATTGAAATTGATCCCAGTATTGCGCATGAAATTAGAGAGGGAATAGTGGGAACACTACCCCAAAAGGGAGGATCTCATCCTACCCAGGAAGAAACCCAAGTGTTTGAGAAGATTTGCAAAGTAACAAAATTTTTACAAAAGTCTCTTGAGCCTCTTAAATGTGTTAGCGGAAATCTTCACTTCATGAATATGTTGATTACTCTTTTTAATAAGCGGTTGGATTCTTTAGATCTAAAAATTTCCGAGTATCAAGGGAAGCGGCAAGAACCCCCTGGATTCGAGCATGACTCTGCTAAAAAATTGAAAATTAAAGATAGTAATACCTAGATCTATTCTTGCTTTTATGCCTAGCTAGGGGCGTTAAACAATAGCGCTTGTTGGGAGGCAACCCAATTTTATTTTGTGTTTTTTGTTTTTGTGTTCTGTTTAGGAATAAATAATCCATCTAGCCTCTGTTTAGATGTGGTTTTATGTTTCAATTAGTGTTTGTGCCAAGTAGAACCTATAGGATAAGCTATGATGATAGTTGATTTAATTCTGCTGAAAAACAGAAACTTTGCGCTCACGAGAAAAAATTCAATAAATCACAGGAACGTGATTTTGCATTGATTCTTTTTGCTGATGATCAATAAACAAATTGTCCAGTACTTCCTATTTTGGTAGAATTTTTAGCGTTCCATAAGTTTGCGTTAGTTACAGATTACTACAGACTGTTCTGTTTTTGACAGATTCTGTTTTGCGTGTGTTGTTTGCTTATTTTGATGAATCTATGTTTAGTAAAATAGTTTACAATCCATAGAAAAGTTGGAATACAGTAGGTTTAACACCAATATAAATAAAGAATGAGTTCATTACAGTACCTTAAAGTAGTCTTTTGTTTTCTTTCTCTAACGGAGCTCACGAGATTTCTATTGAGTTTTGTGTTGTGAAGTTTTCAAGTTTTGGGTGAATTCTTTTGATGGATTATGGAACAAGGAGTGGCAAGATCCTAAGCTTGGGTATGACCAAGGCACCCCCAAGATAATCCAAGGACACCAAAAAGTCAAAGCTTGGGGATGCCCCGGAAGGCATCCCCTCTTTCGTCCACTTCCATCGGTAATTTACTTGGAGCTATATTTTTATTCACCAACATGATATGTGTTTTGCTTGGAGCGTCTTGTATTATTTGAGTCTTTGCTTGTTAGTTTACCACAATCATCCTTTCTGTACACACCTTTTGAGAGAGCCATATATGATTTGGAATTTTATAGAATACTCTATGTGCTTCACTTATATCTTTTGAGCTTGATAGTTTGCTCATAGTGCTTCACTTATATCTTTTTGAGCGTGATAATTTTTGCTCTAGTGCTTCACTTAGATCTTTTAGAGCACGGTGGTGGATTTGTTTTAAAGAAACTTGATCTCTCATGCTTCACTTAGATTATTTTGAGAGTCGTTAATAGCATGGTAATTTGCTTAATGTTAATATACTTGGTGTTCAAGATATGTGAAACTTTCTTTTGAGTGCGTTGAATACTAAGATAAGTTTGATGCTTGATAATTGTTTTGAGATATGGAGGTAATAATATCAAAGTCACGCTAGTTGAGTAGTTGTGAATTTGAGAAATGCTTGTGTTGAAGTTGGTAAATCCCGTAGCATGCACGTATGGTTAAAGTTGTGTAACAAATTTGAAGCATGAAGTGTACCTGGCTTGTGCATCCTTATGAGTGGCGGTCGAGGACGAGCGATGGTCTTTTCCAACCAATCTATCCCCCTAGGAGCATGCGCGTAGTACTTGATTTTTGATGACTTCTAAATTTTTGCAATAAGTATATGGGTTCTTTTAACTAATGTTGAGTCCATGGATTATACACACTTTTACCTTTCCGCCATTGCTAGCCTCTTCGGTACCATGCATTGCCCTTTCTCACATTGAGAGTTGGCGCAAACTTCGCCGGTGCATCCAAACTCCGTGATACGATACGCTCTATCACACATAAACCTCCCTATATCTTTCTCAAAACAGCCACCATACCTACCTATTATGGCATTTCCATAGCCATTTCGAGATATATTGCCATGCAACTTTCCACAGTTCCGTTCATCATTATTATGACATACATTACTTTTGTCATATTGCCATTGCATGATCATGTAGTTGACATCGTATTTGTGGCAAAGCCACCATGCAATATTTTTCATACATGTCACTCTTGATTCATTGCACCATCCCGGTACACCGCCGGAGGCATTCATATAGAGTCATACCTTGTTCTAGTTTCGAGTTGTAATCCTCATGTTGTAATCAATAGAAGTGTAATGATCATCATTATTAGAGCATTGCCCAAATAAAAAAGAAGAAGAGAAAGGCCAAAAAAATAGGAAGGCCCAAAAAAAGAAAAGAAAAGGGCAATGCTACTAACTCTTTTTCCACACTTGTGCTTCAAAGTAGCACCATGTTCATCATGTAGTGAGTCTCATATTTTGTGCTTCAAAGTAGCACCTCATTCTTCATGTAGTGAGTCTCATATATTGTGATTCAAAGTAGCACCATGTTTTTCATATAGTGAGTCTCATAAGTTGTCTTTTTCATACTAGTGGGAATTTTTCATTATAGAACTTGGCTTGTATATTCCTATGATGGGCTTCCTCCAATGCCCTAGGTCTTCATGAGCAAGCAAGTTGGATGCACACCCACTAGTTTTCTTTTGTTGAGCATTCATAGCTCTAGTGCATCCGTTGCATGGCAATCCCTACTCCTCATGTTGACATCAATTGATGGGCATCTCCATAGCCCGTTGATTATCCTCGTCAATGTGAGGCTTTCTCCTTTTTTGTCTTCTCCATACAATCCCCATCATCATATTCTATTCCACCCATAGTGCTATATCCATGGCTCACGCTCATGTATTGCGTGAAGGTTGAAAAAGTTTGAGATTATTTAAGTATGAAACAATTGCTTGGCTTGTCATCAGGGGTATAGAAGTTGGGAACATCTTTGTGTGACGAAAATGAAGCATAGCCTAACTATATGATTTTGTAGGGATGAACTTTCTTTGGCCATGTTATTTTCAGATGACATAATTATTTTGATTAGTGTGCTTGAAGTATTATTATTTTTATGTCAATATGAACTTTTGTCTTGAATCTTTCGGATCTGAATATTCATATCACAATTAAGAAGATTTACATTGAAATTATGCCAAAGTATCACTCTGCATCAAAAATTCTCTTTTTATCATATACCTACTCGAGGACGAGCAGGAATTAAGCTTGGGGATGCCTGATACGTCTCCAACATATCTATAATTTTTGATTGCTCCATGCTACTTTATCTATTGTTTTGGACTATAATGGGCTTTATTTTACACTTTTATATTATTTTTGGGACTAACCTATTAACCGGAGGCCCAGCCCAGAATTGCTGTTTTTTTGCCTATTTCAGTGTTTTGAAGAAACGGAATATCAAACGGAGTCCAAAAGGAATGAAACCTTCGGAAACGTGATCTTCTCACCGAACGTGATCCAGGAGACTTGGACCCTACTCCAAGAAGTGCCAGAGGCGGTCACGAGGGTGGGGGGCGCGCCCTCCCCCCTGGGTGCGCCCCCCTGCCTCGTGGGCCCTCTGACGCTCCACCGACGTACTCCTTCCTCCTATATATACCTACGTACCCCCAACAGATCGGGGATGGAGCCAAAAACCTAATTCCACCGCCGCAACTTTCTGTATCCGCGAGATCCCATCTTGGGGCCTGTTCCGGAGCTCCGCCGGAGGGGGCATCTAGCACGGAGGGCTTCTACATCATCACCATAGCCCCTCCGATGAAGTGTGAGTAGTTTACTTCAGACCTTCAGGTCCATAGGTAGTAGGTAGATGGCTTCTTCTCTCTTTTTGGATCTCAATACAATGTTCTCCCCCTCTCTCATGGAGATCTATTCTATGTAATCTTCTTTTTGCGGTGTGTTTGTTGAGACTGATGAATTGTGGGTTTATGATCCAGCTTATCTATGGAAAATATTTGATTCTTATGTGAATTCTTTTATGTATGATTGTGTTATCTTTGCAAGTCTCTTCGAATTATCCGTTTGGTTTGGCCAACTAGATTGGTAGTTCTTGCAATGGGAGAAGTGCTTAGCTTTGGGTTCAATCTTGCGGTGACCTTACCCAGTGACAGAAAGGGTTGCAAGGCACGTATTGTATTGTTGCCATCGAGGATAACAAGATGGGGTATTTATCATATTGCATGAATTTATTCCTCTACATCATGTCATCCTGCTTAAGGTGTTACTCTATTTTTAACTTAATACTCTAGATGCATGCTGGATAGCGGTCGATGAGTGGAGTAATAGTAGTAGATGCAGAATCGTTTCGATCTACTTGTCACGGACGTGATGCCTATATACATGATCATTGCATGGATAACCTCATAACTATGCTCAATTCTGTCAATTGCTCAACAGTAATTTGTTCACCCACCGTAGAATACTTATGCTCTTGAGAGAAGCCACTAGTGAAACCTATGGCCCCCGGGTCTATTCTCATCATATCAATCTCCATCACTTTATTTAATTGCTTTTGCTTTTACTTTTTACTTTGCATCTTTATACCAAAAATACCAAAAATATTATCTCTATCAGATCTCACCCTCGCAAGTGACCGTGAAGGGATTGACAACCCCTAAGCGTTGGTTGCGAGTAGCTATCGTTTTGTGCAGGTACGAGGGACTTGCGCGTGGTCTCCTACTGGATTGATACCTTGGTTCTCAAAAACTGAAGGAAATACTTACGCTACTGTGCTGCATCATCCTCTCCTCTTCGGGGAAATCCAACGCAAGCTCGAGACGTAGCACGCATGGATCTCCTTTTTGGAACTCCATCAAATACCTAAAACCGTACTTTTCCAGGGGTGTAAGGTTTTCGTTAAATAACGGACGCTCCACTCGTTTCTGGCTTGACACATGGATTGGCGAGCACCCTCTTTGGTCTGAATTCTGCCACCTATACACCATCGCTGTTTAGCCCAACCAACTGGTTGCTTCGGCTCTTAGCTCCTCCCCGCCCCCAATCCACTTTAGAAGGGAGCTCACGGGGCCTGAGAGGGTGGAGTGGGATTGCCTTCCGCTACCTCTTAGGGAAGGGTGGTCCTTTTGGATGTGTTCTCTTTCGAGCCCGCGTGCTCTTATGTTCGGCTGGATATGCCATGTAATAGACTTTATTCCTCCTCCATTTCATCGTGGTATGTCTAAGACCGTGTGTATGGTTGTTTGGTTGTGCACTCTGCCTAAGTTGTGGGCTTTATTAATTTAAAGCCGGACGTCCCTGACGTCTATGTTCTAAAAAAAGTACACAACCATTAATTAACCTTAGACATGGTGTTGCGGCAGTCAGACTCGTTGATTTCGGATGAGTATACATCCAAATCCCATGTCAGGTTAAAAGCAATGGTTTTGAGTTTCTGAACTCCTGGGGACTTTTAGCTGGTGTCGTTGTGTGTTCGGAAACAGATGAGATGAGAGGAGCATCACGTCCTTCATCTCGGGCGTTTTGGTTGTCACCTGAAATATTGTCTGCATTGTATACATGTCTGAACTCAGCCTAGCTGAGCAAAAATAGGTCAAAAATTAGCATCTGCGTGTTGCTTGGTCATCTGCATTGCATCAGTGGCCATTTTAGGGCCGGCTGTTTGTTTGCACACATTTGTACTTCTGGGGCCAGCAGATGCACACCATAGTTGTTTGTGCCGATCCTTGCCAAAATACCAAAGAGTTCTTCACAAAATAGTTCAAACGATCACCACAAACTAACAACAGGTTCATAGTTAAGACTGAATACTATACCTGGCCATATGTCGGGTTGGGCCTGGCCTAACAAAGCCCGTAGCAGAAACCTAGGCCTGGTCCCGGTCCGACCATCAGAGGGAAAGCCCGTCGGGCGTCGGGCCGGGCCTCTTCTCTAAAATGCAAATATGACAAGCCCAAGCCTAGCCCGCCCCGGCCTTCAGGCTCGGATTTTAGGCCCAGGCCCAGCCCGTAGGCAAGATCGAGCTGGGTCGGGCTTTTGAAGCCGGGTATCCCATGGCCAGGTATACTGAGTACTAGGTCTAAAGTGCGAGAGAAATGCCGCCAATGCAGTTGTGCTTGGTGCAGCAAACCCTCCACATGATCGAGTTGTCATGGTTGTAGATCTGAAGGAAATATGCCCTAGAGGCAATAATAAAGTTGTTATTTATATTTCCACATAGCATAGACATGTGTTGTCATTTGATCAACGGGATCACATCATAAGAGAATGATGTGATGGACAAGACCCATCCGTTAGCTTAGCATAATGATCATAAAGTTTTATTGCTATTGCTTTCTTCATGACTTATACATATTCCTCTGACTATGAGATTATGCAACTCCCGAATACCGGAGGAACACCTTGTGTGCTATCAAACATCACAATGTAATCGGGCGATTATAAAGATGTTCTACAAGTGTCTTTGAAGGTGTTTGTTGGGTTGGCATAGATCGAGATTAGGATTTGTCACTTCGAGTACCGGAGAGGTATCTCTGGGCCCTCTCGGTAATGCACATCACTATAAGCCTTGCAAGCAATATGTCTAATGAGTTAGTTACGGGATGATGCATTATGGAACGAGTAAAGAGACTTTCCAGTAATGATATTGAACTAGGTATGACGATACATACGATCGAATCTCGGGCAAGTAACATACCAATGACAAAGGGAATAAAGTATGTTGTTATTGCGGTTTAACCGATAAACATCTTCGTAGAATATGTAGGAACCAATATGAGCATTCAGGTTCCGCTATTGGTTACTGACCGGAGATGTATCTCGGTCATGTCTACATAGTTCTCGAACCCGTAGGGTCCGCACGCTTAACGTTCGATGACGATTTGTATTATGAGATATGTGTTTTTGGTGACCGAAGTTTGTCCAGAGTCCTGGGTGAGATCATGGACATGACGAGGGTCTCGAAATGGCCGAGAGGTAAAGATTGATATATTGGAAGGTAGTATTCGGACACCGGAAGGGTTCCGGAGTGTATCGGGTACATACCGGAGTACCGGAGGGGTTACCGGAACCCCTCGGGGAAAGATATGGGCCATATGGGCCATAGGACACTACTAGGGAAAACCTTATACACAGAATGTTACTAGTAGAGCGTGTTAAAATGAGGCGCTACTGTTAATTAGTAGTAGTGCGTCTGCCAAAACCGCGCTACTATTACCCCCTTAGGAGTAGCGTTGCAGGAACAGAACACGCTACTTCTATAATTGACACACCGTTCCCGACGTGCTAGGTATAGTAGTAGCGCCCTTCTAGAAACGGTGCTACTACTACGTATTTTAGCAGTAGCGCGTTTTCCCTTCCCACGCTACTGTTAAAGCTATTCTCACCTAACCCCCCGCGCGGCCTGATTCCCTCTCCTCTGCTTCCTCCCCCAATTCCCCACTCTCTCTTCTCCCCCTCGTCGCCTCCGCCTCGCCGCCGTCTTGTCGCCGTCTCCCCCGACCCCGCCTCGCGGCCGTCTCCCCCGACCTGCCTCGCCGCCGTCTCCCCTGGCC
>NC_041393.1:140267628-140292684 GCF_002162155.2 Triticum dicoccoides | reverse complement strand
CTCCCTCGACCCGCCTCGCCGCCGTCTCCCCTGACCTCGCCTCGCCGCCGTCACCCCCGACCACGCCCGACCGCGCATCGGTGCCGACGTCTCCCCCGACCCATCTCTCTCCCCGCCCTCTAAAAGCACTCTCCCCTTCCGATCCCTCTTGTTTTCTTAGTATGAACCCTAGCTATTTAGTGCTAGTTAGTATGAACCCTAGGCTATTTTTAGTGTTAGTTAGTTAGTTAGTATGAACCCTTAGCCAGGTACTAATTAGCTAGGTACTAATTAGTTAGTTAATTTAGTGTTAGTTAGTTAATTTAGTGTTAGTTAGTACTAATTAGTTAGTAAGAACTAGGTACTAATTAGCTAGGTACTAGTTTATTTTTATTTATAGTAAGTTTATTCTCAGTAAGAACTAATTGAATTAATAGAACATGTTAGTAAGAACTTGTTGCTATTTTTTTAGTTAAAGCAATTTTCCCCGCATCGACGTGGACGATGCCTATCCCGCATCCTCGTCGTCGAGTCGGTGGAGGAAGACACCTGCTTGACCAGATGGGCCATGTCCGGGACTGGGCTCCGTCGGGGTGGTACTGGGAGGCGCTACCTACCGGGGGCGCAGGTTGGTGAGGAGCCAGCATGTCATTGACCCGAACCTTCTTTGGTGGCGGTCGCGTGGGCCAGTGACGGTCCAGAGGCTCGAGGACCCCGCGGAGGTGGTGCGTCACCGTGTCAGTGAGGAGGACGCGCACGTCCGTCGCTACTTGTTTGCGTTGGAGCACATGTTCTCCAATACCTGGCAGGTTCTCCAGGGATCTCACTGGAGCTATGATCCCGTGATGGTTCCTTCTCTGTGGGTGTCCACCGCCCGCGCCGATACCCGTCGTGTGGTAGGGTTTTAGTTGTATTAGTGATGTTATATGTATGACACTATTCGGGATGTATTAGTGATAATATTCGACGATGTACGAACACGCATGAGATGATTTACTTTTGCTTATTCAATGCATGCTAATTTGAGTCCTATAAGATATTTTGAAATGTATATCTTGTGTTTCTCAAATAGGATATGTGCTTGCCCAAGTGGTCGGTCATGTTTGCAGGTTACACCTCCGAGTGGCCTATGTTTGGCCGGAGTGTTGATTCATTTCCGCTCCGGCAAATTTTAGGCGCTCGATATGTCCTATTTTAGCAAAGGTCATGCCGGATTTTTCCGTGAATTTTGGCATGACTTGTGCCAGAATATGTAGGAAATATTGAGTGCCCCGGATTTGTGTGTTGAGTATCCTGGTAGTTGTCTTCGATCGATTTTCAATTAATGTTTTAACGATGAACATAGGAAATGTCTGACGACGAAAAGGATTTCGGTATTTGCAAATACTGCAAAGACGAGCGCGGCCTGTGCGACGGAATTTTCCTAGATGATGATAGGCGCTTCAGCATCAAGCTGGACGAGAACTTCGAAGTGGATACAGTAAGTCACAACGACAAGTCTTTTTTCATAATTAAGCATGACATATGCTTCATTTGCTTCAACTTATAATTTGTTTTTACTATTCTACTAGCGTATCCCCTGCCATGCAAGAGTTTTTGTATTGGATAAGATAGGTTGCAGTCGTACTATGGAGGTAAAGAAATTTTACTTGAAGAATTAGCATGGTTATATTTTCCACACAAAATTATACAATTCAGACGACTACACCTATTTTGGATGCAAAACATGGCGAGCACTATACAAGACTTATGCATTTGAGCCTGATATGGTTATCACCTTTGATATTCGTCCGGAAGATGATATTGAAGGTAATACCGACATCTGGGTCGATGTGCAGATGCCTCCAGTTATACCAAAATGTGAGTTTCTGAACCATATTTATGTCTTTGATATTGTTTATTCAAAAATAGTTGACAATTAATCTCTATTGATAGCTTATTTCGGTGCAAGAAAACATGTCCAGCGCTTGGTAGACATGACCGTATACTGTTCCAGGGCTGAACTCAACTGCGAGGAGCTCAGTCATTATGTTTCATGGCTTGCGGATCTTGATACTGTCAAGACAAATTTTCTTCCTGCATTTAGAAATGTTAGTACTAAAAACATGCGACCAATAGTGTTCGTACTGAACTACGGCCACATCTATTTAGGAAGATGGTAAGATTTTTAATATTTATCCTCAGTGCATCTTTTCCATACATTATTTTTGAAGCTAAACTTCATTGCTAAGTATGTTACCATACGATGTTCTTCAACAGGGAGTCCCGTTGAATGTTGTGCCTTATGGGATCGAGACTAAAGGTACCATGAGTATTATTAGCTTACGGCCAAGATATCCTACAGATTACTGTAGTGCATTCAAGATTAGCAATGTATGCTTAATAGTGCAAGACTGGACCAAATATGTGATGGGGGAGCGCAGAGAAGTACTAGGGGGCAGCAAACAGAAGCGCAGCCCATGATCAGGAGATAGGTTCATCTGCATGCTCCAACTTGATCAAGGAGGAGAGCTACACATGTTTTATGTTATTTTACCTAAGAGAGAGCAGCAGGAGTGATTAGCTAGCTAGAAATGAGTTTGAGGATGATGATGTGCTACACTATTACTATGATGATAAAATAGCTAGTGTTGGTGGTAATGACTATGATGATTATTATTAGCTAGTGTTAGTGGTGATTAAATAAATAATGTTGGTGGTAATTACTATGATGATGATTAAATAGCTTGTGCTGGCGGATTAGATTCAAGTGGAGGCAACATGTGGTGCACATCGAAAGTATTGCTAGTCCAAACTAGATCAAGTTTGGATTAGTAGTATACTTTTAACATGCACCACATATTGCCTCCACTTGAACCTAATCCACCTTCATTTGACACACTGGACATAATGATGTAAACCTCATAACTGGTATTGTACCAATATTTGTATGATGGAGAGAAAATCGCATAAATACACTAAAAATAAAAAAAATAAAAAATGCATACTAGTAGCGATGGAGAGAAAACGCGCTGCCACTAGTTTCATTAGCAGTAGCGTGGGGGTGAACAAATGCTACAGCTATTTGTCCTAGGAGTAGCGCGCGCCGACACACGTTACTGCTAAGCAATAGCTGTAGCGCCTTATTAGTAGCGTGCCTACCCGCGCTACTAGTGAGCACAAAACCAGCGCTACTGCTAGGGTTTTCCCTAGTAGTGGGAGGGAGGCTAACCAGCCCACAAGGGGCTGGTGCGCCCCTCACAAGGGAGGAGGCCAAATTGGTTTAGGGAAGGGGGAGCCACCTGTCGTGGGAGTAAACCCGACAATAGAATAGGGGGTATGTATGGAGAGGCAAGATCCTAGCTACGGTGATGTTGTGCACGCAAGATTTATGAGTTCAGGCCCTTCGCGGAGGAAGTAACAACCCTACGTCTCGGTGCCTGGAGGCTTGGTCGATTGGATTATGCGTGAAGTTACAGGGGGTGCGAACCCTTGTGCGTGAGGAGGGGGGTGGATTATATAGAGTTCGCCAGACCCCTCCGGCCCTTAGTTACACAGGGTTCAATGTACATAAAGATAGGACGTTACAGGTAAGGCCAGCATTAAAGTCATATAAATGATCATCAAGACTACAAAGTGAATTCCTGACCGTTGCCCTCCAGAGTGACCTTAGATCTTCTGTTCTCCGAGTGTTTTCTGATATGGTCGAATGAGTATACCCTGGTCGAATGGAATTGAGTTATCCGAGTGGAACTCACAGTCGAGTGGGTTGCATCCTAAGATGATTTCAGTCGGTAGAATTTGTTGTCCTTTGAATGCTCTTGACTGTAAGCTGCAGTGTCCTTGGAGAGGGTGCTTAGATCAGGTCTATTGCCCTACCCTAGGTACATGTCATCGTCACCACCCCCCTTTCCTTCTCCTACTCCCTCTCCTTCCCCCTTTCCACCTCCATGAGAAGGAAAAGAGGAGGGGCCAGTCCTAGTAGGACTCCCCCCTTATGGCGTGCCCCCCTAGGGCCGGCCTCCTCCCTCTCCCTCCTTTATATATGTGGGCAACGCACCCCTTGAAGGACATCAATTGTTCTCTTAGCCGTGTGCGGTGCCCTGCGGTCATATAGCACCGTGGTGCTTAGGCGAAGCCCTGGGCGGATCACATCACCATCACCGTCACCATGCCGTCGTGCTGACAGAACTCTTCCTCGACCCTCTGCTGATCAAGAGTTTGAGGGATGTCATCGAGCTGAACGTGTGCTGAGCACGGAGGTGCCGTACGTTCGGTACTTGGATCGGTTGGATCATGAAGACGTTCGACTACATCAACCGCATTACTAAATGCTTCCACTTTCGGTCTACGAGGGTACATGGACACACTCTCCCCTCTCGTTGCTATGCATCACCTAGATAGATCTTGCGTGATCGTAGGAATTTTTTTGAAATATTATGTTCCCCAAAAGTGGCATCAGAGCCAGGTCTATGCGTAGATGTTATATGCACGAGTAGAACACAATGAGTCGTGGGCAATAATAGTCATACTGCTTGCCACCAACATCTTATTTTGATTCGGCGGTATTGTTGGATGAAGGGGCCCGGACCAACATTACATGACCACGTTCATGAGACCGGTTCTACCGACGTGCTTTGCACACAGGTGGCTGGCGGGTGTCTGTTTCTCCAACTTTATTTGAATCGAGTTTGACTATGGCCGGTCCTTGTTGAAGGTTAAAACAACACACTTGACGAAAAATCGTTGTGGTTTTGATGCGTAGGTAAGAGCAGTTCTTGCTAGAAGCCCATCACAGCCACGTAAAACTTGCAACAACAAAGTAGAGGATGTCTAACTTGTTTTTTCAAGGCATGTTGTGATGTGATATGGTCAAGACATGATGAGATATAAGTTGTTGTATGAGATGATCATGTTTTGTAGAAGTTATCGGCAACTGGCAGGAGCCTTATGGTTGTCGCTTTATTGTATGAAATGCAATTGCCATGTAATTGCTTTACTTTATCACTATGCGGTAGCGATAGTTGTAGAAGCAATAGTTGGCGAGACGACAACGACACTACGATGGAGATCAAGGTGTCAAGACGGTGACACTCCCTTTACCTTCGGGATTGGAAGTGATTCCAAGGTTGATAAGATCACCAACGCACACTCCCTTTACCTTCGGGATTGGTGTTGAACCTAAAATAAATGTTATTTGGTGTTTGTGTTGAGCATAATATGATTGGATCATGTTTATTGCAATACGGTTATTCATTTAAGTCAAAGAATAATTGTTATTTTGTTTATATGAATAAACTTCTATGGTCATACACCCAAGGTTAATGGTTTATTGAATCTCGATCGTAGTGATACACATATTCATAATATTGATTCCAAAAGATGTAAAGTTGATAATGATAGTGCAACATACTAGTGGCACTGCCATTTAGGTCATATTGGTGTAAAGCGCATGAAGAAACACCATGCGGATGAACTTTCAGAATCACATGATTATGAATCACTTGATGCCTGCGAACCATGCCTCTTGGGCAAGATGACTAAGACTCCGTTCTCCGAAACAATGGAGCGAGCAACTGACTTATTGGAAATAATACATACCAATGTATGCGGTCCAATGAGTGTTGAGGCTCATGGCGGGTATCGTTATTTTCTGACCTTCATAGATGATTTGAGTAGATATGGGTATATCTACTTAATGAAACACAAGTCTGAAACATTTGAAAAGTTCAAAGAATTTCAGAGTGAAGTTGAGAATCATCGTAACAAGAAAATAAAGTTTCTACGATCTGATCGCGGAGGCGAATATTTGAGTTACGAGTTTGGCCTTCATTTAAAAAAAATGTGCAATAGTTTCACAACTCACGCCACCTCGAACACCACAGCGTAATGGTGTGTCCAAACATCGTAACCGTACTTTATTAGATATGGTGCGATCTATGACGTCTCTTACCGATTTACCACTATCGTCTTGGGGTTATGCATTAGAGACAGCCGTATTCATGTTCAATAGGGTACCATCTAAATCCGTTGAGATGACACCATATGAACTGTGGTTTGGCAAGAAACCTAAGCTGCCGTTTCTTAAAGTTTGGGGTTGCGATGCTTATGTGGAAAAGCTTCAACCTGATAAGCTCGAACCCAAATTGGAGAAATATGTCTTCATAGGATACCCAAAGGAAACTATATGGTACACCTTCTATCACAGATCCGAAGGCAAGATATTCGTTGCTAAGAATGGATCCTTTCTAGAGAAGGAGTTTCTCTTGAAAGAAGTGAGTGGGAGGAAACTAAAACTTGATGAGGTAATTGTACCTTCTCCCGAATTGGAAAGTAGTTCATAACAGAAATAAGTTCTAGTGATTCCTACACCAATTAGTGAGGAAGCTAATGATGATGATCATGAAACTTCAGATCAAGTTACTACCGAACCTCATAGGTCAACCAGAGTACGGTCCGCACCAGAGTGGTATGGTAATCCTATTCTGGAAGTCATGTTACTAGACCATGACAAACCTACGAACTATGATGAAGCGGTGATGAGCCCGGATTCCGCAAAATGGCTTGAGGCCATGAAATCTGAGATAGGATCCACGTATGAGAACAAAGTATGGACTTTGGTGGACTTGCCCGATGATCGACAAACCATTGATAATAAATGGATCTTCAAGAGGAAGATGGATGCTGATGGTAGTGTTACTATCTAGAAACCTTGACTTGTTGCAAAAGGTTTTCGACAAGTTCAAGGTGTTGACTACGATGAGATTTTCTCACTCGTAGCGATGCTTAAAGTATGTCTGAATCATGTCGGCAATTGCCACATTTTATGAAATCTGGAAAATGGATGTCAAAACTGCATTCCTTAATGGATTTGTTGTATATGATGCAACCAAAATGTTTTCTCAATCCTAAAGGTGCTAAAAAGTATGCAAGCTCCAGCGATCCATCTATGGACTAGTACAAGCATCTCAGAGTTGGAATATACGCTTTGATGAATTGATCAAAGCATATAGTTTTATACAGACTTGCGGTGAAGCCTGTATTTACAAGAAAATGAGTGGGAGCACTATAGCCTTTCTGATAAGTATATGTGAATGACATATTGTTGATCAGAAATGATGTAGATTTTTCTGGAAAGCAAAAAGGAGTGTTTGAAAGGAGTTTTTCAAAGAAAGACCTCGGTGAAGCTGCTTACATATTGAGCATCAAGATCTAGATCAAGACGCTTGATAAGATTTTTCAATGAGTATGTACCTTGACAAGATTTTGAAGTAGTTCCAAATGGAACAGTCAAAGAAGGAGTTCTTGCCTGTGTTGCAAGGTGTGAAGTTGAGTAAGACTCAAAAGCCCGACCACGACATAAGATAGAGAGAGAATGAAAGTCATTCCCTACGCCTCAGCCATAGGTTCTATAAAGTATGCCATGTTGTTTACCAGACCTATTATATACCTTAGCATGAGTTTGGCAAAGGATTACAATAGTGATCTAGGAGTAGATCACTGGACAGCGGTAAAAAAATATTCTTAGAGGACTAAGGAAATTTTTCTCGGTTATGGAGGAGATAAAAGAGTTCGTCGTAAAGATTTATGTCGATGCAAGCTTTGACACCAATCTGGATGACTCTGAGTCTTGATCTGGATACATATTGAAAGTAGGAGCATTTAGCTAGAGTAGCTCCGTGCAGAGCATTGTAGACATAGAAATTTGCAAAATACATACGGATCTAAATGTGACAGACCCGTTGACTAAAACTCACTCACAAGCAAAACATGATCACACCTTATTACTCTTTGGGTGTTAATCACATGGCGATGTGAACTAGATTACTGACTCTAGTAAACCCTTTGGGTGTTGGTCACATGGCGATGTGAACTATGGTTATTAATCACATGGTGATGTGAACTATTGGTGTTAAATTACATGGCATTGTGAACTAGATTATTGACTCTAGTGCAAGTGGGAGACTGAAGGAAATATGCCCTAGAGGCAATAATAAAGTTGTTATTTATATTTCCTTATATCATGATAAATGTTTATTATTCATGCTAGATGTATTAATCGGAAACTTAGTACATGTGTGAATACATAGACAAACAGAGTGTCCCTAGTATGCCTCTACTTGACTAGCTCGTTAATCAAAGATGGTTAAGTTTCCTGACCATAGACATGTGTTGTCATTTCATCAACGGGATCACATCATTAGAGAATGATGTGATGGAAAAGACCCATCCATTAGCTTAGCTTAATGATCGTTAAGTTTTATTGCTATTGCTTTCTTCATGACTTATACATATTCCACTAACTATGAGATTATGCAACTCCCGAATACCGGAGGAACACCTTCTATGCTATCAAACGTCACAACGTAACTGGGTAATTATAAAGATGCTCTACAGGTGTCTCCAAAGGTATTTGTTGGGTTGGCATAGATCGAGATTAGGATTTGTCACTCCGAGTATCGGAGAGGTATCTATGGGCCCTCTCGGTAATGCGCATCACTATAAGCCTTGCAAGCAATGTGACTTATGAGTTAGTTACGGGACGATGCATTCTGAAACGAGTAAAGAGACTTGCCAGTAACAAGATTGAACTAGGTATGATGATACCGACGATCGAATCTCGGGCAAGTAACATACCGATGACAAAGGGAATAAAGTATGTTGTTATTGCAGCTTGACCGATAAAGATCTTCATAGAATATGTAGGAACCAATATGAGCATGCAGGTTCCGCTATTGGTTATTGACCAGAGATGTATCTCGGTCATGTATACATAGTTCTCAAACCCGTAGGGTCCGCACGCTTAACGTCCGATGACGATTTGTATTATGAGTTATGTGTTTTTGGTGACCGAAGTTTGTTCGGAATCCTGGATGTGATCACAGACATGACGAGGAGTCTCGAAATGGTCGAGAGGTAAAGATTGATATATTGGAAGGTAGTATTCGGACATCGGAAGGGTTTCGGAGTCTATCAGGTACATACCGGAGTACCGGAGGGGTTACCGGAACCCCCGCGGGGAAAGATATGGGCCATATGGGCCATAGGAGGGAGGATAACCAGCCCACAAGGGGCTGGTGTGCTCCCCACAAGGGAGGAAGCCGAATTGGTTGAGGAAAGGGGGCGCCACCCGCCTTTCCTTCTCCTACTCCCTCTCCTTCCCCCTTTCCACCTCCATGAGAAGGAAAAGAGGGGGGGGGGGGCGAATCCTACTAGGAGTAGGAGTCCTAGTAGGACTCCCCCTTATGGCGCGCCCCTTAGGGCCGACCTTCTCCCTTTCCCTCCTTTATATACGTGGGTAGGGCACCCCTTGAAGGACATCAATTGTTCTCTTAGCCGTGTGCGGTGCCCCCCTCCACAGTTTACTCCTCCGGTCATAGCGTCGTAGTGCTTAGGCGAAGCTCTGCGTGGATCACATCACCATCACCATCACCATGCCGTCATGCTGACGGAACTCTCCCTCGACCCTCTACTAGATCAAGAGTTCGAGGGATTTCATCGAGCTGAACGGGTGCTGAACACAGAGGTGTCGTATGTTTGGTACTTGGATCGGTTGGATCGCGAAGCCGTTCGACTACATCAACCGCGTTAACATAACACTTCTGCTTTCGGTCTACGAGGGTACATGGACACACTCTCCCCCTCTAGTTGCTATGCATCTCCTAGATGGATCTTGCGTGATCATAGGAATTTTTTTGAAATTGCATGCTACCTTTCCCAACAAGATCTGCACCTTCGGGCCAAGTCCAGAGATCCACAGGGCGAGGAGGTCGCCCAAGACGATGTTGTGGTGGCGGCTGAAATACTGCCAGCCCTTCCCAAGGACCATGTGTCCCTGGAAGTTATGGATCTGAATCTAGAATTCGCACCACTTGTTGGCCGACAGCCTGACGAGGTGCAATGGCTTTGTCACCAGCCACTATTGCAGCACCTCCGTGAACTTGCGCGGGATGACGAGCATGGCGAGATCCTCCATGTCCTTGATCTGCACATAGAAATGAAGTGGCTCTCATGCCCCCTCCTCGTGGCTGGACCGCGATGCTCGTCCCCGTGATTGTGGCTGGCTCATGGCAGCGACCATGCTAGGCAGGTTCATTGTATTGGGCCCCCGGTTCGTCAGGATCAGGTCCTTGTTGCCCTCGGCGCCAACCAGGACCTATGCTCCATCACCGGCTACTTCCCACTCCATCTTCATGATCTTGTCAGGTGAGATGAATTTTGTTAGTAATAGAGCATTGCCAACTACCTCTAATGGTTGGCAGTTGCAAACAATCAGTGAGATTGTCGGGGCTCTGGGAGTGGTTGTGCCCGGGCTCGTCTGCTTGCGGCTCAGGGTGCAGCGCGTAGCACGGGCCCTGTGCGGCCCATCTTTGGGGCTGCATGAGGAAGGCCCTCACGAGGCGGCGCATGTTGCCAAGGACCTCTCGAGGCCCTCCCACAGAGAGGCGCCCCAAAGTCGTTGCCTGAGGCCCATCGCAGGAGGATTCAACGAGTTCGGCAAGCTATGCTTCGCGCTGCATGTGGGTGTCGTGCACCACGACGAGCGTCGCCAGGACCCGTGCCAGTGGGCGCGGATGGTGAAGCTTTCCATTTTGGTGCTAAAGAGACAAGGTCATCGTGCGGGTTCCCAAGGCAGCCCCAAAGGTTACCTCTTCGGTGCAACAAGACCAGGACGACAGACTCGTCAGGAAGGAGGTTATCACCGAGTCCACCTGCGCGTCTCGGCCACAAGATTTGGCAGGCGGAGACCACCTTTTGTCAGGATAAGGTGTACTCCTATTCCCCTTCAAAATTGGCCGCTGTGACAACCCTTCCCACCGAGTGCCTTCAGGGAAGAGGACCGGGCCAGTATAAGTAGAGCTAGACCACCACTGAGAGAGAGAGAGAGAGTACATCCACCCCTCAAGCCCGGAGCCGCTCCAAAAGCCTCCCGAGGCAACTTGTACTCGCACATTCATCCTCCCTCATGAGGCATGATACGTCTCCAACATATCTATAATTTTTTATTGTTCCATGAGGTTACATTATCATTCTTGGATGTTTTACAATCATTTTATATTATTTTTTTGGTACTAATCTATTGACATAGTGCTCAGTGCCAGTTGTTGTTTTCTGCATGTTTTTTACATTGCAGGAAATTAATACCAAACGGAGTCCAAATGCAATGAAACTTTTGTGGATTTTTTTGGACCAGAAGACATCCAGTGGGCCAAAGAAGTACCAAAGAGGGAGCACGAGGTGAACACAAGACACCAGGGCACGCCTGGAGGCCTAGGCTTGCCCTAGTGGCTTGTGCCCACCTCGGTGGCCTCCCACACCGCCTCTTTGCTCTATAAATACCCCAATATTCCAGAAACCCTAGGGGATTCGACAAAAACCAATTCCATTCGCCGCAAGTTCCAGAACCACCAGATCCAATCTAGACACCATCACGGAGGGGTTCATCATGTCCATTGGTGCCTCTCCAATAATGCGTGAGTAGTTCTTTGTAGACCTACAGCTTCCTCTCTCTCTCTCTCTTTTGATTCTTAATACAACGGTCTCTTGGAGATCCATATGATGTTACTCTTTTTGAAGTGTGTTTGTTGGGATCCGATGAACTTTGAGTTAATGATCAGATCTATCTTTTTATCCATGAAAGTTATTTGAGTCTTCTTTGATCTCTTATATGCATGAATTCTTATAGCCTCGTATTTCTTCTCCGATATTTGGTTTTTTTGGCCAACTTGATCTATTTATCTTGTAATGGGAAGAGGTGCTTTGTGATGGGTTCCATCTTACGGTGCTTGATCCCAGTGACAGAAGGGGAACCAACACATATGTATCGTTGCTATTAAGGATAAAAAGATGGGGTCTATTTCTACATAAATAGATCTTGTCTACATCATGTCATCGTTCTTATTGCATTACTCCGTTTCTCCATGAACTTAATACACTAGATGCATGTTGGATAGCGGTCGATGTGTGGAGTAATAGTAGTAGATGCAGACAGGAGTTAGTCTACTAATCTTGGACGTGATGCCTATATAATGATCATTGCATGGATATCATCATGATTATTTGAAGTTTTATCAATTGCCCAACAGTAATTTGTTTACCCACTGTTTGCTATTTTTGTCGAGAGAAGCCACTAGTGAAATCTACACCCCCCGAGTATCTTCTTTATTATATTCGCCTTCGGAATCTACTTTTATTTGCTTTTATTTTTCAGATCTATTAAACCAAAAATATAAAAATACCTTGCTCCAATTTATTCTTATTTATTTTATCTCGCGTTCCCGCGAGATCTATTTATCCAATCTATTATATTTTTATCCTGTCTACTTGCTAATTTCTGGCGCCGTTGCCCGAAAGGGATTGACAACCCCTTTAATACATTGGGTTGCGAGTATTTATTATTTGTGTGCAGGTGCCGTTCACGTAGTGTTGCGCGGTTCTCCTACTGGTTCGATAACCTTGGTCTCATCACTGAGGCAAATACCTACCGTTGCTGTGATGCATCATCCCTTCCTCTTTGGGAAAAATACCGACGTTGCCGGGGAGACATCATCAACATCTACCAGGTTCCTAATCACAAATCTCATCTCCTTGCAATTTACATTATTTTCCATTTGCCTCTCGTTTTCCTCTCCCACACTTCACCAAAATTTGTCGTTTTATTCGCCCTCTTTTTCATTCGCCGTTTTGTCGTCAAATGTACCCGTTGTTTGCAATCATGAGTGACTTTGGTATGGCAGAAATAGATGATTTCCTAACTCCTAAAATTGGACGATCTGGCAATCTGGATGCTAAAACTTTTGTTTTGGGGCAGGGGAATGTTATGGGAAAAGAACGTATCCAAGATTTTTTCAATTGTGTTGGAAATTTAAGTCTTGATGATGTTCCTATACTTAAGAGGACTAAATCTTATGCGGAAGCTATTTCAGCACTAGTTCTGAAACTTCAAAATAATTTTATCTGTACTCATCCTATCTTGCAAAGATTGTTTTTGAGCTTCCGGTTATAAAGAATTCCAAGGCTAAAAAGTTGGACACTCTTGTTCTTATGAATGAATTTGACTACATAATACGGGAAGCTAGGGAAATCTTTGATTTCTATGGTATGAATCGTGAAAAACTGGTGATAGATGAAATTCTTTATAATAGTGATTATGCGTTAAGACATTTGCTTGGGGATAATCAAATCTTTGATGATAATCTTAAAAAGGAAGTCCCTATTTTAGATATAATCAAACAAGTTTTTAATAATGTAATTTAGCATTATTCTTGGATTGTTGCCGGAAATCAAAGGGGTTATGATGATAAGTGATAACCCACAAGTATAGGGGATCGCAACAGTTTTCGAGGGAAGAGTATTCAACCCAAATTTATTGATTCGACACAAGGGGAGCCAAAGAATATTCTTGAGTATTAGCAGCTGAGTTGTCAATTCAACCACACCCGAAAGACTTAATATCTGCAGGAAAGTATTTAGTAGCAAAGTAGTATGGAAGTAACGGTGACAGTGGCAAAAGTAATAGTAGTAGTTTCGTAGTAATCGTAACAGTGGCAAACAGAAAATCAACTTAGCAAAGATCAATATGTGAAAAGCTCGTAGGCAATGGATTAATGATGGATAATTATGTCGGGTGGCATTCATCATGCAATGGTTATAACATAGGGTGTCACAGAACTAGCTCCAATTCATCAATATAATGTAGGCATGTATTCCGAATATGGTCATACTTTTGGAAAAGAAATTCAATGACATCTTTTGTCCTACCCTCCCATGGTAGTGGGGTCCTATTGGAAACTAAGGGATATTAAGGCCTCCTTTCAATAGAGTACCGGACCAAAGCATTAGCACTTAGTGAATACATGAACTCCTCAAACTACGGTCATCACCGGGAGTGGTCCCGACTATTGTCACTCCAGGGTTGCCGGATCATAACACGTAGTAGGTGACTATAACTTGCAATATCAGATCAAGAACACAAATATACTCATGAAAACATAAAGGTTCATATTTGAGTTCATGGCACTCGGGCCCTAGTGACAAGCATTAAGCATAGCAAAGTCATAGCAACATAAATCTTAGAACATAGTGGATACTAGGGATCAAACCCTAACAAAACTAACTCAATTACATGGTAAATCTCATCCAACCCATCACGGTCCAGCAAGCCTACGATGGAATTACTCACGCACGGCGGTGAGCATCATGAAATTGGTGATGGAGGATGGTTGATGATGACGATGGCGACGGATTCCCCTCTCCGGAGCCCCGAACGGACTCCAGATCTGCCCTCCCGAGGAAGAACAGGGCTTGGCGGCGGCTCCGTATCATAAAACGCGATGAATCTTTCTCTCTAATTTTTCTCCCCGAATGTGAATATATGGAGTTGGAGTTGAGGTCGGTGGAGGTCCAGTGGGCCCACAAGGTCGGACAGCGCGCCCCCACCCTTGTGGCTAGGGTGTGACTCCGTTGGTGCTGATTCTTTTGCCAATATTTTTTATTAATTCCAAAAATAATCTTCGTTGATTTTCAGGTCATTCCCAGAACTTTTTATTCTGCACAAAAATAACACCATGGCAATTCTGCTGAAAACAGCGTCAGTCCGGGTTAGTTCCATTCAAATTATGCAAGTTAGAGTCCAAAACAAGGGCAAAAGAGTTTGGAAAAGTTGATACATTGGAGACGTATCAACTCCCCCAAGCTTAAACCTTTGCTTGTCCTCAAGCAATTCAGTTGATAAACTAAAAGTGATAAAGAAAAAACTTTTACAAACTCTGTTCGATCTTGTTGTTGCAAATATGTAAAGCCAGCATTCAGGTTTTTAGCAAAGATTATGAACTAACCATATTCACATTAACTTTTAGGTCTCACATTTAGTCATATCAATGACATAATCAACTAGCGAGCAATAATGATAAATCTCGGATGACAACACTTTCTCAAAACAATGATGATATAATATAACAAGATGGTATCTCGCTAGCCCTTTCTGAGACCGCAAAACATAAATGCAGAGCACCCCTGAAGTTCAAGGACTGACTAGACATTGTAATTCATGGTAAAAGAGATCCAGTCACAGTCATAATCAATATAAATTAATAACAAAGCATACAAATGACAATGGTGCTCTCTAACTGGTGCTTTTTATAAGAGGATGATGACTCAGCAATAAAAGTAAATAGATAGGCCATTCGTAGAGGGAAGCAGGGATTTGCAGAGGTGTTAGAGCTCGAGTTTTGAAATAGAGATTGAATAATCTTTTGAGCGGTATACTTTCATTGTCAACGTAACAACTAAGAGATCTTGGTATCTTGCATGCTACATACATTATAGGCGGTTCCCAAATAGAATGGTAAAGTTTATAATCCCCCACCACCAACAAGCACACTCCACGGCTGGTCCGAAACAACGGGTACCGTCCAACTAATAACAGTCCTGGGGGAGTTTTGTTTGCAATTATTTTGATTTGATTTGCTTTGAGCATGGGACTGGGCATCCCGGTTACCAGCCATTTTCTCGTGAATGATGAGTGGAGTCCACTCATCGTGAGAATAACCTACCTAGCATGGAAGATATTGACAACTCTTATTGGTACATGAGCTATTCGAGCATACAAAATAGATTATCATTTGAAGGTTTAGAGGTTGGCACATGCAAATTTACTTGGAACAGTAGGTAAATACTGCATATAGGAAGGTATGGTGGACTCATGTGGAACAACTTTGGGGTTTATGGAAGTGGATGCACAAGCGGTATTCCCGCTTAGTACAAGTGAAGACTAGAAAGAGACAAGGAAGCGACCAACTAGAGAGCGACAACAGTCATAAACATGCATTGAGATTAACCAACATTGAATGCAAGCATGAGTAGGATATAAATCACCATGAACATAAATATCGTGGAGGCTATGTTGATTTTGTTTCAACTACATGTGTGAACATGTGCCAAGTCAAGCCACTCGAATCATTCAAAGGAGGATACCATCCCATCATACTACATCACAACCATTTTAATTTCCATGTTGGCACACAAGGTAAACCGTTATAAGCTCCGAGCTAATTAAGCATGGCATGAGTAACTATAATCTCTAATTGTCATTGCAAACATGTTTCATTCATAATAGGCTGAATCAAGAACGATGAACTAATCATATTTACAAAAACAAGATAGGTCGAGTTCATACCAGCTTTTCCTCATCTCAATCATTTCATCATATATCGTCATTATTGCCTTTCACTTGCACGACCGAACAGTGTGAATAAAAATAATAGTGCACGTGCATTGGACTGAGCTGGAATCTGCAAACATTTATTCAAAGGACAAGACAAGGTAATATGGGCTCTCTGTTAGATCAACAATAATGCATATGAGCCACTCAACATTTTCATCGTGGTCTTCTCCCGTCGACCCCCAAAGATAAGAAAAGAATTTCAAAGAAGCACACTGAAATATTTTTGGAGTTTTTGTTTTTTTGAAGAAAGAAGAACAAGAACGAGAAAGAAAAAAACTATTTACACGGGAAAGCTCCCAACAAGCACGATAAGTCTTTTTGGATTTTCTTTTAATATTACTACTACTAAGCATGCATAGAAAGTAAACTAGCTATAGCTATTTTTTTGGTTTTTCTTAAGTTTTTTCAAACACACAAGAAGAAAGCCGAAAAAGAAATAAACTAGCATGGATAATACAATGAAAAAGTATGAGCACCGACAACTGAAATGAGTGTGTGAACATGAATGCAATGTCGGTGAGAAATACGTACTCCCCCAAGCTTAGGCTTTTGGCCTAAGTTGGTCTACACCCACGGATGGCCTGCTGGATATCCAAAGTTGAAGTTGGTGTCGTACTGTGCTGCGACAACTACTGCTTGGCGAGCCGCCTCCTAAAGACGAGCAGACTCCATTGTTCTCTCATACTCGTTTGCCTCCTCTCTAGTTATAAAATATCGTCCATTTGCCTGAAAGTTAAATAAAGCAGGAGCAGGAAGAGTAACAAGGACGGCACACCATATATCAAAGATTAGTCGGTACTAGAGGATCTGATCGGTTCTCTTAAGAAACTGGTGGCGTACCATAGCCTCATAATCCAGAAAAGCATGTGGCAACTCAATATCATAACCTCTAATAGGTACGTTCAAATAGTTAGCTAAATGAGTTGCATAAATCCCACCAAATAAATCTCCATCTTTAGCATGAAGATGTAGCCTTCTAGCAATAATGGCCCCCAAATTAAACCGTTTATCAGCTAACTCCGCACACTTGAGGATACTAAGATCTGGGACGCAAACATGGCAAAGCTCATGTTTACCATTAATACATCTACTGATAAAGAGAGCAAAATAATATATGGTAGGAAAGTGAATGCTCCCTACGGTTGCTTCTGTGATATTTCTAGTTTCTCCAACAGCGATGCTAGCCAGGAAATCATTATATTCAGATTTACGGGGCTCACTAAGACTACCCCATTGCGGACTTTTGCATGCATCACAAAAATCTTCTAGGTCCATGGTATAAGATTCATCATAAAGATCAAACAGGACAGCATGAGTATTGCGCTTGGATGAAAACTCAAACCTCCGCACGAAGGAATCATGAGACAATAATATTGTAATTAAGCACTTGTCAGATAGGAAATCCTCGAGGCCGACATTTTGAACTTATGCATAGAATTCATCCTTGAAACCTGCACGATCCATAAATTCATCCAACGACCATTCACACGGCTTCACTTGAGCTTCCCTTGGTAGTTCATGGTCTGGTTCGCGTATTGCATGCCTCGGTGCTTGCTTCCTTGAGGAACCACCATGGTACATTCTCCTAGACATTTTTCTTTCTCTGAATTTTTTTGGAAATTTTTAGTGACTTGAAATAAAAGTGAACCAAACTCAATAAAAGTGATATCAACTACTCCTACAAGTGCCTAGAAGCTATATCATGCATCAAAACAACTTTGTACCATATAAATTTGACATGCAACCTCAAGGACATGGTCACCACAACAACAAATTTTTTTAATGAATAAAGCACTAGAACAAAAACTAATTGGACGATTGGAGGAGTCACATACCAAAGAACAATCCCCCAAAGCTGTTTTGTGAATGGAGATTTAACCAAGGAGATAAAAATGGCAGCAAGATGAGCAAGAACATGAGTTTGAGCTATGGAGTGATTTTTTCTGAGGAAGAAGGAGAGGATGGGTGCTGGAATAAGTGGAGGGGACCACGTGGGGCCCACATGGTCAGGGGCGCGCCCCAAGGGGGTGGGCGCGTCCTCCACCCTTGTGGCCAGCTGGTGAGGCCCCCTGGTGTGTTCTTTGCACTAGAAATTCTAAAATATTCTATAAAAAATCATATCCAATTTTCAGGGCATTTGGAGAAACTTTTATTTTCGAAACATTTTTTATTGTATGGATAATTCAAAAAACTGATAGAAATTACTATTTTTGCTTTATTTAAACTAAATAACATAAATTAAAAGATGGGTACAGAGAGTTGTGCCTTCTAAATTCATCCATCTCATGCTCATCAAAAGGAATCCATTAACAAGGTTGATCAAGTCTTATTAACAAACTTCTTCCGAATGACATGAAACCAGAGAATTTTCGAATAATACTAGGTTACTTAAACGGGAATATGCATGTCCCCAACAATAAGAATATCATATTTCCTTTTGGCAGTAGGAAGAGGAAATTCAAAACCTCCAATATTAATAGTTGAAATTTTTTCAATAGAATTGATACTATGAACTTGAGGTTGTTTCTTCGGAAAGTGCATCGTATGCTCATTACCATTAACATGAAAAGTGACATTGCCTTTGTTGCAATCAATTACAGCCCCTGCAGTATTCAAAAAGGGTCTACCAAGGTTAATCGACATACTATTGTCCTCGGGAATATCAAGAATAACTAAGTCCGTTAAGATAGTAACGTTTGCAACCACGACAGGCACATCCTCACAAATATTGATGGGTATAGCAGTTGATTTATCAGCCATTTGCAAAGAGATTTCAGTAGGTGTCAACTTATTCAAATCAAGTCTACGATACAAAGAGAAAGGCATAACGCTAACACCGGCTCCAAGATCACATAAAGCAGTTTTAACATAGTTTCTTTTAATGGAGCATGGTATAGTTGGTACCCCTGGATCTTCAAGTTTCTTTGGTATTACACCCTTAAAGGTATTATTAGCAAGCATGGTGGAAATTTCATCTTCCAGTATCTTTCTTTTATATGTAACAATATCTTTCATATATTTAGCGTAAGGAGGCATTTTAAGCATATCAGTTAAACGCATACGCAAAAAGATAGCTCTAATCATTTCAGCAAAGCGCTCAAAATCCTCATCATCCTTTTTCTTGGATGGCTTAGGAGGAAATGGCATGGGTTTATGAACCCGTGGTTCTCTTTCTTTTCCATGTTTCCTAGAAAGAAAGTCTCTCTTATAATAATGTTGATTCTTTGGTTGTGGATTATCAAGATCAACAACAGGTTCAATCTCTACATCATTATTGTTACTAGGTTGAGCATCAGCATGAACATCATTATTAACATTATCACTAGGTTCATGTTCATCACTAGATTGTGTCTCAGCATCAGAAATAGAAATATCATTGTGATTATCAGGTGTGTCTATAGCAGGTTCACTAGCATTCAAAGTCCTATCAGTTTTCTTTTTGTTTTTATTACGAGGACTAGGTGTATCAGTATTAGTTCTCTGAGAATCTTGCTCAACTCTCTTAGGATGGCCCTCGGGATACAAAGTTCTTGGGTCATTTTACCACCTGTAGTCATAACCCTAACAACATTATCATTATTCTTATTATTCAACTCATTAAGCAATTCATCCTGGGCCTTAAGCACTTGTTCTACTTGAGTTGTAACCATGGAAGCATGTTTACTAATAATCTTAAGATCATTAACAATACTATTCATATAATTACTCAGGTGATCAAGCATGTAAGCACTACGTTTCAATTGTCTACTAACATAAGCATTGCAGTTTTCTTGTTTAACACTAAAATTATCAAACTCATCAAAGCATTGACTAGAAGACTTATTATGAGGAATATCACCATCATCAAATATATGGAGAGATTTTACCTCTAGTACCTCTGTCGGTTTATCAAGACCATGTATTTCTTCAATAGGTGGTAGATTCTTAACATATTTAGCTTTAATACCTTTTTATTTCATAGATTTCTTTGCCTCTTGCATATCTTCAGGACTGAGAAATAGAATACCCCTTTTCTTCGGAGTTGACTTTGGAGTTAGTTCAAGAAGTGTCCAATCGTTTTCATTACTCAATCTATTATTCAATAGCAATTCAGCTTGCTCAATAGTTCTTTCCCTGAAAACACAACCAGAACAACTATCCAGGTGGTCTCTGGAAGCATCAGTTCGTTCATTATAAAAGATGTCAAGTATTTCATTTTTCTTTAGAGGATGGTCAGGCAAAGCATTAAGTAATTGGAGAAGCCTCCCCCAAGCTTGTGGGAGACTCTCTTCTTCAATTTGCACAAAATTATTTATTTCCCTTAAAGCAGCTTGTTTCTTATGAGCAGGGAAATATTTTGCAGAGAAGTAATATATCATATCCTGGAGACTACGCACACAACTAGAAGCAAAAGAATTAAACCATATCTTAGCATCACCCTTTAATGAGAAAGGAAATAATTTAAGAATATAGTAATAGCAAAATTTTTCCTCATGAGCAAATAGGGTGGCTATATCATTCAAGGCCACAACTATTTCAGATTCATAACCATGAAAAGGATCAGATTCAACCAAAGTAATTAACTCAGGATCGATAGAGAATTCATAATCCTTATCAGTAACAAAGACAGGTGAAGTCGCAAAAGCGGGATCATATTTCATTCTAGCGTTCAAGGATTTTTTTCTTTCATCTTAACTAACAATTTCTTAAGATCCTCTCCATCATTGCAAGCAAAGAAGTCTCTAACAGTTTCTTCATCCATAACATAACCCTCAGGAACAACAGGCAAATCATATCTAGGGGGAGAATCATAATCATAATCTTCAATAATATCATCAGTTTCAATAATTTCATTATCTCTAACCCTAGCAAGTTGTTCATCAAGAAATTCACCTAGTGGCATAGTATTATCAAGCACAGAAGTAGTATCATAAGAATCATTCATAGTAGAAGAGTCATCATCAATAATATGAGAAATATAAGAATCAATAGCAGGTGTAGGTGTCGCAAGTTTACTCAAAATAGAAGGAGAATCAAGTGCAGAGCTAGATGATAGTTCCTTACCTCCCCTCGTAGTTGAGGGAAAAAATCTTGGTTCTTTGATATTTCAGATTCCTCATAGTGATCAACAAATGTAAATCCCAAGTGACTCAAAGAATAGAGATATACTCCCAGGCAACGGCGCCAGGAAAAGGTCTTGATAACCCACAAGTATAGGGGATCGCAATAGTTTTCGAGGGTAGAGTATTCAACCCAAATTTATTGATTCGACACAAGGGAAGCCAAAGAATATTCTTGACTATTAGCAACTGAGTTCTCAATTCAACCACACCTGAAAGAATTAATATCTGTAGGAAAGTATTTAGTAGCAAAGTAGTATGGAAGTAAGGGTGACAGTGGCAAAAGTAATAGTAGTAGTTTCATAGCAATCATAACAGTGGCAAACAGAAAAGCAACTTAGCAAAGATCAATATGTGAAAAGCTCGTAGGTAATGGATAATTATGTCGGGTGGCATTCATCATGCAATGGTTATAACATAGGGTGACACAGAACTAGCTCCAATTCATCAATATAATGTAGGCATGTATTCCGAATATAGTCATACTTTTGGAAAAGAAATTCCATGACACCTTTTGTCCCACCCTCCCATGGTAGCGGGGTCCTATTGGAAACTAAGGGATATTAAGGACCCCTTTTAATAAACTACCAGACCAAAGCATTAGCAGTTAGTGAATTCATGAACTCCTCAAACTACGATCATCACCGGGAGTGGTCCCGACTATTGTCACTCCGGGGTTGTCGGATCATAACACGTAGTAGGTGACTATAACTTGCAATATTGGATCAAGAACACAAATATATTCATGAAAATATAAAGGGTTCAGATCTGAGTTCATGACACTCGGGCCCTAGTGAGAAGCATTAAGCATAGCAAAGTCATAGCAACATCAATCCTAGAACATAGTGGATACTAGGGATCAAACCCTAACAAAACTAACTCGATTACATGGTAAATCTCATCCAACCCATCACGGTCCAGCAAGCTTACGATGGAATTAATTACGCATGGCGGTGAGCATCATGAAATTGGTGATGGAGGATAGTTGATGAGGACGATGGCGACGGATTGCCCTCTCCGGAGCCCCGAACGGACTCCAGATCTGCCCTCCCAAAGAAGAATATGGCTTGGAGGCGGCTCTGTATCGTAAAATGTGATGAATCTTTTTCTCTGATTTTTTCTCCCCGGACGTGAATATATGGAGTTGGAGTTGAGGTCGATAGAGATCTAGGGGGCCCACAAGGTCAGAGGGAGTGCCCCAGGGGGGTGGGCACGCCCCCACCCTTGTGGCTAGGGTGTGGGCCCCCTGGTGCTGATTCTTTCGCCAATATTTTTTATTAATTTCAAAAAAATTGTCGTTGATTTTCAGGTCATTCTGAGAACTTTTTATTCTGCACAGAAATAACAACATGGCAATCCTACTAAAAACAACGTCAGTCCGGGTTAGTTCCATTCAAATCATGCAAGTTAGAGTCCAAAACAAGGGCAAAAGAGTTTGGAAAAGTAGATACGTTGGAGACGTATCAATAAGCAACTTGATAGTGCTAAAGTTTTTATTGATAATATATTTTATGTTGTATTCTCAAAACCTCTTGACAAAAACACCTCTAAGAAAATCAAAGAGAAAGATGACAATACTTAGATCCGTGCTTTATGCCTAGCTAGGGGCGTAAAACGATAGAGCTTGTTCGGAGGCAACCCAATGAATAAAATTTGTTTTTACCTTTTGCTTTCTGTTCTTGAGTGTTTGCACAAGTATGCTATTGTTATGATTGTGTTTTTCGTGTTTTAATTAGTGTTTGTGCCAAGCAAAGCCTTTGGGATCATGTTGGGTGATAGTTGATTTTATTTTGCTGAAAAACAGAAACTTTTATGCTCACGAAAATAATTCTCATATTTTATAGAAGCGTGATAAAATACTGATTCTTTTTGCAGAGGATTAATATACAAATTGCGCACGTGGTCCTAATTGTTCAGTATTTTTGGAGTTATAGAAGTATTCTAAATATCCAGATTGCTATGGACTGTTATGTTTTTGACAGATTATGTTTTCTTTGCGTTGTGTGCTTATTTTGACGATTCTATGGTTTACTTTGAAGAGTTTTTGCCATAGAAAAGTTGTAATACAATATATATAATGCAAGAATAAAATATGAATGGGTTTGCAACAATACTTATAGTAGTGATTTGCTTTCTTATACTAATGATCTCATGAAGGTTTTGTTGAGTTTTGTGTGATTGAAGTTTTCATGTTTTGAGTGATGTTACGATGGATGAAGGAATAAGGAGTAAGAAGAGCCTAAGCTTGGGGATGCCCATGGCATCCATAGATATTATCCAAAGAGAAGCAATAACTAAGCTTGGGGTTGACCGAGTGTCATCCCCTCTTTCTTCTAACGACCATCCGTATTTTACTTGGAACTATATTTTAATCATCACGTATTATGAGTTTTGCTTGGAGCGTCTTGTATGATATGAGACTTTGCTTGTTTTTCTTTTTATTTTAAGCCATGAATCCTTGCTGGACACATCTATTTCAGAGAGCCAAAATTATTCCATGACTTGTTATAATTGCTCTCTATGCTTCAATTAAATCTTTATGAGCTATGGAATTGCTCTAGTGCTTCACTTATATATTTTTTAGCATGGGGTGCTTTAGTATTTTTGAAGAAATGCTCTCATGCTTCACTTAGATTTATTTGAGAGTTAGTAAATTTGTTAAGAAATTCTCTCTTGCTTCACTTAAATTAATTTGAGAGAAAGAAATATTATGCTCATGATCTTCACTTATATTTTTTTGAGCTTATCAAAAGCAACACATGAAAATTAGTCTCAAAGTGATAGATATCCAAGAAGCACTACTAGGAAAAGGCTTGCTAGTGGCGCACCCGTTTTGGCCATTAATGGCGCACTACAGGTGCGCCACTAGCATCACGCCATTAGTAATAAATACTAATGGTGCACCCCTGGTGCGCCATTAGTATACCAGACAGTAGTGGCGCACCTGGGAGTGCGCCATTAGTATGTCAAGTGGTGCGCCATTACTATCTAACTTAGTAATGGCGCACTACATAGAAGTGTGCCATTACTAACAATTTTTTTTCAAAAAAAAATTTAGAATTTTTTTCAAATTTTTCTTAATCTCAGGTCACTATGGCTTAATCTCGAATCAATATGCTTAATCTCAAGTCAAATCGCACTCCGTGGTCAAACTTCCCGAAAGGTCACCCATCCTCACACTACTCCAGCCCAAGCATGTTTAACTTTAGAGTTCTATCCAACCCCGCACCAGCTCACTTAACAGGCATTTGTTGATATATCTAGCATATCAATTCTATTAAACCTTATTGATGTCTAGGTCTTTGTTCATGTTCATGAGTGTGATGAAATTTTGAAAAAATATTTCAAACTTTCGTTCATATTACATATCATATTTTGAACATTTTTTCAAAAAAATTCTAAACTAAATTTTTTTCTGTTACTAGTGGCGCACCTAGCAAATAGTGCGCCACTACTAAGTTTGAATTTTTTTCCATTTTCCCCCTCTAGATCTTAAAAGCCACATATCTTTTTTTCTGTTAGGTTTTTGGGGATTCTAAAAATCTTCAACGGGCTTCCCCCATGTTGAATTCGGATGTAACTTTTCGAGTAGATGATTTTTATAAAAAAAACTTTTTAATCCGAGTTCGTATGCAAAAGTTATGCCCATTTTACAAATTCCAAAGAGATTTTGCAAATAAAGTCTAAATTCATATTTGTAAATTTTCCCAACAACTAGACCACATATCACATGGGAAACATATTTTATTTTATTTTTTTGGCATTTCCATCATT
>NC_041393.1:140265184-140267395 GCF_002162155.2 Triticum dicoccoides | reverse complement strand
GTGGTGCGCCATTACTAGTTACTAGTTTTGAAAAAAAATAAAAAAAATTAGTAGTGGTGCACCGAGGGTGTGGTGCGCCATTACTAGTTAAAACTAGTAATGGCGCACTATCCCCTGGTGCGCCATTACTAGTTTTGAAAAAAAACAATTTTGTTAGCAGTGGCGCACCAAGGATGTGGTGCGCCATTACTAGTTAAACTAGTAATGGCGCACTATCCCTTGGTGCGCCATTACTAGTTTTGAAAAAAAAGTAAAAACAATTGTTAGTAGTGGCGCACCGTGGATGTGGTGCGCCATTAGTATTTGGACACTAATGGCGTACCAACACATGGTGCGCCACTGCTATATAGCAGTGGGGCACCACATATGTGGTGCGCCATTAGTGTCCATATTATCTATAGACCTTTTCCTAGTAGTGAAGGATATAATAAAAACTTTCATGAAGATCATTGGACAGAATAAACTTGATTCCTTGTAATAGTTTTGAGACATGATGATGTGATATGTGAGTCGTGTTGATGAGTAATTATGCTTTAGTAAGAATATTGGTGTTAAGGTTTGTGATTCCCTATGCAAGCACGAAAGTCAATAGTTATACAATGAGATTACATCCTGCTTATGGTGCATTATCCGATGTTAGTTATTCTTAATGCTCGCTTATGACATTTTTTTGTTTCTTGGTTGGTCGCTTCTCAATCTTTTGCTAGCCTTCATTTTGCACTAAGTATGATCAATACTTGTGCATCCAAAATCCTTTAAACCAATTTTGCCACATGAGTCCACCATACCTACTTATATGCGGTATTCTTTTGCCATTCTAAGCAAATTTGTATGTGCCATCTCTAATTTTCAAATAAATTCTCTTTTGTGTGCTCGTACCGCTCATGAAACGGTAGGTGATGGCTAATATATTTCCATGCTAGATATGTTATTCTGAAGATGAGTGTTTATTCACTTGTCACTGCACGAGAGTAAGGCAAAGGTATTAGGGATGCCCAGTCCCGAATTGAAAAATGAATTTACTTTATATTGTCAAATAATAAATTCCTTGGAAAGTGTTGGTATGGAAGGCACCCGTAGATACGGCTAGCCATGGAAAGTGAAAGTATGGTTGAAAAGGAATAAATTTTAATTTCTGTTTGGGAACCGCCTATGATATATCTAGCATGGAAAGTATTGGAAACTACTCGATCATTTTCGTTGATAGGAAAAAGCATACCTGCAAAATGTTTTATCTCTACCTTTTTCTCTTTGAGCTCTGGCACCTCTACAAATCCCTACCTCCCTTCACGAAGGGCCTTTCTTTTACTTGAAGAAATTTTTACTTTTTATTTGAGTCTCCATCTTCTCTCATAAATCACCAACTAAGAGGCACTATGATCGTACTTGAGCATTGGGTGTAGCTATATGCTAGTGTGTTTCATGAATGGATCAATGATTGAGCATAATAGGCTAGGGATAACTTGCTTTAGCATTGATATTTTGCAAGAAATGGTTGCTTGTTGATATGCTTGAGTATTGAAATTCTCATGTCAAAACTAGACAATTGCTTTGAACCATATAAAAGTCCAAATGTCCATGCTACAAAGAAAGGATATGTGATGAGCATGTTAGGCAGGATTCCACATCAAAAATTCTGTTTTTATCATTTACCTACTTGAGGACGAGCAGGAATTAAGCTTGGGGATGTTGATACGTCTCCATCGTATCTATAATTTTTTATTGTTCCATGCTGTTATATTATCATTCTTGGATGTTTTACAATCATTTTATATCATTTTTTTCTACTAACCTATTGACATAGTGCCCAGTGCCAGTTGTTGTTTTCTGAATGTTTTTTACATCGCAGGAAATTAATACCAAACGGAGTCCAAACGCGGCGAAACTTTTTGTGGATTTTTTTGGACCAGAAGACATCCCACTACTAGGAAAAGGGCTATAGATGGAAATGGCACTAATGGCGCACCAGACATGTGGTGCGCCATTAGTATATACTAATGGCGCACCACCTTCTGATGCGCCATTAGTGTTGAAACTACTAATGGCGCACCCTGCCTACGGTGCGCCATAAGTACCAAATTTTTTTTGAACTAGTGCGCCTGTCCAAACATACTAATGGCGCACCGTGTGTGTGGTGCGCCATTACTAGTTAAACTAGTAATGGCGCACCATGCCACGGTGCGCCATTAGTAACCTTGGCCACCACTTCCA
>NC_041393.1:140264321-140265007 GCF_002162155.2 Triticum dicoccoides | reverse complement strand
ATAAAAGAAAATAAGTTTCCCATGTGATATGTGGCCTAGTTGTTGGGAAAATTTGCAAATATGAATTTTGACTTCATTTGCAAAATCTCGCGAGAATTTGTAAAAATGGGCATAACTTTTGCATACTAACTCGGATGAAAAAGTTTTTATATGAAAAATCATCTACTCGAAAAGTTACATCCAAATTTAACCGGGGGAACCCCGTTAAACATTTCCAAAATCCTCAAAAACCTAACAGAAAAAAAGATACGGGGCTTTTAAGATCTAGAGAGGCAAAAAAATCAAAAAAATTCAAACTTACTAATGGCGCACCTGCCCATGGTGCGCCATTAGTATCTTCCCGCCTTCAAAATTCAAAATAAATCAAAAAAATAAAAAAAATTACTAATGGCGCACCTGACCATTGTGCGCCATTAGTATCTTCCCGCCTTCAAAATTCAAAAAAAATCAAAAAAATCAAAAAAAATTACTAATGGCGCACCTGCCCGTGGTGCGCCATTAGTATCTTCCCGCCTTCAAAATTCAAAATAAATAAAAAAAATAAAAAAAATTACTAGTGGCGCACCTGCCCGCGGTGCGCCATTAGTATGTCGTATATATGGCTGGTCCTCTCCTCCTCTCTTCATTTCATCTTCCCTTCTCTCCTCCACCATACTTCTCCTCTCCGGTGACCTCCTCCTCCTCTC
>NC_041393.1:140228728-140263985 GCF_002162155.2 Triticum dicoccoides | reverse complement strand
GGTGAGCTCCTCCTCCCTCCCTCCTCTCCGGTGAGCTCCTCCTCCCTCCTCTCCGGTGATCTCCTCCTCCCTCCTCTCCGGTGATCTCCTCCTCCTCCTCTCCGGCGAACTCCTCTCCGGCAAAAGACCATGGCAACAAGATCCAAAAACAGGAACAAAATTTGAGAATATTGTCGTGCCAAGAAACAAGCAAAAAAACGAGCAAAAAATGGGCAAAAAATCACGATCCAGATCTAGATTCAAAATGGCGCATCACTAATGGCGCATCACAGGAAAGTGCGCCATTAGTATGCCGCGGTTACTAATGGCGCATCCAGTTGTGGTGTGCCATTAGTATCCAAAGCACCTGGCCCCTGGGAGGCATACTAATGGCGCACCGTGGCCTATACTAATGGCGCACCGGTGGTGCGCCATTAGTATACCAGATACTAATGGCGCACCACTGGTGCGCCATTAGTAAAAATTACTAATGGCGTGCTGTTAGTGGCGCACCACAGATGCGCCATTAATGGCCATAATAGGTGCGCCATTAGTAGAGGTTTTTCTAGTAGTGTCCAGTGGGCCAAAGAAGTACCGAACAGGGAGCCCGAGGTGAGCACAAGACACCAGGGCGCGCCCGGAGGCCTAGGCGCGCCCTGGTGGCTTGTGCCCACGTCAGTGGCCTCCCGCACCGCCTCTTTGCTCTATAAATACCCCAATATTTCAGAAACCCTAGGGGTGTCGACAAAAATCAATTCCAGTCGCCACAATTTCCAGAACCACCAGATCCAATCTCGACACCATCACAGAGGGGTTCATCATGTCCGTTGGTGTCTCTCCGATGATGCGTGAGTAGTTCTTTGTAGACCTACGGGTCCGTAGTTAGTAGCTAGATGGCTTCCTCTCTCTCTCTCTCTCTCTCTCTCTTGATTCTCAATACAATGGTCTCTTGGAGATCCATATGATGTAACTCTTTTTGCGTTGTGTTTGTTGGGATCCGATGAACTTTGAGTTTATGATCAGATCTATCTTTTTATCCATGAAAGTTATTTGAATCTTCTTTGATCTCTTATATGCATGATTGCTTATAGCCTCGTATTTCTTCTCCAATATTTGGGTTTTGTTTGGCCAACTTGATTTATTTATCTTGCAATAGGAAGAGGTGCTTTGTGATGGGTTCGATCTTACGGTGCTTCATCCCAGTGACAAAAGGGGAACCGACATGTATGTATCGTTGCTATTAAGGATAAAAAGATGGGGTCTATTTCTACATAAATAGATCTTGTCTACATTATTTCATCGTTCTTATTGCATTACTCCATTTCTCCATGATCTTAATACACTAGATGCATGCTGGATAGCGGTCGATGTGTGGAGTAATAGTAGTAGATGCACGCAGGAGTCGGTCTACTAATCTTGGACATGATGCCTATATAATGATCATTTCCTGGATATCGTCATGATTATTTGAAGTTTTATCAATTGCCCAACAATAATTCGTTTACCCACCGTTTGCTATTTTTCTCGAGAGAAGCCACTAGTGAAATCTACACCCCCTGGGTCTCTTCTTTATTATATTGTCCTTCGCGATCTATTTTTATTTGCTTTTATTTTCAGATCTATTAAACCAAAAATACAAAAATACCTTGCTGCAATTTATTTTTATTTATTTTATATCGCGTTCCCGCGAGATCTATTTATCTAATCTATCATATTTTTACCCCGTCTACTTGCCAATTTCTGGCGCCGTTGCTGAAAGGGATTGACAACCCTTTAATACGCCAAGTTGCGAGTATTTGTTATTTGTGTGCAGGTGCCGTTCACGTAGTGTTGCGTGGTTCTCCCACTGGTTCGATAACCTTGGTCTCATCACTGAGGGAAATACCTACCGTTGTTGTGCTGCATCATCCCTTCCTCTTTGGGGAAATACTGATGTAGTTCAAGCAAAAATCATGGCAATCCTATAAACAAAGCAGGAGTAGGCTTTTGCACCGCAAGGTGGCCCGAACCTGGGAAAACTATTGTGTTCCTAGTCCTTCTTCCTCGGCCGGATCGCCCAGGGGCTTGGTCGTGAGGTTGTGTGCAGCTGATGGGGCGAGGTGAGGAGTAGCAAGCACGCCCCTGAGTTCAATCCTTCCTAGGGTCCACACAACCTCGATTTTGACATTTTACACGCCAGGTGTTGGGAATCGTTGCATGGAAAACAAAAAAAATCTACGCATACGCAATGATATATCCATGGAGGTTCATAGCAATGAGGGGGAGAGTGTGTCTACATACCCTCATAGACCATAAGGGGAAGTATTTCTCAACGCGGTTGATGTAGTCGAACTTCTTCGTGCTTCCACCGATCAAGTACCGAACACACGGCACCTCCGTGTTCTGCACACGTTCAGCTCGGTGACGTCCCCCGCCTTCTTGATCTAGCAAGTCGTCAAGGTAGTAGATGAGTTCCGTCAACACGAAGACATGGTGACGGTGATGGTGAAGTGATCCTCGTAGGGCTTCGCCTAAGCACTACAAAAATATGACCGGGGGTGTAAACGGTAGAGGGGAGCTCCGCACACGGCTAAACAATTGTCTCGTGTGTGCTAGGCGCCCCCTTGTCGGTGTCAAAACCAGTAGATCTCGGGTAGGGGGTCCCGAACTGTGCTCTAAGGATCGAAGGTAATAGGAGGCAGGGTACATGATGTTTACCCAGGTTCGGGCCCTCTTAATGGAGGTAATACCCAACTTCCTACTTGCTTGACTTTGATGAGTATAGGGGTTACAAGAGTTGATCTACCTCGAGATCGTAGTGGCTAAATCCTAGATGTCTAGTCTGTATGATTATGATTTCCTCTACAAAATAAACCCTCCGCTTTATATAGACACTGGAGGGGCTTAGGGTTTTATAGATTCGGTTTACAGAGAAGGGAATCTTCATATCTGAACGCCAAGTTTGTCATCCACGCAAAGGACAGTCCCATCCGGACACGGGGGAAAGCCTTCCATCTTGTATCTTCAAGGCCCGCCAGTCCGGCCCATGTCATATAGCCCAGATGCCCGGGGACCCCCTAATCCAGGACTCCCTCAGTAGCCCCTGAACCAGGCTTCGATGACGATGTGTCCGGCGCGCAGATTGTCTTCGGCATTACAAGGCGGGTTCGTCCTCCGAGAACTTCAAAGTAGTTACAACCCACTACCGCAAGGGCATAATACTTAATCAAAGAAACTGGTATGTATTTACTGACAATTTTACTGGTGAGACGTTACGTCTGGCCACTTCATTATTTTCAATCGTTTTTCAGTCTCCTGTTTCGCGTTTCGAGATGCAGCCTCCGGTGACACGTCTTGTCAAAGCAGAGATCGTGTCCTCTTATCACGGGATTCTCATTAATACGGGCTTGGGTAATCCAACCGTGCCGTCCGCACGACCCCTTGGGAATAGGCGAGTTTCAAGGCTCATGGGGGGACGCTTGATATTCACTGCCTTTATAAGGAGATAAGGATCCACCTTTTTACCCCACGCCTTCTTCCTCCTTAGCCCATCCGCCCTCGAGCTCCAGTGCCCAAGCTTCAATCCTTTCTGTCTCTAGCAAACACTCCAGCCATTTCCGGATCTGGAGCGCATGGCAAGTGGATGGCCTCCTCCGTCATGGAGGGGAACATCAAGGAGCTCCGGGAAGCTGGGTACCTAACCACGGAAATCTCCCACCGGCTTCCTGCCAAAAAGCAGATCATCCCCATGCCGGAGCCCAATGAGAGGGTAGTATTCATACCCCATTTCCTTCGTGGACAAGGGTTTCCCCTTCATCCCTTCGTCCGCGGTCTCATGTTTTCCTACGGGCTAGATTTCGATGATCTAGCCCCAAATTCCTTACTCAACATTTCGGCGTTCATCGTCGTGTGTGAGGGTTCCTCCGCATTCCCCCCCACTTCAGCCTATGGCTCAAGGTTTTCAATATGAAGCCGAAATTGGTGGATGGTCAACACGTGGAGTGTGGCGGCGTCATGGTGAGCAAGCTTCCCAACGTCAGCTGGCCCAAGGGTACCTTCGTGGAGACCGTGAAGGGATGGCAACAGGAGTGGTTCTATGTCACGGAACCTCATGACTCCACATGGGCCGCTCCTCCTGAGTTCAAGTTCGGGCCTCCAATGCGGCTTACATCCTGGCTCAATAAGGGCCTAGACTAGGCATCGTCCGACGAGGTGATGACGCTGCAGAAGCGCGTCAAGAGTATGATAGACAAGAATACCAGACTTGCCAGCGTGATCCAGGTTTTTCTTTTTCGCCGGACTTTCCCATGCCAATGCCGGACTCTCCACATGTGGGAGTTTGATCCGGCAATTCCCTGGACCTTGTAGTGATTCTTCGACACGAAGCATGAAGATATATGGAAGCTGCTTTTTAAGACCCAAAAGACGTGGCCGAAAACAACCGAAGACCTCGGCCTCGACTGCACTCATCCAGCCACTCCCGTAAGTTTTCCGATAACCTTAGTTTGTAAATCCAAGGAGTATACTAAGTTTTCCATTCTTCCCATAGGGATGGATGAAGAAGGCAAAGCGGATTCATTGTCCGGCTCCGCTACCTGAAGACCCAGCCAGTCCTCTGTTAATGAGGATGCTGGTTCCGGCGCCGTATTAGGCGCCGAAAAAGAAGTCCAAGAAGAAGGGCAAGGTGGCCAAAGGTGGCCTCTGCCGCAAAGGCGCTTCAGACATAGTGTCTCAAGATACTGAAACTCTCTCCTCTCATGACGAAGATGAAGAGGAGGAAGAGAGTAATTCCCTCCTCAAGGGGGGAAAGAAGAAAAGGGCCGCTTCCGTGGATCTAGAGACAGAGGCATCCAAGAAAGGGAGAATCTCCCTTACGGATTTTTCCGAGACGGATGCCGACGACACCCACGAGTGGAGCCCTAATACGTCTCCAACGTATCTACTTTTCCAAACACTTTTGCCCTTGTTTTGGACTCTAACTTGCATGATTTGAATGAAACTAACCCGGACTGACGCTGTTTTCAACAGAACTACCATGATGTTGTTTTATGTGTAGAAAAGAAAAGTTCTCGGAATGACCTGCAAATCCACGGAGGGACTTTTCAGAATTAATAAGAATTTTTGGTGAAAGAATCAAGGCCAGGGGGCCCAGGGCCTGTCCACGAGACAGGGGGCGCCCCCCCCCTAGGGCGCGCCCCCTATCTCGTGGCCCCCCCGGACCTCCTCCGACCTCAACTCCAACTCCATATATACCGTCTCGGAGAGAAAAAAACCAGAGAGAAAGTTTCATAGCCCTAATATCTCTCGGGGGGGCTGATCTGGAGTCCGTTCGGGGCTCCGAAGAGGTGGATTCATCGCCGTCGTCATCATCAACCATCCTCCATCACCAATTTCATGATGCTCACCGGCATGAGTGAGTAATTCCAGTGTAGGCTTGCTGGACGGTGATGGGTTGGATGAGATTTACCATGTAATCAAGTTAGTTTTGTTAGGGTTTGATCCCTAGTATCCACTATGTTCTGAGATTGATGTTGCTATGACTTTGCTATGCTTAATGCTTGTCACTAGGGCCCGAGTGCCATGATTTGAGATCTGAACCTATTATGTTTTCATCAATATATGTGTGTTCTTGATCCTATCTTGCAAGTCTATAGTCACCTATTATGTGTTATGATCCGACAACCCCGAAGTGACAATAATCGGGACACTTCTCGGTGATGACCGTAGTTTGAGGAGTTCATGTATTCACCATGTGTTAATGCTTTGGTCCGGTTCTCTATTAAAAGGAGGCCTTAATATCCCTTAGTTTCCACTAGGACCCAGCTGCCATGGGAGGGTAGGACAAAAGATGTCATGCAAGTTCTTTTCCATAAGCACGTATGACTATTTACGGAATACATGCCTACATTACATTGATGAATTGGAGCTAGTTCTATATCACCCTATGTTATAACTATTGCATGAGGAATCGCATCCGGCATAATTATCCATCACTGATCCATGGCCTACGATCTTTTCATATATTGTTCTTCGCTTATTTACTTTTCCGTTGCTACTGCTACAACTACTACAAAAACCCAAAAACATTTATCTTTATTGTTGCTACTGTTACCATTACTATCATACCACTTTTGCTACTAAACACTTTGCTGCAGATACTAAGTTATCCAGGTGTGATTGAATTGACAACTCAACTGCTAATACTCAAGAATATTCTTTGGCTCCCATTGTGTCGAATCAATAAATTTGGGTTGAATACTCTACCCTTGAAAGCTGTTGCGATCCCCTATACTTGTGGGTTATCAAGACTAATTTCTGGCGCCGCTGCCGGGGAGCATGGCTCTATTCTCCGAGTCACTTTTGATTTATATCTGTTGATCACTATGAAGAACTTGAAAGACGCTAAGACCAAGATTTTGCCCTCAACTACGAGGGGAGGTAAGGAACTGCCATCTAGCTCTGCTCTAGATTCTCCTTCTGTTATTGATAGGCTTGCGACACCTAAACCTTCTACTGCTATGAATTCTGATATGTCGCATGTTATTGATGCTGCCACTTCTGCTATGCATGATGAAACTACTTCTGTGCATGATACTACTTTGCCATTAGGTGAATTTCTTGATGAACAACTTGCTAGAGTTAGGGGGAATGAAAATGTTGAAGAACCTATTATTGATGATAGTGATGATGAACGTTCCCCCAATGATTATGTATTACCTGTTGTTCCTAAGGGTTATGTTATGAACAAAGAAGCTGCTGAAGCTATTCTTGCTTGCAATGATAGAAATGATCTTAAGAAATTATTAGCTAAATGGAAGCAACGGTCTCTTAATGCTAGAATGAAACCCGATCGTACTTTTGCTACTTCACCTATCTGTGTTACTGATAAGGATTATGAATTCTCTGTTGATCCTGATATTACCACTTTAGTTGAATCTGATCCTTTTTATGGCCTTGAATCCGAAACTGTTGTGGCACATCTTACCAAGTTGAATGACATAGCCACCCTATTTACTCATGATGATAAGTCTCGCTATTTATATATCCTTAAGATATTTCCGTTCTCATTAAAGGGTGATGCTAAGACTTGGTATAATTCTCTTGCTCCTGGTTGTGTGCGTAGTCCCCAGGATATGATTTATTACTTCTCTGCTAAATATTTCCCTGCTCATAAGAAACAAGCTGCCTTGCGGGAAATATATAATTTTGTGCAAATCAAAGAAGAGAGTCTCCCACAAGCTTGGGAGAGGCTTCTCCGGATGCTTTATGCTTTGCCTGATCACCATCTTAAGAAAAATGAAATACTTGATATCTTTTATAATGGACTAACCGATGCTTCCAAGGACCACTTGGATAGTTGTGTTGGTTGTGTTTTCAGGGAAAGAACAGTCGATGAAGCTGAAATATTATTGAATAATATGTTGACTAATGAAAATAATTGGACTCTTCCCGAGCCAGTTCCTGAAGTAATTCCTGAACCAATTGAGCCAACTCCTGAGCCTATTCCTAAACCCACTCCGAAGAAGAGAGGTGCTTTATTCCTCAGTCCTGAAGATATGCAAGAGGCAAAGAAATCAATGAAAGAAAAAGGTATTAAAGCTGAAGATGTTAAGAATTTACCACCTATTGAAGAAATACATGGTCTGAATATACTGCCTGAAGAACCACATTGTCTTGATAACCCGACACAGGTAGTGAAGGTAAATTCTCTCTATAGATACGATAAAGCTGAAATACCCTCTACTAAATTTCATAGCCCATGCTTAGATGAATTTGATGACTTTATGGCTAGACAAGAAAGTTTTAATGCTTATGTTGGTAGAGGGTTAAAGAATAATGCTTTCGAGATAGGACGTGTAGGTGATAATCTGGCTAGAGTTAAAGATGAACTTCACCGCGTTAGCAAATATGCTTCTATGGTTGCTACTCAAGCTGAGCAAGTACTCAAAGCTCAAAATGATTTGCTTGATGAGTTGAATAATAAAAATGACTTTGCCTTTAAAATGGCTACTAGAACTGGTAGAATGACTCAGGAACCTTCGTATCCTGAAGGCCACCCTAAAAGAATTGAACAAGATTCTCAAAATAATAATCTAGATGTTCCTAGTTCTTCTAAGAAGAAGAAAAAGAAGAATGATAGGACTTTGCAAACTTCTAGTGAACCTAATGTTGCAACACTTGAGAATCCCAATAATACTTCTATCTCTGATGCTAAAACACAATCTGGAGATGAACATGAACCTGATGATGATGCTATCAATGATGTTCATGTGGATGTTCAACCTGGTAATAACAATGATGTAGAGATTGAACCTGCTGTTGATCTTGATAACCCACAATCAAGAAACCAACGTTATGATAAGAGAGATTTTATTGCTAGGAAGCACAGTAAAGAAAGAGAACCATGGGTTCAGAAACCCATGCCCTTTCCTCCTAAACCATCCAAGTCAAAGGATGATGAGGATTTTGAGCTCTTTGATGAAATGATTAGACCTATTTTCTTACGTATGCGCTTAACTGATATGCTTAAAGTAAATCCTTATGCTAAATACATGAAGGATATCATCACAAATAAAAGAAAGATACCGGAAGCTGAAATTTCCACCATGCTTGCTAATTACACTTTTAAGGGTGGAATTCTAAAGAAACTTGGAGATCCGGGTGTTCCAACTATACCATGCTCCATTAAAAGAAATTATGTTAGAACTGATTTATGTGATCTTGGAGCCGGTGTTAGTGTTATGCCTCTCTCTTTATATCGTAGACTTGAATTGAATAAGTTGACACCTACTGAAATATCTTTGCAAATGGCTGATAAATCAACTACTATACCCGTCGGTATTTGTGAGGATGTGCCTGTTGTGGTTGCAAATGTCACTATCTTAACAGACTTTGTTATTCTTGATATTCCCGAGGACGATAATATGTCTATTATCCTTGGTAGACCTTTTCTTAATACTGCAGGGGCTATTATTGATTGCAACAAAGGCAATGTCACTTTTCATGTTAATGGCAATGAGCATACGGTACACTTTCCGAGGAAACAATCTCAAGTTCATAGCATCAATTCTATTGAAAAGGTTCCAACTATCATTTTTGGAGGTTTTGAATTTCCTCTCCCTACTGTCAAGAAAAAGTATGATATTCTTATTGTTGGGGATTTTCATATCCCCGTTGAGGTAACCTAGTGTTATTCGAAATTTCCCCGTTTCCGTGTTATTCGGAATGAGTTTGTTAACAAGACTTGATCAACCTTGTTAGCGGGTTCATTTTGATGACCACGAGATGGATGAAACTAGAAGGCACAACCTTTTGTACCCTCTTTTTACTTTCTGTTATTTAGATTAAATAAGCAAAATAGTATTATCCGTCTGTTTTCGGAATTATCCGTGCAATAAAAAATAGTCCGAAAATAAAAGTGCTCCAAATGCCCTACAAATTTAGTATGTTTTTTTTCTGGAATATTTGAGGATTTTAGGCACTGAAAACACTGCAAAAGGGGCAAGCACCAGGCCACGAGAGAGGAGGACGCGCCCCCCTGTCTCGTGGGTCCCTGGTGGCTCCCCTCCACTTATGCCAGCACCCACACACTCCATCTTCTACCCAAAAAAATCCCCATCCAGCTCAAGCACGAGTTCTAGCTCATTTTTCTGCAATTTTCGATCTCTTAGCTCAAAGCTCCATTCACAAAACTACTTTGGGAGATTGTTGCTTGGTATGTGACTCCTCCATTGGTCCAATTAGTTTTTGTTTTAGTGCTTTATTCATTGCAAATCCTTGCTGTCTTGGTGACCCTGTTCTTGAGCTTGCATGTTAAATTTTTGAGGTTCCAAGTAATTCTAATGGATGATATGGGCTCTAGGCACTTGTAGGAGTAGTTGCTATCAATCTTGTTTAGTTTTATGCACTTTTATTTTGAAGTTACTAAAATTTCAGAAATTTTTAGGAAAATAAATATGCTTAGGAGAATGTACCAAGGTGGTTCCTCGGCAAAGAAAGGGCCAAGGATTGCTATACCAGGCTTCAAGGAGGAATTTGACGCGTATGTGCGTAATGCTGAGCTGGAGGACTTCTTACAAGATAAGTGTCCTCAGTACTCTCAATTGACTGATTCCTTTGTGCGGAGGTTTAAATATAACTGTACACGTAATTCACCTAGTGTCCTATTTGATATTTATGATACATCTTACACCATGGACTTAGAGGATTTTACAACTGCTTGCAAACTCCCGCAGTGGGGTAATATTAATGATCCTCCCAAATATGAATTTAGAGATTTCCTTGCGAATATTACTGTGGGAGAATCTAGGGACGTAGCACAAGCTACCATAAGGAGCATTCATTTTCCTGCTTTACATTACTTTGCTCTCTTTATTGGTAGATGCATTAACGGTAAGGACGAGGTATGCCACATGTGTGCCCCTGATCTTTGTGTCCTCAAGAGTGCTGTGTCAGGTTATAAAGGTTATAACTTGGGGGCAATTGTTGCACGTAGGTTGCAGAATAATAGTAGAAAGGGAAATTTCTTTGGAGGAATTTATGTAACCCGTGTGGCTAATTTTCTTGGTATAGCCCCACGAGAAGGAGATATGATAATGCCCCCTGTTTATTTGGACAAAGAAGCTTTGTTTAGTCATCATCTTGAGAGGAATGTACAATTCCTCCATTATCTACTAATCTATGACAGACGCAACATCGTCCCTGTTACTCTTCCTGCTCCCTACCTTTTTGATTATCAGGTAAAAGGAAGATATGTTGTCACCAGAGAGGAAGCAGCTGAATATGAGAGGGGAGTGGAGACAGCTCGTCAACACCCTGCAGCACAGGAGGCGGTTGCTGCTGCATCTCAGTACAACCCCGGTTTCACTTATGGATATCAGCCAGGCGATCCTTGGTATTAAACCAACTTAGGCCAAAAGCCTAAGCTTGGGGGAGTACGTATTTCTCACCGACTTTACATTCATGTTCACACACTAGTTGTCGGTGCTCATACTCTTTCATTGTATTATCCATGTTAGTTTAAATTCCCTTTTTCTAGTTTTCTTCTTGTGTGTTTGATAAACCTTGAGAAAAAACAAAAAAAATTAGTTAGTTTAATTTCCTTGCTTGTAGTAGAAATTAAAATGAAAAACCAAAAAGATTTCTAGTTCTTCTTTTTACTTGTTGGGAGCTTTCCCGTGTAAATAGTTTTATTTTCTTTTCTTTCCTTTGGGGGTCGAGAAGACCATATTGAAAATGCTTAGTGGCTCTTATATGCCTAATTGTTTATTTAATTTAGAGCCCATATTACTTGTCTTCTCTCTTGAATTGAATGCTTGTAGATTCCAGCTTAGTCCAACGCACGTACACTCTTATTATTATACACATCGTTCGGTCGTGCGAGTGGAAGGCAATAATGACGATATATGATGGACTTATTGGGATGAGCAAAGTTGGTATGAACTCGACCTCTCTTGTTTTTGTAAATATGATGATTCATCGTTCCTGAATCAGCTATTATGAAGTAAACATATTTGCAATGACATTTAGAGATTATAGTTACTTGTGCCATGCTTGATTAGCTATGAGTTATAATGGTTTACCTTGCATGCCAAAATGCTATTAGAATGATTATGATGTGTTATGATGGGATGGTATCCTCCTTTAAATGAATTGAGTGACTCAACTTGGCACATGTTCACGCATGTAGTTGAATCAAATCAACGCAGCCTTCACGATATTTATGTTCATGGTGGATTATATCCTACTCATGCTTGTACTTGGTGTGAATTAATTTTAATGCATGCTTACGACTGTTGTCGCTCTCTCAGTTGGTCGCTTCCCAGTCTTTTGCTAGCCTTCACCTGTACTAAGCGGGAATACTGCTTGTGCATCCAAACTCCTTAAACCCCAAAGTTGCTCCATATGAGTCCACTATACCTACCTATATGCGGTATTTACCTGCCGTTCCAAGTAAATTTGTATGTGCCAAACTCCAAACCTTCAAATGAAATTCTGTTTTGTATGCTCGAGCAGCTCATGTAACAACTAGGGCTGCCTATATCTTCCATGCTAGGTGGGTTATTCTCAGAGGAGTGGACTCCGCTCCTCATTCACGAGAAAGGGTTGGTAACCGGGATGCCCAGTCCCATGATCCAAAAAGATCAAAGCAAATCAAAATAATTAAACAAAACTCCCCCAGGGCTGTTGTATGTTGGAGGCACTCGTTGTTTCGAGCAAGCCATGGATTGATGCTTGTTAGTGGTTGGGGGAGTATAAACCTTTACCATTATGTTTGGGAACTGCCTATAATGCATTTAGTGTGGAAGATACAGTCATCTCATAGGTGTTGCATTGACAGCGAAAGTATACCGCTCAAAATGTTATTCAATCTCTATTTTAAAATCGAGCTCTCGCACCTCTACAAATCCCTGCTTCCCTCTGCGAAGGGCCTATCTATTTACTTTTATGTTGAGTCATCACCCTTCTTATTAAAAGCACTCGCTGGAGAGCGCACTGTCATTTGCATTCATTATTATGGGTTTATATTGGGTATGACTTGACTGGATCTCTTTTACCATGAATTACAATGTTTAGTCAGTCCTTGATCTTTAAAGGTGCTATGCATTTATGTTTTGCGGTCTCAGAAAGGGCTAGCGAGATACCATTTTGTTAGATCATGTTATGATTATTTTGAGAAAGTGTTGTCATCCGAGTTTTATTATTATGACTCGCTAGCTGATTATGCTATTGATGTGAGTAATTGTGAGACCTATGTGTTAGTGTGAGTATGGTTAGTTTGTAATATTTGCTGAAACTTGAATGCTGACTTTTCATGTTTACAACAACAAGAGCAAACAGAGTTTGTAAAAGTTTTTCTTTATCACTTTCAGTTTATCAACGGAATTGCTTGAGGACAAGCAAAGGTTTAAGCTTGGGGAGTTGATACGTCTCCAACGTATCTACTTTTCCAAACACTTTTTCCCTTGTTTTGGACTCTAACTTGCATGATTTGAATGAAACTAACCCGGACTAACGTTGTTTTCAGCAGAACTACCATGATGTTGTTTTATGTGTAGAAAAGAAAAGTTCTCGAAATGACCTGCAAATCCACGAAGGGACTTTTCAGAATTAATAAGAATTTTTGGCGAAAGAATCAAGGCCAGGGGGCCCAGGGCCTGTCCACGAGACAGGGGGGCGCCCCCCCTAGGGCACACATCCCTATCTCGTGGGCCCCCCGGACCTCCTCCGACCTCAACTCCAACTCCATATATACTGTCTCAGGGAGAAAAAAATCAGAGAGAAAGTTTCATCACGTTTTACGATACGGAGCCGCCGCCAAGCCCTAATCTCTCTCGGGAGGGCTGATCTGGAGTCCGTTCGGGGCTCCGGAGAGGGGGATTCATCGTCGTCGTCATCATCAACCATCCTCCATCACCAATTTCATGATGCTCACCGCCGTGAGTGAGTAATTCCATCGTAGGCTTGCTGGACGGTGATGAGCTGGATGAGATTTACCATGTAATTAAGTTAGTTTTGTTAGGGTTTGATCCCTAGTATCCACTATGTTCTGAGATTGACGTTGCTATGACTTTGCTATGCTTAATGCTTGTCACTAGGGCCCGCATGCCATGATTTCAGATCTGAACCTATTATGTTTTCATCAATATACGAGTGTTCTTGATCCTATCTCGCAAGTCTATACTCACCTATTATGTGTTATGATTCGACAACCCCGAAGTGACAATAATCGGGACACTTCTCGGTGATGACCGTAGTTTGAGGAGTTCATGTATTCACCATGTGTTAATGCTTTGGTCCGGTTCTCTATTAAAAAGAGGCCTTAATATCCCTTAGTTTCCACTAGGACCCCGCTGCCACGGGAGGGTAGGACAAAAGATGTCATGCAAGTTCTTTTCCATAAGCATGTATGACTATTTACGGAATATATGCCTACATTACATTGATGAATTGGAGCTAGTTCTATATCACCCTATGTTATAACTATTGCATGAGGAATCGCATCCGGCATAATTATCCATCACTGATCCATTGCCTACGAGCTTTTCATATATTGTTCTTCGCTTATTTACTTTTCCGTTGCTACTGTTACAACTACTACAAAAACCCAAAAACATTTATCTTTATTGTTGCTACTGTTACCATTACTATCATACCACTTTTGCTACTAAACACTTTGCTGCAGATACTAAGTTATCCAGGTGTGGTTGAATTGACAACTCAACTGCTAATACTCAAGAATATTCTTTGGCTCCCCTTGTGTCGAATCAATAAATTTGGGTTGAATACTCTACCCTCGAAAGCCGTTGCGATCCCCTATACTTGTGGGTTATCACGCCCCAGGCCGAAGCCCATGGTCGGATCTTAAGTATTCGAGGACACTATACATATATCCGGTTTTATGCCTTGCAGTTCTAACATATTGGATTACGTGCTGCAGTCCGGCTCGCGATCTCCCCCAGCAATCAACGTCTTCTGGGAATTCGCTGGGTCCGAACATGATGGAGAGCGAGTCGCCTCCACCGGCCTCCCCTCCCACTGCTATGGAGAACACTGAAGTGTTGTCGCAAAGGACCCTTCTAGGTCAAGGAGAGGTGTGGGAAGCCGTCAAGGCGGCACCAGAGGGTAATACCTCTGCTGCCGAAAACATGGGGGAACCTACCCCCATGGAGACTGGCGATGTGGGCCACGCCCAATTTGGCCCCCAACCAAATATCATCCGGAGACCGATACGACTCCAGAATCAGGCGAGCAGCCTCCTTCAAAAGAAGTGGGTGTGTCAACTCCATCGGAGACCTCTGTCAATCCGGAGGCGCCAGACACTGGTGGCTCGCTTCAGAGCGCCTCCATTGTTGAGGAACATCGGACCCTTATCGGCATGGTGGTTGAAAAGGTTCGATCTACTAAAAGCGGATTGAATGAGGCCTATACTAGCCTTCTGACCGGCTTTGAGGTATGTGATGTAATATTTTTATCTATATAAAAGGAATGCGTGTGTATAGATAGTAGCCCCTGAGACTCTGGTCGGTGTTCGTAAGGAAAGGCCGAACAGAGGATCAAATAGTTCTCGCAGGAGATTAACATACATGTCTATTTGAACAAACAGGCTTCGATGTTGGCGGCAACCTCCCATGCCGCCGAAGTTTCTGAACTGAAGAGGAAATTAGAGGAAAAACAAGGTATGTGATACCGAAACATATCTGAAATGATATGATCTCTGATTTGTTAGCTGAATGATTTTTACGATTATGCTCATAGCTGACGCGTCTGAGGTCAAGACCCTCAAGAGTGCGCTGGCCAAAGCCAAGAAGGAGGCGGAGGAGGAACGAGCCACCCGCCTAAAACATGAATCAAGGGTGGAGGAAGTCCAGCAAGAGCTCAAGGATGCCATAAGCAAATGTGAGTCCTTAGATCGCAAGATTTCGGATCAAGATTCCGAACTTGCTAAGGCCCTCCAAAGCGCGAAGGAAGCCCGGGTTGAAGCCCAAGGCGCCTGCCGGGATATCCAAGAGGCAAAGCAGATCGCGGTGGGTAAGGCCTTTAACATGCAGAGCAAATTTGTAAGGAGACGGTACATCTTACTGACCCGCGTTTGGAGTTCTCCAGGAGCATTTGTGGATCTACCCCGAAGTATTGCTGATGCTGCGGAGTTCTTCCGAGCCGAAGAGGGGATCTCAACGAAGAAGCTGTTCTGGTCGCAGTACCTTGCACCAGAGCATCCAGTGCCCTTCAGTGGTCAGCTGAAGGAGCTGACCGAACTGCATAGGGTGGCCGAATTGGCCATGAAGGATGTTATAGTCCATCTTTGGCCAGCCGAACCCATACCCAGCAGTTATTTCGGGATCATGAAGCGGCTAGTCAGTGCCTGACCCTGGCTTGATGCCATAAAGTGGTCGGTCTGTATCGAAGGTGCGCGGATGGCCTTCGCCCGTGTCAAGGTGCAATGGGCGAAGATGAATGCCGTCAAGCTTGCAACCGAGGGGCCACCCGCAGGCAAGGAGCACCGCACACCAGAGCGGTATTTTGATGACGTTCTAGATGGATCCTGCATTGTAGAGGGCCAGTACTCGAAATACATTATTTTTGAATGAATGTATCCGTGCTGCCCGAACTTTGTTTTATGAAACAAGGCTTATGTATAATATGTTGCTTGTTTTACCTCAAATTCTTTTCCTCCTGTGCGGCCGTTTATGGTATCTGAGAGTTGGCCAGTCGTCGGCTTCAGCCCCCACATAGGTAGTATGGGGGTGTTCGGAATAGCACATGAACACACTTGACCCAACGGCTTGGTCCTTGAAGGAGGTGTTAGTGCGGCGAACCAGGCAATTATACTTTGTGGCTTTATCGCTCTCACTTAGCCATAGGAGTTTAACAATGAGATTGTAGGCGCAGCCCCTGGTATTATTCAATTATCTGAACTTGGATGCTGTAGACGCCTGACCGGGTGAAGACCGGTCTTTCATGTAATACGGGAAAAATCGCAAGAGATTTATAATTAGTCACCGAATAGCTGACCAGCTCTCGCCGCACAATGACAGTCAGTTTTTGGCTTTCTCTACTGAGGTGTTTATCCGGATGAACCAAAAACACAATCGCAGTAGTTCTCCCTTTACTACCTTAGCCGAATGAGCGGAACGTAAGGCAGTAACCATAGGAGCCGGGCAACCCAACTATTGACCAAAGACAGGATTCAGAGCCGATGCATATAATGCTATATTCGTGACGCCAAATTGTACTATAGAAGTGTTCGGACTTATTTTATTTTTAAGAAATGTATATGGCTGAATGGAGCCCCTGGCGATTTAAGTCGTGCCGAGGTGTACATGGCAATCGGACGAAAACGAGGGAATACAGATTAGGAAATAAGCTAGTACCGAATAGGTTGGGCGAAAAACTGTTTCCATTATAGTCTGATTGATACGTCAAAACGTATTTTTACAAATAATGCAATAAGCATTGAGGCTATTTTACATGCCGAGCACAAGGGACAGCTGTGTATGGGTCCTAAACAAGGAAGAGGTGATCTTTAAAGATCCTTTAGATACTCTGCCACATGTCTACGCTGCTTTTCTCCTTGGTGTATTATCCTTCGAAAGGATCAACGATCAGGTTGTCATGAGGGACCTAGAAAAAGGGCCCTTGGTACCGTCGAAAGGTGATGTGGGTTGTAAGGAACCTGGAAAAATAAAAATAAGAGAAAAAATAAAGGATATGAGGGTCCAGATAGGTTCAAGCCGTATTGTGGACTTTATCTTTACTATGCCTCCATCTTTCCCCATGGTATCTTTAGTGCATAGTTATGTACGCATGGTACATATGCTGCAATTCGATTGGGGCTGAGACGGAGGCCAAATTGTTAATCAAGCTCCTGACGAGCTGGACTGTCGTTCTGCGGGGTAGTTCGGAATCGTTTGACAGTGTCCAGGGGCTTGACTGCCGATGTAGTATTTGGTTTGATAAGGCCGCCCTGTAACTCCGCTGTAATGGTCGCGGTGTGCTCTTCAGTGCGGAGGGAGCGCTCCATGTTTCCATTTACTGTTATAACACCGCATGGTCCGAGCATCCTGAGTTTGAGATAGGCATAGTGCAGGATCGCATTGAAGCGAGTGAACGCGGTTCGTCCGAGCAATGCATGATAGCCACTGCGGAAGGGGACAATGTCGAAGATCAAGTCTTCACTTTGGAAGTTGTGTGGTGAGCCGAAGACGACTTCCGATGTGATTGAGCCTGTGTAGCGGGCCCCTACACTAGGTATTACTCCTTTAAAGGTAGTTTTGGTGGGTTTGATTCTTGACGAATCAATACCCATTTTGCGCACCGTGTCCTGGTAGAGTAGGTTAAGACTGCTGCCGCCGTCCATGAGGACTCGCGTGGGGTGGAATCCGTCGATAATTGGGTCGAGGACCAACGCGGCTGAACCTCCATGGTGGATACTGGTCGGATGGTCTCTGCGATCGAAAGTGATCGGATAGGCTAACCATGGGTTGAATTTTGGGGCGACTGGCTCTTTCGCATAGACGTCCCTTAACGCGCGCTTGCGCTCCCACTTCGGGATGTGAGTAACGTATATCATATTCACCATTTTGACCTCGGGGGAAAATTTCTTCTGCCCCCTGTGCTCGGTGGGTGAGGCTCCTCATCATCGTCCTCGCCGGGCAACCCTTTCTCCTTATGTTTGCTGTTTAACTTACTGGCTTGTTTGAAAACCCAACAACTTCTATTGGTGTGGTTGGTAGGCTTGTCGGGGGTGCCGTGAATCTGGTAGGGTCGATCGAGTATTCGGTCCAAGCTAGATGAACCGTCTTTGTTTCTTTTGAATGGCTTCTTCCGCTAACCGGATTTGGAGCCACTAAATCTGGTGTTAACCGTTATGTCCTCGGTATTGTCATTGTTGCTTTGACGCTTATGTTTGTTGTGTCGGGGCCTACCATTGCCATTTCTGGCTTCGGAAGTGCTGGGGTCGCTAGTACTGTTGCTGCTACAGGCTAGCCAACTATCTTCGCCCGTGCAAAAGCGGGTCATGAGTGCTGTAAGGGCTGTCATGGACTTCGGCTTTTCTTGGCCGAGGTGTTGGGCGAGCCATTCGTCACGGATGTTGTGTTTAAAGGCCGCTAGGGCTTCGGCATCCGGACAGTCGACAATCTGGTTCTTTCTAGTTAGGAACCCCGTCCAGAATTTCCTGTCCGACTCTTCGGGTTGCTGGACTATGTGACTAAGGTCATCGGCATCCGGAGGCCGGATATACGTGCCTTAGAAGTTGTCTCTAAAGGCGTATTCCAAGTCTTCCCAGCTTCCAATAGAGTTTTCTAGGAGGCTATTAACCAGTGCCGAGCTGGTCCCTTAAGTTTTAGGGGGAGGTATTTGATGGCATGTAGATCATCACCGCGAGCCATGTGAATGTGGAGAAGAAAATCTTTGATCCATACTGCAGGATCTGTTGTGCCATTGTATGATTCTATGTTCACGGGTTTAAACCCTTCTGGGAATTGGCGCTCCATTACCTCATCGGTGAAGCATAGGGGGTGTGCGGCACCTCTTTATCGGGCCACATCACGATGCAGTTCGGATGAAGTCCGTGTGTGGTTTTTGGCCCGGGTGAAGTTATGCTTGTCGCGCCAGGCCTGATAACCGTATCCTCATGCTGGGGCACGCCCCCGTGATTCGTAGATTGATCTGGTCTGACCGGCTCTATTGTCCAGGTCATGTCATAGGTCATAGGTGTATCCTGGGGCCGCTGTTTCTCTGCCTCTACGGCGACGTAGTGCGGGCTGGTGTTTGGCTTGAGTTGCCACTATGTCCCGGCCACATAGTGGTCGGTCGGGCTTGTCAGCAGCATCACGCGTTGGCGGTATGTGATCCATGGCCTCATCGTTAAATTGTGGTAGTAGCTTGCGCTTCGGGTAACTCTTAGTTGGGCGTTCGAGGCGGTATTCCTCGGCTGCCAGGACATTAGTCCATCTTTCATTGAGTAAATCCTGATCAGCTTGAAGTTGCTACTGCTTCTTTTTCAGGCTTCTTGTAGTGGCGATTAGCCGGCGCTTAAAGCGCTTTTGTTCTAGGGGTTCCTCCGGCATGATGAAATCTCCATCGCCGAGGCTCATGTCCTCTTCAGAGATCGGTAGGTAGTTACTGTCCTCCGAGCCCTCATTCCCGGTAGGATCGTCGGGGTTAACTTGCCCATCCTCCCAATCATCATGTTCGGATGTTGGTTTGACAGGGGCTTCAGGGTCTTCGGCATTCTCCGGCGTATTATTGTCTCCGGTGCCAGTATTGTTGTCTTTGTCGCGACGGGATTTTGAGCGGCACTGCTCACGTTGATGCTTCGGAGGTGCTTCAGCAGGCTTGTCCTCAACCGGATCTGTCTTGCTGTCATCGTCCTCTTTGGGTGCGTCCACCATATACACATCATATGTGGAAGTGGCCGTCCAGCGTCCAGTGAATGGTGGGTTTTGGCCTTGATCGTCTTCGGCATCGTTGTTCATACCATCGATGTCTTCGGAGGCGTAGTCGAGCATGTCGGTTAAATCTTCGACAGTGGCTATGAAGTGGGTGGTGGGTGGGATGTAAATTCCCCGCTCTCAGCCCCTAGTATGGGCTAGGCGTAGTTTGGAAATGATTCCTCTGCAATGGCGAGTGATACGTCTCCAACGTATCTATATTTTGTATTGTTCCATGCTATTATATTATCTGTTTTGGATGTTTAATGGGCTTTAATATGCTCTTTTCTATTATTTTTGGGACTAACCTATTAACGGAAGGCCCAGTGCCAGTTTTTGTTTTTTTGCCTATTTCAGTGTTTTGCACAAAAGGAATACCAAACGGAATCCAAACGGAATGAAACCTTCCTGATGATCTTTCTTGGAACAAACGCAATCCAGAAGACTTGGAGTTGAAGTCTGGAACTCCGCGAGGTGGCCACGAGGCAGGAGGGCGTGCCTAGGGGGGGTAGGCGCGGCCCCCACCCTCGTGGGCCCCACGAAGCTCCACTGACGTACTTCTTTCGCCTATATATACTCTTATACCCTAAAAACATCAGGGAGATCCACGAAACCACTTTTCCACCGCCGCAACCTTCTATACCCGTGAGATCCCATCTTGGGGCCTTTTCCGGCAATCTGCCGGAGGGGGAATCGATCACGGAGGGCTTCTACATCAACACCATAGCCTCTCCGATGAAGCGTGAGTAGTTTACCACAGACCTTCAGGTCCATAGTTATTAGCTAGATGGCTTCTTCTCTCTCTTTGGTTCTCAATACAAAGTTCTCCTCGATGTTCTTGGAGATCTATTCGATGTAATACTTTTTGCGGTGTGTTTGCCGAGATACAGTGAATTGTGGATTTATGATCAAGGTTATCTATGAATAATATTTGGTTCTTCTCTGAATTCTTATATGCATGATTTGATATCTTTGAAAGTCTCTTCAAATTATCAGTTTAGTTTGGCCTACTAGATTGATCTTTCTTGCAATGGGAGAAGTGCTTAGCTTTGGGTTCAATCTTGCGGTGTCCTTTCCTAGTGACAGTAGGGGCAGCAAGGCAAGTATTGTATTGTTGCCATCGAGGATAACAAGATGGGGTTTATATCATATTGCTTGAGTTTATCCCTCTACATCATGTCATCTTGCCGAATTAGTTACTCTATTCTTATGAACTTAATACTCTAGATGCATGTTGGATATCGGTCGATGTGTGGAGTAATAGTAGTAGATGCAGAATCCTTTCGGTCTACTTGATACGGACGTGATGCCTATATTCATGATCATTGCCTAGATATTCTCATAACTATGCGCTTTTCTATCAATTGCTCGACAGTAATTTGTTCACCCACCGTAATATATGCTATCTTGAGAGAAGCCACTAGTGAAACCTATGGCCCTCGGGTCTCTTTCTTATTATATTGCATCTCCTTTATTTACACACTGGTACAACGATGAGCTAAACAAATAGTTTTTGACCCCTTTCCGTGATGGCATTTGGAACCGTCGCCAAGTGAGTGTGAGCGATAGGGGGGTCCTTTCCACACGACCCAGATATCGTCGGGGATAGGCCCTCGTGGGACCCAGGTTGGGGCCATGTTCGATCGGGCGAGGCATCAAAACCCAATCATTTCCGTAGGTATGTACATCCCACACGGTGAATCCCAAAAATCATTTCCGTAGGTATCTACATCCCACACGGTGAATCCCAGAAATCATTTTTGTAGGTATGTACATCCCACATGGTGAATCCCAAAAATCATATCCGTAGGTATGTACATCCCACACGGTGAATCCCAAAAAATCATTTCCGTAGGTATGTACATCCCACACAGTTCTTTGTGTGGAAACATTTGTGCAAGGTGGCCTATGCTACCTCTTGAGCATGCGTTGGTTTTCCCTTGAAGAGAAAAGGGTGATGCAGCAAAGTAGCGTAAGTATTTCCCTCAGTTTTGAGAACCAAGGTATCAATCTAGTAGGAGACTATAGGCAAATCCCTCGTACCTGCACAAACAATTAAGAACCTTGCAACCAACACGATAAAGGGGTTGTCAATCCTTTCATGGCCACTTGCAAAAGTGAGATCTGATAGAGATAAAAAGATATTTTTTTGTATTTTTTATGGTATAGATTGAAAAGTAAAGATTGCAAAATAAAATAGATTGGAAACTTATATGATGGAAAATAGACCCGGGGGCCATAGGTTTCACTAGTGGCTTCTCTCAAGATAGCAAATTCTACGGTGGGTGAACAAATTACTGTCGAGCAATTGATAGAAAAGCTCATAGTTTTTAGAATATCTAGGCATGATCATGTATGTAGGCATCACGTCCGTGACAAGTAGACCGAAACGATTCTGCATCTACTACTATTACTCCACACATCGACCGCTATCTAGCATGCATCTAGAGTATTAAGTTCATAAGAATAGAGTAATGCATTAGGCAAGATGACATGATGTAGAGGGATAAACTCAAGCAATATGATAAAAACCCCATCTTTTTATCCTCGATGGCAACAATACAATACGTGCCTTGCTGCCCATGCTGTCACTGAGAAAGGACACTACAAGATTGAACCCAAAGCTAAGCACTTCTCCCATTGCAAGAACGATCAATCTTAGTAGGCCAAACCAAACTGATAATTCGAAGAGACTTGCAAAGATATCAAATCATACATATAAGAATTTAGAGAAGAATCAAATATTGTTCATAGATAATCTTGACATAAACCCACAATTCGTCGGATCTCGACAAACACACCGCAAAAAGTATTACATCGAATAGATCTCCAAGAGAATCGAGGAGAACTTTGTATTGAGATCCAAAGAGAGAGAAGAATCCATCTAGCTAATAAATATGGACCCGAAGGTCTGTGGTAAACTACTCACACATCATCGGAGAGGCTATGGTGTTGATGTAGAAGCCCCCCATGATCGATTCCCCCTCCGACGGAGCACCGAAAAAAGGCCCCAATATGGGATCTCATGGGTATAGAAGGTTGCGGTGGTGGAAATAGGGTTTCATCGTGCTCTTGGATGTTTTCAGGGTATAAAAGTATATATAGATGAAGGAAGTAGGTCGGTGGAGCCATGAGGGGCCCACGAGGGTGGGGGCGCGCCTACCCCCTGGGCGCGCCCTCCTACCTCGTGGCCGCCTTGTTGCTTCCTTGACGTCCCCTCCATGTCTCCTGGATTGCGTTTGTTCCAAAAACGATCCTCGTGAACGTTTCATTCCGTTTGGACTCCGTTTGATATTCCTTTTCCGCGAAACACTGAAATAGGAAAAAAAACAGCAATTTGCACTAGGCCTCCGTTTAGTAGGTTAGTACCTAAAATAATATAAAAGTGCATAATAAAGCCCATTAAACATACAAAAAAGATAATATAATACCATGTAACAATCAAAAATTATAGATATGTTGGAGACGTATCAAGCATCCCCAAGCTTAATTCCTGCTTGTCCTCGAGTAGGTAAATGATAAAAATAGAATTTTTGATGTGGAATGCTACCTAGCATAATTTTCAATGTAATTTTTCTTTGTTGTGGCATGAGTGTTCAGATCCGAAAGATTCAAGACAAAAGTTTAATATTGACATAAAAATAATAATACTTCAAGCATACTAATAAAGCAATCATGTCTTCTCAAAATAACATGGCCAAAGAAAGTTATCCCTACAAATTCATATAGTCTGGCTATGCTCTATCTTCATCACAAAAAATATTTAAATCATGCACAACCCTGATGACAAGCCAAGCAATTGTTTCATAGTTTTGATGTTCTCAAACTTTTTCAATTTTCACGCAATACATGAGCGTGAGCCATGGACATAGCACTACATGTGGAATAGAATGGTGGTTGTGGAGAAGACAAAAAAGGAGAAGATAGTCCCACATCAACTAGGCGTATCAACGGGCTATGGAGATGCCCATCAATAGATATCAATGTGAGTGAGTAGGGATTGCCATGCAACATATGCACTAGAGCTATACGTGTATGAAAGCTCAACAAAAGGAACTAAGTGGGTGTGCATCCAACTCGCTTGCTCACGAAGACCCAGGGCATTTTGAGGAAGCCCATCATTAGAATATACAAGCCAAGTTCTATAATGTAAAATTCCCACTAGTATATGAAAGTGATAACATAGGAGACTCTCTATCATGAAGATCATGGTGCTACTTTGAAGCACAAGTGTGGTAAAAGGATAGTAGCATTGTCCCTTCTCTCTTTTTCTCTCATTTTTTTGTTTGGGCCTTTCTCTCTTTTTGTATTGCCTCTTTTCTTTCTCTTTTTTTATTTTTAGTCCGGAGTCTCATCCTGACTTGTGGGGGAATCATAGTCGCCATCATCCTTTCCTCACTTGGGACAATGCTCTAAAAATGATGATCATCACACTTTTATTTACTTACAACTCAAAAATTACAAGTCAATACTTAGAACAAAATATGACTCTATGTGAATGCCTCCGGCGGTGTACCGGGAGATGCAATGATTCAAGAGTGACATGTATGAAAGATATATAAAGGTGGATTTGCCACAAAATACGATGTCAACTACATGATCATGCAAAGCAATATGACAATGATGAAGCGTGTCATAATAAATGGAACGGTGGTAAGTTGCATGGCAATATATCTTGGAATGGCTATGGAAATGCCATAATAGGTAGGTATGGTGGCTGTTTTGAGGAAGGTATATGGTGTGTGTATGATACCGGTGAAAGGTGTGCGGTATTAGAGAGGCTAGCAATGGTGTAAGGGTGAGAGTGCGTATAATCCATGGACTCAACATTAGTCATAAAGAACTCACATACTTATTGTAAAAATCTATTAGTTATCAAAACGAAGTACTAAGAGCATGCTCCTAGGGGGATAGATTGGTAGGAAAAGACCATCGCTCGTCTCCGACCGCCACTCATAAGGAAGACAATCAATAAATAAATGATGCTCCGACTTCATCACATAACGGTTCACCATACGTGCATGCTACGGGAATCACAAACTTTAACACAAATATTTCTAAAATTCACAACTACTCAACTAGCATGACTCTAATATCACCATCTTCATATCTCAAAACAATCATAAAGAATCAAACTTCTCATAGTATTCAATGCACTTTATATGATAGTTTTTATTATACCTATCTTGGATGCTCATCACTTTAGGACCACAATTTTAACCAAAGCGAATTACCATGTTGTTCTAAAAGACTCTCAAAATAATATAAGTGAAGCATGAGAGATCAATAATTTCTATAAAATAAACCACCACCGTGCTCTAAAATATATAAGCGAAGCACTAGAGCAAAATTATCTAGCTCAAAAGATATAAGTGAAGCACATAGAGTATTCTAATAAATTCTGAATCATGTGTGTCTCTCCAAAAGATGTGTATGGAAAGGATGATTGTGGTAAACGAAAAAGCAAAGACTCAAATCATCCAAGACGCTCCAAGCAAAACACATATCATGTTGTGAATAAAAATATTGCCTCAAGTAAAGTTACCGATAGACGAAGACGAAAGAGGGGATGCCTTCCAGGGCATCCCCAAGCTTAGGCTTTTGGTTGTCCTCGAATTTTATCTTGGGTTGCCTTGGGCATCCCCAATCTTAGGCTCTTGCCACTCCTTGTTCCAAAATCCTTCAAATCTTTACCCAAAAACTTGAAAACTTCACAACAAAAAACTCAACAGAAAATCTCATGAGCTCTGTTAGCGAAATAAAACAAACCACCACTTTAAGGTACTGTAATGAAAACATTCTTTATTTATATTGGTGTTAAACCTATTTTATTCCAACTTCTCTATGGTTCATACCCCCCGATACTAGCCATAGATTCATCAAAATAAGCAAAGAACACACGAAAAACAGAATCTGTCAAAAACAGAACAATCTATAGTAATCTGTATCAAACACAATCTTCTGTAACTCAGAAAAATCTACCAAACTAGGAAGACCTGGATAATTTTTTTATTGATCTACTGCAATTGGAATCAGTATTTTTATCACTTTCTGGTGATTTTTAACAACTGTTTTCGTGAGCAGAAAGTTTCTGACTTTTTCAGCAAGATCAAATAATTATCACCCACGAAGATCCTATAGGTTTTACTTGGCACAAACACTAATTAATACATAAAACCACATCTAACCAGAGGCTAGATGAATTACTTATTACTAAACATGAACAAAAAGCAAGGAACAAAAATAGAATTGGGTTGCCTCCCAACAAGCGCTATCGTTTAACGCCCCTAGCTAAGCATAAAAACAAGAATAGATCTAGGTATTACCATCTTTGGCATGCAAATCAGAAGTGGCCCTCATAATAAATTCATAAGGTAATTTAATTTTCTTCCTAGGAAAGTTTTCCATGCCCTTCCTTAACGGAAATTGGAATCTAATATTTCCTTCCTTCATATCAATAATTGCACCAATCATTCTAAGGAAAGGTCTACCAAGAATAATAGGACATGTAGGATTGCAATCTATATCAAGAACAATGAAATCTATGGCACATAATTCCTATTTGCAACAATAAGAATATCATTAATCCTTCCCATAGGTTTCTTAATGGTGGAATCCGCAAGATGCAAGTTCAAAGAACAATCATCAAATTCATGGAAACCTAACACATCACACAAAGTTTTTGGAATCGTGGAAACACTAGCACCCAAATCACACAAAGCAAAACATTCATGATCTTTAATCTTAATTTTAATAGTAGATTCCCACTCATCATAAAGTTTTCTAGGGATAGAAACTTCTAATTCAAGCTTTTCTTCATAAGATTGCATTAAAGCATCAACGATATGATTAGTAAAAGCTTTATTTTGACTATAAGCACGAGGAGAATTTAACACGGATTGCAACAAGGAAATACAATCTATCAAAGAGGAATTATCATCACCAGATTCCTTGAAATCAAAAATAGTGAGTTCATTTCTATGTAAAGTTTTGACCTCTTCAATCCCACTTTTACCAATTTTTGCATCAAGATCTAAAAACTCCAAATCATTGGGACGCCTTTTTAACAAAAGTTGACTCATCTCTAGTCCCATCTTTATCAAGATTCATATTGGAAAACAAAGATTGAATAGGAGACACATCAATCACTTTTAGATCTTCATCCTTATTACCCTCTAGCTCTTCTAGTTTGGCAGCCATCTTATTAACTAAGGTGGCTTGCTTATCTGAAATTTGGCCTACTAAATTTTCAAGATGAGCAAACTAAGATTTCAAACCATAAAATTCCTTAGACATATCATCAAGCTCTTTATTCATGTACTTCATAAAGCTTTTTTGTTCTTTAAGCTCGTTTATCAAGAAATTATTATGCTCAAATTGCAAAGTCATTTTCAATTTCTTCCAACCTTCTAAGGTGAGGATCAACGTTTTTAGGCAAGGCCATCAGAGCAAACAGGCACACAAGAAGCGAGCGAAAAGAGCAAACGGAAAAAGGGCGAATAAAGCGGCAAGGGTGAAATGGGGGAGAGGAAAACGAGAGGAAAATGGTGAATAATGTAATGTGAGGGATAAGAGTTTGTGATGGGTACTTGGTATGTCTTGACTTGTGCGTAGATCTCCCCGGCAACGGTGCCAGAAATCCTTCTTGCTACCTCTTGAGCATGCATTGGTTATCCCTTGAAGAGAAAAGGGTGATGCAACAAAGTAGCGTAAGTACTTCCCTCAGTTTTTGAGAACCAAGGTATCAATCCAGTAGGAGACTACACGCAAATCCCTCGTACCTGCACAAACAATTAAGAATCTTGCAACCAACGCGGTAAAGGGGTTGTCAATCCCTTCACAGCCACTTGCAAAAGTGAGATCTGATAGACATAAAAAGATAAATATTTTTGGTATTTTTTATGGTATAGATTGAAAAGTAAAGATTGCAAAATAAAATAGATCGGAAAATTATATGATGGAAAATAGACCCGGGGGCCATAGGTTTCACTAGTGCCTTCTCTCAAGATAGCAAATTCTATGGTGGGTGAACAAATTACTGTCGAGCAATTGATAGAAAAGTGCATAGTTATGAGAATATCTAGGTATGATCATGTATATAGGCATCACGTCCGTGACAAGTAGACCGAAACGATTCCACATCTACTACTATTACTGCACACATCGACCGCTATCCAGCATGCATCTAGAGTATTAAGTTCATAAGAACAGAGTAATGCATTAGGCAAGATGACATGATGTAGAGGGATAAACTCAAGCAATATGATATAAACCCCATCTTTTTATCCTCGATGGCAACAATACAATACATGCCTTATTGCCCCTGCTGTCACTCGGAAAGGACACCGCAAGATTGAACCCAAAGCTAAGCACTTCTCCCATTACAAGAAAGATCAATTTAGTAGGCCAAACCAAACTGATAATTCGAAGAGACTTGCAAAGATATCAAATCATACATATAAGAATTCCGAGAAGAATCAAATATTGTTCATAGATAATCTTGATCATAAACCCACAAGTCATCGGATCTCGACAAACACACCGCAAATAGTATTACATCGAATAGATCTCCAAGAGAATTGAGGAGAACTTTGTATTGAGATCCAAAGAGAGAGAAGAAGCCATCTAGCTAATAACTATGGACCCGAAGATCTGTGATAAACTACTCACGCATCATCGGAGAGGCTATGGTGTTGATGTAGAAGCCCTCCGTGATCGATTCCCCCTCCGATGGAGCACCGGAAAAGGCCCCAAGATGGGATCTCACGGGTACAGAAGGTTGCGGCGGTGAAATAGGGTTTCATCGTGCTCCTGGATGTTTTTAGGGTATAAGAGTGTATATAGGCAAAGGAAGTAGGTCGGTGGAGCCATGAGGGGCCCACGAGGGTGGGGGCGCGCCTACCCCCCGGGCGCACCCTCCTACCTCGTGGCCGCCTCGTTGCTTCCTTGACGTCCACTCCAAGTCTCCTGGATTGCGTTTGTTCCAAAAATGATCCTCGCGAAGGTTTCATTCCATTTGGACTCCGTTTGATATTCCTTTTCTGCGAATGACTGAAATAGGCAAAAAAAAACAGCGATTCGCACTAGGCCTCCGGTTAGTAGGTTAGTCCCAAAAATAATATAAAAGTGCATAATAAAGCCCATTAAACATCCAAAACAGATAATATAATAGCATGGAACAATCAAAAATTATAGATACGTTGGAGACGTATCAGCCTAACGCAAACAGTTTGCTGCCGGAAGCCGTGTGTGGTTGTTAGTTGATCGAACACGCCTACTTTCTAGTAACCGTGCGGGTAGTTTGAGTTCATCACCCATGGTGCTGTCTAAGTAACCGTTTGCAATAGAAAACCCCAATAAGCAGGGTAATTAGCCTACTATTGATAATCCATGTACTAATCAAATTGATATTTCTTATAAAACACGCTAGATATTTCATATCCGTATAAAAGCAACCAGAACTTCATAATTGAATTACATCAGATAGCTTGGGCACTCAGTTACGCTATTACACAATAGCACCAAGTTTCACATGCAGCATCAAAAACCTTTGGAAAGTAGCATCATACACGGTAAATAAACATATGAATCTCATCTGGGAAACTGCAGAAGCGGAAGGCAAATATTGATCCTTCAGTGATGTTTAATGTCCTTGCAACTTTAGGCCAATGGCTATGGATAATTGCCCGCCCAACCTTCGTCCTCTTCAGCAAGACTTCAATATTGTACCGTGGGTGTTGAATGAATACCTTCCTCACCTCTTGACCATGCAGGTGGTTTGAGAGGTAATCATCGGTGAACTACTTTGAAAAGTACTAAAAACAAAGCTATGCATAAATCGCTATTGTAAATTTTGAAATGGCGCAAGGGGTAAAAACAAGGTAAAAGAGTTGGTACCATCCTATAGTTGACTGTTGTCTTGTTCATTGTGCAAACAAAGATCTTGCTATTATTCGTCGCAAGTTTCTTCATCCTAACAAACTTCCTGAGTTTCTTGACTTGACTGATATTCATGGACATCTCATTTCCCCATATGCAAATTGGGTCGAACAGTGGGTCTAAGCCTCTGACAGCAGGACCTACATGTGCAAGACCAAATTGTAAGAAACCTAAATATTAGAATGATTCCTGTAACTGCATAATAATGTGCTATTAGCCAAAGGACCCAGCTTGAACAAACCTCGATGGTAAACCGCAGTGTCTCCCATTGTTTCCCTGCAACACACATAAGGAAGATCTTGATCAGGTTAAACGAGAGTTGCCATACTATCAGTACAATATGTATTGAGTATAGCCAAATTCGATTGATGTCACATGCATAACAATACAAAATTGTACCCACGGCAAATGAAAATCAAATTGCAGAACTGAACCAAACCGTTAAATCGACAGCAGACCAAATGAACCAAAATAGTTAACTGAGCACAACATTGCAGAATAGAAACATGTATGAGAAGATAAGACAGCTAACAAAACAAAGAATGCTTGATAATAGTACTATGAAATGTAGCAATTGTTGGACCAAAGTGTTAACTGAACATTACATTTCAGAGGACCTAACTGTTAACTGAACATTAGATTGCATATTAACATTACAGAGTACAAATCACTAGAAGGCACTGGCGGTGGCCTCGAGAAAACATCACGGACTGTATTTTAAAGCAGACATCCATGTGGCGGTGTCGATGGTGGCCTCGAAGACGAGGTGCTCCTCCAAGATCTGGCGGTCGACACGCATGGCAGCCATAGCGACCTCGTTCGCGCGTGCGGCCGCATGCTACTGAGCTACATATTATACTGCATGCAAAATGGCTGTCGGTGGCGCTTAATTGGAGTAGGGGGGCAGTGATTTTGGTGGAAGGTGTCGCTCCGTCGGTCGGGGCATGTGGGACAGGAAAGGAGGAGGATGGTGTGTGTAGGGTGTGGATTACCTGACCATATCAACGAGGCCACGCAGCAAGAAGAAGGGTCAGAGGCGACGAGGCCGCGCAGCAAGAAAAGGGGTCGCCGGCGAGGAGGCCACGCAACAAGAAGAAGGGTCGCGGACGAGGATGCGGTGCTGCAAGAAGAAGGGTAGCCGGCAAGGAGGCGGCGCTACAAGAAGAAGGGTAGCTGGTGAGGAGGAGGCCCTGCAAGAAGGAGGGTCGCCGGTGAGGAGGATGAGCTACCAATAAGTAGAAGTGAAGATTTGAACTTGGAAAGCAAGGAGGAACAGTAGAAATGTGACTTTTGGTAGGAGGGAGGGGGCAGGGATATAGATATTTCCGCAGTGGCAAAAAAATTTCACTCGGTGCCGCGAGAAACTAGCGCGCAAGTGTGGTTCAAGCGGGGGCGATGGACTATAGACGACGAAGCTTCTGCGTAAGCCAGACAAGACGGTGCGCCAAGATATTTTATATCGCATCCCACACGATTCTTTCTAGTAGACTGTTTGTGGTATACCTAATTTTTTTTCATTATGTTTTTAAAGACAAAATGGTGTTACGGAGGGAAAGGATGGTGTTTGAATTGCTAGAACATTTATGTACAGTGAACATGCAACTAGTACATGAGTGTCGTGTCTAAATTTGGAATTATTCTGGGTTCGTTTGGCATTTTTATGCATTAATTGAGTTTCTGGGCATTTAATGTGCATAATTTAAATTTGAACTACAAGCACATGCTCCAATGCACCAAAGTTTGTTGAAAAATCACATGTGTTTCTTTGGGTGAATTTATAGGTCCCATGCAAGAAATGGGAATGAAATTCAAACATCTGGGCGTCGTGGCTCGGCCGGAATGATTGAGAAACTTGGTTTTTTAATTCCTGTAAATCCAAAACATGGCTGAAAATCATGAACTTGGCATGGTGTCATGACATGGCACCAACATGTTTGAGTAATTTTTTGGCCAAATTGGGACAAGCTTTGGTGCAAGGTTCTTGCAAACCGGAGCTTCCGTCAAGAAGGCTCGTGGTTCCGAGAGGGAACGTGCCACCTCCGTGTGAGAAATGACATACGTACACTGCCTTCTCCCACCTTAATTTTTTTACACTGGAAGATTAGACCAAATAGAAGTATCGTGCTAAATTTTGGAATTATTCCGGGTTCGTTTGGCATTTTTATGCATTAATTGAGTTTCTGGATGTTTAATGTGCATAATTCAAATTTGAACTACAAGCACATGCTCCAGTGCACCGAAGTTGTTTGAAAAACCACATGTGTGTCCTTGGGTGAATTTCTAGGTCCCATGCAAGAGATGGGAATGAAATTCAAACATCTGGGCGTCGTGGCTCGGCCGGAAAGATTGAGAAACTTGGTTTTTTAATTCCTGTAAATCCAAAACACGCCTGAAAAATCACGAAACTTGGCATGGTGTCATGACATGGCACCAACATGCTGCGGTAATTTTTTTGGCCGAATTGGGACAAGCTTTGGTGCAAGCTTCTTGCAAACCGGAGCTTCCGCCAAGAAGGCTCGTGGTTCCGAGAAGGAACGTGCCACCTCCGTGTGCGAAACAACATATGTACACTGCCTTCTCCCGCCTTAATTTTTTTACATAGGCAGATTAGACCAAATAGAAGTAGCATGCTAAATTTTGGAAATATTCTAGGTTCGTTTGGCATTTTTGTGCATTAATTGAGTTTATGCGCATTTAATGTGCACAATTCAAATTTGAACTACAAGCATAGACTCCAGTGCACCAAAGTTGTTTGAAAAACCACATGTGTGTCCTTGGGTGAATTTCTAGGTCCCATGCAAGAGATGGAAATGAAATTCAAACATCTGGGCGTCGTGGCTCGCCCAAAAAGATTGAGAAACTTGGTTTTTAATTCCTGTAAAGCCAATACACACATGAAAATCATGTAACTTGGCATGGTGTCATGACATGCACCAACATGCTGCGATAATTATTTTGGCCGAATTCGGACAAGCTTTGGTGTAAGCTTCTTGCAAACCGGAGCTTCCGTCAAGAAGGCTCGTGGTTCTGAGAGGGAATGTGCCACCTCCGTGTGTGAAATGACATACGTACACTGCCTTCTCCCACCTTAATTTTGTTACACAGGCAGATTAGACCAAATATAAGTATCATGCTAAATTTTGGAATTATTCCGGGTTCATTTGGCATTTTTATGCATTAATTGAGTTTATGCGCATGTAATGTGCATAATTCAAATTTGAACTACAAGCACGGGCTCCAGTGTACCAAAGTTGTTTGAAAAACCACATGTGTGTCCTTGGGTGAATTTCTAGGTCCTATTGAAGAGATGGGAATGAAATTCAAATATCTCGACGTCGTGGCTCGGCCGGAAAGATTGAGAAACTTGATTTTTTAATTCCTGTAAATCCGAAACACGCTTGAAAATCATGAAACTTGGGATGGTGTCATGACATGGCACCAACATGGTGTGGTAATTTTTCTGTCCGATTTGCCAAGGCGCACACATTAACAATCAACAAAGTCATTTTGGAACAAGTGATGTCACATTACAAATCAGAAACACAAGTATTATTGAAACCGTGGGCGTTCTATTTACCAATTACGTGCCGCCACACGTCCCCTTTTTTTATTGGCTAGGAGGTGCCGTGCGGGGTAGCTATTTGAGTACGGGAGGTGTGCGATCAGACCCCTGCGCGTGCTCATCGGGAGGAGAGCCCTTTCACCGCTACCCGCCGCGCACCTCCCTCCCAACGTCCCCATTAATGGCGCCCGAGCACCTATTCTACATCGTGGCTATATGTCTCACTGGAGTGAGATTTAGGAAAGAAAAATTAAAATCTGAAAAGAAAGTTTTGCATAGATCTTGATGTAAGATCTGACTGACCTATATAGCATCGACTGCGAATTATAGCAAGCATGATGAATATAAGGACGATGAGAGTGGATAATAATTGTCTCACATATTTAGGAACATAATTATAAAAAGCCACATGCAGCAACACCCGAAATACACAAGGGCAAAAGAAGAAGGAAGACAACGATCTGGCTCGCTGATCTCTACTTTGTTGATGCATTGCTGCAGGCCGCGGGAACTAGTCTCTGCGACGAACGATGATGAGCTCTTTCTTGTCCTCAAGGTGCTGCTTGAGAGCATCCACAGATTCCTCCACCAGCCTTTTGCGCTTGATGTGCAGCATGGCATTCTCGTCCATAAGTTTCTCGATGATGACGCTGATAACCCACAAGTATAGAGGATAGTTGTAGCCTCTTTCGATAAGTAAGAGTGTCGAACCCAACGAGGAGCTAAAGGTAGAACAAATATTCCCTCAAGTTCTATCGACCACCGATACAACTCTACGCACGCTTGACGTTCGCTTTACCTAGAACAAGTATGAAACTAGAAGTACTTTGTAGGTGTGAAAGGATAGGTTTGCAAGATAATAAAGAGCATGTAAACATAAACTAGGGGCTGTTTAGAAGCAAGAAAGTAAATATAGCGAGTGTGGAAAAGTGGTGGTAGGAGTTGTGGAATTGCCCCTAAGAAATTGACTACGTTACTAGACCGATAGCAAGTTTTATGTGGGAGAGGCATAAGCTAACATACTTTCTCTACTTGGATCATATGCACTTATGGTTGGAACTCTAGCAAGCATCCGCAACTACTAAAGATTCATTAAGGTAAAACCCAACCATAGCATTAAAGCATCAAGTCTCCTTTTATCCCATACGCAACAATCCCCTTACTCGGGTTTGTGTTTCAGTCACTCACACAACCCACTATAAGCGAATCATAAACGTATTGCAACACCCTACAGCGGGACGCTTGCGCGACATGGAGGGCACAATAGGCAGCAACATAACCACAAGCAAATTAAATCAATCATAGCAATTCATCAACCACCAATAGGACAACGAAAATCTACTCAGACATCATAGGATGGCAACACATCATTGGATAATAATATGAAGCATAAAGCACCATGTTCAAGTAGAGGGTACAGTGGGTTGCGGGAGAGTGGACCACTGGATATAGAAGGGGGAAGGTGATGGAGATGTTGGTGAAGATGACGGCAGTGTTGGTGAAGATCACGGTGATGATGATGACCTCCGGTAGCGTTCCGGCGCCACCGGAAGCAAGGGGGAGAGAGCCCCCCTTCTTCTTCTTCTTCTTCTTCTTCCTTGACCTTATCCCTAGATGGGAGAAGGGTTTACCCTCTGGTCCTTGGCTCCCATGGCGTGGGAGGGGCGAGAGCCCCTCCGAGATTGGATCTATCTCTCTGTTTCTGCGTTCCCTGATTCTACCCCTTCACCGTTTCTTAAATATCCGGAGATCCGTAACTCCGATTGGGGTGAATCTTTCACCCAGATCTTTCTCATAAAATTAGCTTTCTTGCGCCAAAAGAAGAGCATCAACCGCCTTACGGGTGGACCACGAGGGTCAG
>NC_041393.1:140222467-140228510 GCF_002162155.2 Triticum dicoccoides | reverse complement strand
GGGGGTAGGGCGCGCCCCCCTACCTCGTGACCACCCCGGACACTGTTTCACGTTTATTTCACTTCCCAAAAATAATAAATACTCCAAAAAAAATCTCCATCCATTTATCTCCCATTTGATATTGGGTTTCTGCGAAACAAAAAACATGCAACAGACAGGAACTAGCACTGGGCACTGGATCAATATGTTAGTCCCAAAAATAATATAAAAAGTTGCCAAAAAGTATATGAAAGAGAATAATACTGGCATGGAACAATCAAAAATTATAGATATGACGGAGACGTATCAGCATCCCCAAGCTTAATTCCTGCTCGTCCTCGAGTAGGTAAATGATAAAAAAGAATAATTTTTGATGTGGAATGCTACCTAGCATAATCTTGATCATATGTCTAATCATGGCATGAATATTAAGACACGACTGATTCAAAGCAATAGTCTATCATTTGACATAAAAACAATAATACTTCGAGCATACCAATAAAGCAATCATGTCTTTTCAAAACAACAAGGCCAAAGCAAGCTTATCCCTACAAAATCATATAGTTTGGCCATGTTTCATTTTCGTCACACAAAATGACCCCATCATGCACAACCCCGATGACGAGCCGAGCAATTGGTTCATACTTTTTAACGCGCTTCAGCTTTTTCAACGCTCACGCAATACATGAGCGCAAGCCGTGGATATAGCACTATAGGTGGAATAGAATATAATGATGGAGGTTATGTGGAGAAGACAAAAAAGGAGGAAGTCTCACATCGACGCGGCTAATCAACGGGCTATGGAGATGCCCATCAATTGATGTCAATGTGAGGAGTAGGGATTGCAATGCAACAGATGCACTAAGAGCTATAAATGTAAGAAAGCGCAATCAAAGAAACTAAGTGGGTGTGCATCCAACTTGCTTGCTCATGAAGACCTAGGGCATTTGAGGAAGCCCATCGTTGGAATATACAAGCCAAGTTCTATAATGAAAATTCCAACTAGTATATGAAAGTGACAACATAGGAGACAATCTATATGAAGAACATGGTGCTACTTTGAAGCACAAGTGTGGAAAAAGGATAGTAACATTGCCCCTTCTCTCTTTTTCTCTCATTTTCTTTTTGTTTTTTTGGGCCTTCGCTCTTTTTTTTGGCCTTTCTCTTTTTTCTATTTTTATTTTTTTCGTCCGGAGTCTCATCCCGACTTTTGGGGGAATCATAGTCTCCATCATCCTCCCCTCACTAGGGCAATGCTCTAATAATGATGATCATCACAGTTTTATTTACTTACAACTCAATATTACAACTCGATATCTAGAACAAAGATATGACTCTATATGAATGTCTCCGGCGGTGTACCGGGATGTGCGATGATCTAGCGTAGCAATGACATCAAAAAACGGACAAGCCATGAAAACATCATGCTAGCTATCTTACGATCATGCAAAGCAATATGACAGTGAATGCTCAAGTCATGTATATGATGATGATGGAAGTTGCATGGCAATATATCTCGGAATGGCTATGGAAATGCCATGATAGGTAGGTATGGTGGCTGTTTTGAGGAATATATAATGAGGATTATGTGTGACAGAGCGTATCGTATCACGGGGTTTGGATGCACCAGCGAAGTTTGCACCAACTCTCGAGGTGAGAAAGGGCAATGCACGGTACCGAAGAGGCTAGTAATGATGGAAGGGTGAGAGTGCGTACAATCCATGGACTCACATTAGTCATAAAGAACTCATATACTTATTGCAAAAGTTTATTAGCCCTCGAAGCAAAGTACTACTACACATTCCCTAGGGGATAGATTGGTAGGAAAAGACCATCGCTCGTCCCCGACCGCCACTCATAAGGAAGACAATCAAAGAAACATCCCATGCTTCAAATTTGTCACACAACGGTTACCATACGTGCATGCTACGGGACTTGCAAACCTCAACACAAGTGTCTCTACAATCCACAACCACCCACTAGCATGACTCTAATATCACCATCTTTATATTGCAAAACTATTGCAAGGAATCAAACATATCATATTCAGCGATCTACAAGTTTTATGTAGGATTTTATGACTAACCATGTGAATGACCAATTCCTGTCATCTCTCTAAATTGATATAAGTGAAGAAAGAGAGTTTAATTCTTTCTACAAAAGATATGCCCACGCTCTAACAAGTATAAGTGAAGCAAAAGAGCATTCTACAAATGGCGGTTTTCTATGTAAAGAGAAACATGCAATCCAACTTCAAATGATATAAGTGAAGCACATGAAGCATTCTATAAAGCCACACTCAAAAGATTTAAGTGAAGTGAAATGAGCATTATATAAATCAACCAAGGACTATCTCATACCAGCATGGTGCATAAAATAAAAATAAAAACCTAATTGCAAAAGACGCTCCAAGACTTGCACATAATGCATGAACGAAACGAATCCGAAACATACCGATACTTGTTGAAGAAAGAGGGGATGCCTCCCGAGCATACCCAAACTTTAGACGCTTGAGTCTCCTTGAATATTTACTTCGGGTGCCTCAGGCATCCCCAAGCTTGAGCTCTTGCCTCTCTTCCTTCTTCTGACATCGAAACATCCTCGATTAGACACTACATCCACACAAAACTTCAACAGAAAACTTGGTAAGATCCGTTACTATAATAAAGCAAATCACCACTCTAAGTACTATTGCAAACCAATTCATATTTTGTTTTTGCATTGTGTCTACTGTAATATAACTTTTTCATGGCTTAATACACTGATATAAATTGATAGATTCATCAAAACAAGCAAACTATGCATCAAAAACAGAATCTGTTAGAAACAGAACAGTCTGTAGCAATCTGAACATTCACCATACTTATGGTACCCCAAAAATTCTACCAAAATTAGGAAAAATTAAAAAGTTGCATAGCAAGACACTGAAAAAGGAATCAGAACCAATTGACGTTCCAGTTAAAAATGTAAAATCGCGCACTACAGCCAAAGTTTCTGTCCAGCACCGTACAAACCAACAAGCATTGTAAACATCCTAAAGGCAAACCTTAGCACATTATGTTTATAATACAATGGAATTGTACAAGGGGATAATTATTTTTATTGAAAAGTTTCTGTAATTAAGATTCACAAAGTTCCCATGGGCATGAACAAAGTTCAAGGACGTCCCCCACTTTCACAATGCTCGTCTCTCTCACTTTCACTTCTCTTTTTGAAAAGTTTTTAGGTTCCCCTCTTTATTTTTGTTGTTTTTAAACTATATGAAAGCACTCAACACAAATTAATGACTCTTAAATGACTCTCTAAAACTTCCGGGTTGTCTCCCTGGCAGCGCTTTCTTTAAAGCCATTAAGCTAGGCATATAGTGCTCAATTAATGGATCCACCCGGATCCAAAGGTATATCAAAGCCAATTTTAATTAACAATGATTTGTAATTTAGTAGTGAGCACAAAGTAACATATATCATGCAACAACGAAATCTAACTCTCTTCCTATGCATCGGCATGTCATAAAAGAACAATTCATGCACACATAGTAAAGGCCAATGCATAGTATAAGCAGTTTCTTGCAATTTCATAGTATGGGAAACATAGAGAGGTGGAGAAATAGTTCCTCTCTCATAATAATTGCAAGTAGGAGCAGCAAGCACATGCATATTACATCTATCAAAATCATCATGTGCAACGGTAAAAGGCAACCCATCAATGTAATCCTCTATAAGTGCAAACTTCTCCGATATAGTGTAATCGGGAGAATTCAAAAAGATAATAGGACTATCACACGTGGGTGCAATAGCAACAATTTCATGTTTAACATAAGGAACTATAGCAAGTTCATCTCCATAAGCATAGTTCATATTGGCATCTTGGCCACAAGCATAGCAAGCATCATCAGAAGGGAATATTTCAAAAGAATCATAGGGATCATAACAATCATCATAGCAATCATTATAGCAATCATCCTTCGGTAAGCACGAAGGGGAATTAAACAATGTATGAGTTGAAGAGTTACTCTCATTAGAAGGTGGGCACGGGTGATCAATCCGCTCTTCCTCCTTTTGTTCTTCGCTCTCCTCATCATCTTTTTCATCCAATGAGCTCACAATTTCATCAATTTCTTCTTCCATAGCTTCCTTCAAAATATTAGTCCCTTCTTGGACAGCGGAGACTTCCTTAATAAATTGTTTAACATAGGCATTAGAAGCATAATTCTCATAGCAATATTCAAGTATGGCAAAAATTTCAGATTTGTAAAGAGTATCATCATACTTTTCAATCAAAGTAGCAATTTCAAAAGCACCCTTAAAAGCAACAAATTCTTCAATTTGTTGAACATCATAGTAACCATAAACACCCTTAGAATATGAAGATAAGATCCCATTATCAATAAACTCACATTGGTAGGGAAGGTGTTTTTTAGGGTTTTCAGAACAACAAGTAAAATCATATTCCCAACATAAATTCCAAGCATAGCATTGTAAACGTTGAATTTGACCCCAAAATAATTTCCCTTTTTTAGATATACGTTGTCGCACATAACAAGCATGCTCATCTAAAGATTTTCCCTCAACTAAACTAGTGGGGGTTTCAGCACAAGCACAGAGGGATCGAAGATGATCCAAGTAATAAGCTTCAGCAGTGTGATAGATTTTGAGTGGTTCTTCAACCATTGGTTCAGCAGGTACAACTATTTTTTTTGGTATTTTGTGTTTCCTACCCATGACTAAAGATAGAAAACAACTAAGGAAAGCAAATAAAAATTACTTAGTGACAAAGCAAACAAGCACACACGAGAATATTCACCCCACGCTATGACTCCCCAGCAACGGCGCCAGAAAAAGGTCTTGATAACCCACAAGTATAGGGGATAGTTGTAGCCTCTTTAGATAAGTAAGAGTGTCGAACCCAACGAGGAGCTAAAGGTACAACAAATATTCCATCAAGTTCTATCGACCACCGATACAACTCTACGCACGCTTTACGTTCGCTTTACCTAGAACAAGTATGAAACTAGAAGTACTTTGTAGGTGTGAAAGGATAGGTTTGCAAGATAATAAAGAGCACGTAAACATAAACTAGGGGCTGTTTAGAAGCAAGAAAGTAAATATAGCGAGTGTGGAAAAGTGGTGGTAGGAGTTGTGGAATTGCCCCTAAGCAATTGACTACGTTACTAGACCGATAGCAAGTTTTATGTGGGAGAGGCATAAGCTAACATACTTTCTCTACTTGGATCATATGCACTTATGATTGGAACTCTAGCAAGAATCCGCAACTACTAAAGATTCATTAAGGTAAAACCCAACCATAGCATTAAAGCATCAAGTCCCCTTTTATCCCATACACAACAATCCCCTTACTCGGGTTTGTGTTTTAGTCACTCACGCAACCCACTATAAACGAATCATAAACGTATTGCAACACCCTACAGTGGGAATCCCTCAGCTTGCGCGACACGGAGGGCACAATAGGACAGCAACATAACCACAAGCAAATTAAATCAATCATAGCAATTCATCAACCACCAATAGGACAACGAAAATCTACTCAGACATCATAGGATGGCAACACATCATTGGATAATAATATGAAGCATAAAGCATCATGTTCAAGTAGAGGGTACAGCGGGTTGCGGGAGAGTGGAACGCTGGATATAGAAGGGGGAAGGTGATGGAGATGTTGGTGAAGATTACGACGGTGTTGGTGAAGATCGCGGTGATGATGATGACCTCCGGCAGCGTTCTGGCGCCACCGGAAGCAAGGGGGAGAGAGCACCCCTTCTTCTTCTTCTTCCTTGACCTTCTCCCTAGATGGGAGAAGGGTTTCCCCTCTGGTCCTTGGCTCCCATGGCGTGGGAGGGGCGAGAGCCCCTCCGAGATTGGATCTATCTCTCTGTTTCTGCGTTCCCTGATTCTACCCCTTCATCGTTTCTTAAATATCCGGAGATCCGTAACTCCGATTGGGGTGAATCTTTCGCCCAGATCTTTCTCATAAAATTAGATTTCTTGCGCCAAAAGAAGAGCGTCAACCACCTTATGGGTGGACCACGAGGGTCAGGGGCACGCCT
>NC_041393.1:140109439-140221950 GCF_002162155.2 Triticum dicoccoides | reverse complement strand
TAGGGCGCGCCCCCCTACCTCGTGACCACACCGGACACCGTTTCGCGTTGATTTCACTTCCCCAAAATCATAAATATTCCCAAAAAAATCTCCGTCTGTTTTTATCCCATTTGGACTCCATTTGATTTTGGGTTTCTGTGAAACAAAAAACATGCAACAGACAGGAACTGGCACTGGGCACTGGATCAATATGTTAGTCCCAAAAATAATATAAAAAGTTGCCAAAAAGTATATGAAAGTGAATAATATTGGCATGGAACAATAAAAAATTATAGATACGACGGAGACGTATCAGACGCCGGTCCTGTCCAACAAGGCAGTGGTCTGCTCCTACTGCCCCGCACTTCCGATGATCTTCGCCCTCAGTAGGTCACGCTCGGCCTGGAGCTTCGCATTGCTCTCATTTAGGTGCCGGATGACGCCGGTAGACTGTTCAAATGAGTCTTTCAGGTCATCCTGCAACCTCGCCCACCTGGAGATCTGATCCATCTGCCTAAGGACGAGGGCACACATGCGCCTGTAAGAGTCCTTGCCTGCCCGTTGATAACCCACAAGTGTAGGGGGTAATTGTAGCCTATTTTGATAAGTAAGAGTGTCGAACCCAACGAGGAGCTAAAGGTAGAACAAATATTTTCTCAAGTCCTATCTGCCACTAATACGACTCTACGCACGCTTAGTGTTTGGTTTACCTAGAACAAGTATGAAACTAGAAGTCCTTTTTGGTGTGATAGGATAGGTTTGCAAGATAATAAAGAACACGTAAATAAAGAGTAGGGGTTGTTTAGATAAAGAAGCAATAAAGTAAATATAGCGAGTGTGGAAAAGTGGTGGTAGGAGTTGTGAAATTGTCCCTAAGCAATTGACTACTTTACTAGACCGGTAATCACTATTGCAATTATATTTGAGGGAGAGGCATAAGCTAACATACTTTCTCTTCTTGGATCATATGCACTTATGATTGGAACTCTAGCAAGCATCCGCAACTACTAAATATCATTAAGGTAAAACCCAACCATAGCATTAAAGTATCAAGTCCCCTTTATCCCATACGGAAACAACCTACTTACTCGGGTCTGTGCTTCTGTCACTCACGCCACCCACCATAAGCAAATCATGAACATATTGCAAACCCTACAGCGGGAATCCCTCATGCTTGCGCGACATGGAGGGCGCAATAGGACAGCACCAATAATAAAACATGCAATTCAAACCAATCATAGCAATTCATCAATCACCGGTAGGACAACGAAAATCTACTCAGACATCATAGGGTGGCAACACAAAATTGAATAATAATATGAAGCATAAAGCACCATGTTCAAGTAGAGGGTACAGCGGGTTGCGGGAGGGTGGACCGCTGAATATAGATGGGGGAAGGTGATGGAGGTGTTGGTGAAGATGATGGTGGTGTTGGTGTAGATCACAGTGATGATGATGGCCCCCGGCGGCGTTCCGGCGCCACTAGAAGCAAGGGGGAGAGAGCCCCCCTTCTTCTTCTTCTTCTTCCTTGACCTTCTCCCTAGATGGGAGAAGGGGTTTCCCCTCTGGTCCTTGGCTCCCATGGCGTGGGAGGGGCGAGAGCCCCTCCGAGATTGGATCTATCTCTCTGTCTCTCTCTGTTTCTGCGCTCTGGGATTCTGCCCTGGCAACGTTTCTTTTATATCTGGAGATCCATAACTCCGATTGGATTGAAACCTTCGCCCAGATATTTTTCCAAAAATTAGCTTTCTTGCGGCCAAAGAAGGGCGTCAACCGCCTTACGAGGGGCCCACGAGGGTCAGGGGCGCGCCCACTTAAAGTGGTGTCATGGGCCACCGTCGTGGCCACCTCGGGCATCGTATCGCGTTGAGTCTTCCTCCCAAAAATCACAGACATTCCAAAATAATTCTTCGTCCGTCTTTATCCCGTTTGGACTCCGTTTGATATGCGGTTTCTACGAAACATAAAACATGCAACAAACAGGAACTAGCACTGGGCACTAGATCAATATGTTAGTCCCAAAAAATAGTATAAAAAGTTGCCAAAAGTATATGGAGTTGTAGAATATTGGCATGGAACAATCAAAAATTATAGATATGATGGAAACGTATCACCAGCGAGACATTTTCCCAGGCCGTCGCGGCGCGGGAGGACATCTCTGGTGCATTCGCGGCGCGGCGGGACATCTCTTCTGCTTCCGCAGTGCAGCCGGACCAGTCTGCTGCATCGACGGTGCGGCGGGACCTCTCTGGTGCTACGGCCATGCGGCGGGACATGTTGGATGCTTTCGCGGCGAGGGCGGGACATCTCTCGTGCTTCCGCTTACAAGCTCGCCTCTCCTTGGTGGCAATCTCTCGAACCAGAACTCACGCTGGCCATGGCAGACGCAAGGGAATGATGATGAATGACTTGTTTGTTTTTGTGGATGAGGAGTTGAGGAGGAATGTGCAGTCATCTTGGAGTACTAGTATTTATAACCGAGTAGTAATACACCCCTAAGTGGGAAACCGTTTAGGTTTTTATCGGTGTGAACAGGTTCGCAATTTGGAATGTGACAGGACGCGGCCTCTCTGTTCTTCTAAAAAATTTGTGACGGGACGCATGCTCAAAATTTACTGACAGTTATAAGTGTGACACTATTTCCGGAAGGCGTAACGTGGGCACGTACGCCTTCTGGGCCGCGTACGTGGTGTTTGCACCATAGGGTGCATCGCAATGGGCAATGTCAGCACCATCGCAGACAGTTCTTTTAATTAGAATGTGTGTGCCCGTCTAGCGCACACACGTTGATCTATCTAACTGTTTCAGTTTGTTGTGGCTAATCGCAAATAGTTCATCCATATGAAGTGTATGCCATCAATCGCAGACACTTTGATCTGGCTGACCCGTTTCTGTTTTGTTGCCTAATCGCAAACATTTAGTCCTTCTGAAGTGTATGCCCTCAATCACACACACCTTGATCTGGCTGACCATTTCTTTTGTGTTGCCCAACCACAAACAGTTCATCCGAGTGAACTGTGTGATGTGTATCGCACACGCCTTCATCTGGCTGCCCATTTCTTTTGTTCCTCCTTATCACGAACAGTTAATTGAACTGAACCGTATGCCCTTTGTCACACATGCAACTAAAACCTGAAACGTGTTTGATGCATCCGTCATCGCAAACATTTTATACATTTCTGACGGTTTTCATACAGCACCGTTTGCGATTATTGCATCACCCACAGTTTCTCGAAGGGTCTCTAATCATAGTGTCATGTTAGCAGCATCCTGCAGTATTGACATCACATCTTGTTTTACTATTTTGCAATCTTTACTTTCCAATCTATAAAAAAATACCAAAAATATTTATCTTACAATCTTGGTTAGATCTCACTTTTGCGAGTGACCGTGAAGGGATTGACAACCCTCTATTGCGTTGGTTGCAAGGTTCTTGATTGTTTGTGCAGGTATTAGGTGACTTGTGTGCCTACTAGATTGATACCTTGGTTCTCAAAAACTGAGGGAAATACTTACGCTACTTTGCTGCATAACCCTTTCCTCTTCAAGGGAAAACCAATGCATGCTCAAGAGGTAGCAATAAGGATTTCGGGCGCTGTTGCCGGGGAGATTTGCGCCAAGTCAAGTCAAGATGTGATCTCCCGTCAACTAGCCATTTCTGGCGTCGTTGCCGGGGAGATCTATGCCAAGTCGGGACATACCAAGTACCCATCATAAACTCTTCTCCCTCGCATTACATTATTTGCCATTCGCCTCTCATTTTCCTCTCCCCCACTTCTAAAACGATTTTCGAAAACCTTTGCCTTTTCTTCGCTTTCTTCCCGTATGTCCTTTTGTTTCTGTTTTCATGTGCCTTCTATTTGCTTGCATCTTTACTTGCTAAAAATCTATTGATATAGATCCACTTAAAGTGTTCTACTTGGATCAGCTTCGATCTATTTGTGCTCGTGCTGAAACCCCAACTAATTTAGTTGAGGGAAAATATTTAGATGAGCATGCTCATTTTGTGCGTCCTCGTTTGTCTAGAAAGGGGAAGCTCTTATGGTATCAAATAAATAGTTTGCTATGCTATGCTTGGAATCTTTGTGAAATTTATGATTTTACTTGTTGCTGTAAGAACCCTAAAAAACACCTTCCCTACCTATGTGAGTTTAATGATAATGAAATCTTATGTTCTTATGAAAAGGGTGTTTATAGTTACTATGATATCGAACAAATTGAAGAATTTGTCATTTTTAAGGGTGCTCGTGAAGTTGCTTCTTTGATTGAAAAGTATGATATTACTCTACAAATCTGAAAATTCTGACATGCTTGAATATTGCTATGAAAACTATGCTCATAATGCCTATGTTAAGGAATTTATTGAGAGAATGACCGTTGCTTTGGAAGAAAATAATTATATGCACAAATCTATAGATAATTATGATTCCGATGATTTGATGGAAATATCCCTTGATGAACATGATGCTTGCTATTCTTATGGCCATGATGCCAATATTTATGGAGATGAATTTGCTATAGTTCCTTATGTTAAACATGAGATTATTGCTATTGCACCCATACTTGATAGTTCCTCGAATAAAAAGCATGATTGCAATGTTTTTACTATAAATTCTCTTGATGTCAATTGTGCTAATAATATGCAAAATCCTAAGCTTGGGGATGCTAGTTTTGCTATGTCTACTACTTGTTGCAATGATCATGATTGGGGTGATTATTCTTATGATCTTGAAAATTTATTTAAGCCCCATGATGAATATGAGATTGATAATAGTGTTTGCAATAATATTGAAAGTGGGTTTGGAAGAGTGTCAACTTTAGATCCCACATATTTGGATAATGTTCAATCTTACGAAGTTTTTGATAAAAGTGGGTTCGGGGAGGTCATGACTTTACTTTATGATAATCCCAGTATTTTGGAAGAGTGCCAACTTTGCATGCATGTGGACCATGTTGAGAATATTTTATGTGATAGATATATTGTTGAATTTTTCTTATGATCCTACATGTAATTATTATGAGAGAGGAAAATATGGTTGTAGAAATTTTCATGTTACTAAATTACCTCTCTTCATGTTGAGACTGCCATCGTCTCTTTCTTCTTCCTTGCATATGCTAGTTTTTGCTTTCCTTGATAATTTGTTTGCTTATAAAATTCCTATGCATAGGAAGTATGTTATACTTAGATGTGTTTGTCACGTGTTTCATGATGCTCTCTTTGTGCTTCAATTCTTATCTTTCATGTGAGCATCATTGAAATTATCAATGCCTAGCTAGGGGCGTTAAACAATAGCGCTTGTTGGGAGGCAACCCAATTTTATTTTTATTCTTGCTTTTTGTTCCTGTTTAGTAATAAATAATTCATCAAACTTATGTTCAGATGTGTTTTTATGTTTTAACTAATGTTTGTGCCAAGTAGAACCTTTGGGAAGACATGGGTGAAGTCTTTGCAATCTTGCTGTGAAAAACTGAAACTTTTGTGCTCACGAGATTAGATGCCATTTTTTACTGGAGAGTGCTTTTAGGCTGATTCTTTTTGCAGATATTAATAGACAAATTCCTCACGTCCAAAAATTTATATCAGAATTGTTGGATTTCCAGAAGTATTCGTTTGATACAGATTGCTACAGACTGTTCGGTTTTGGCAGATTCTGTTTTTCGAGTGTTGTTTGCTTATTTTGATGAATCTATGAGTAGTATCGGGGGGTATGAACCAAAGAGAAGTTGTAATACAGTAGATTTAACACCAATTTAAATAAAGAATGAGTTTATTACAGTACCTTAAAGTGGTGGTTTATTTTCTTATACCAACGGAACTCATGAGATTTTCTGTTTAAGTTTTGTGTTGTGAAGTTTTCAAGTTTTGAGTAAAGATTTGATGGATTTTGGAATAAGGAGTGGCAAGACCCTAAGCTTGGGGATGCCCAAGGCACCCCAAGATAAAATTCAAGGACAACCAAAAGCCTAAGCTTGGGGATGCCCCAGAAGGCATCCCCTCTTTCGTCTTTGTCTATCGGTAACTTTACTTGAGGCTATATTTTTATTCACCACATAATATGTGTTTTGCTTGGAGCGTTGTATGATTTGAGTATTTGCTTTTTAGTTTACCACAATCATCCTTTCTGTACACACCTTTTGGAGAGACACGCTTGAATCGGAATTTATTAGAATACTCTATGTGCTTCACTTATATCTTTTGAGCTAGGTAATTTTGCTCTAGTGCTTCACTTATATCTTTTTAGAGCGCGGTGGTGGTCTTATTTTATAGAAATTATTGATCTGTCATGCTTCACTTGTATTATTTTGAGAGTCTTTTAGAACATGGCAATTAGCTTTGGCTATAAAATTAGTCCTAATATGATGAGCATCCAAGATGGATATACTAAAAACTTATGATTGTTTTGAGATATGAAGATGGTGATAATAGAGTCATGCTAGTTGAGTAGTTGTAAATTTGAGAGATACTTGTGTTAAACTTTGTGATTCCCGTAGCATGCACATATGGTGAACCATTATGTGATGAAGTCGGAGCATGATTTATTTATTGATTGTCTTCCTTATGAGTGGCGGTCAGGGACGAGCGATGGTCTTTTCCTACCAATCTATCCCCCTAGGAGCATGTGTGTAGTACTTCGTTTTGATAACTATTAGATTTTTGCAACAAGTATGTGAGTTCTTTATGACTAATGTTGAGTCCATGGATTATACACACTCTCACCCTTCCACCATGGCTAGCCTCTCTAATACCGCACACCTTTTGCCGGTGTCAGACACCCACCATATACCTTCCTCAAAACAGCCACCATACCTACCTATTATGGCATTTCCATAGCCATTCCGAGATATATTGCCATGCAACTTTCCACCATTCCATTTATTATGACACGCTCCATCATTGTCATATTGCTTTGCATGATCATGTAGTTGACATCGTATTTGTGGCAAAGCCACCGTTCATGATTTCCATACATGTCACTCTTGATTCATTGCACATCTCGGTACACCGCCGTAGGCATTTACATAGAGTCATATTTTGTTCTAAGTATTGAGTTGTAATTCTTGAGTTGTAAGTAAATAGAAGTGTGATGATCATCATTATTAGAGCATTGTCCCAGTGAGGAAAGGATGATGGAGACTATGATTCCCCCACAAGTCGGGATGAGACTCCGGACGAAAAAAAAGAGGCCATAAAAAAGAAAGAAAGAAAGAAAGAGAAAGGCCCAAATAAAAAAATGAGAGAAAAAGGGAGAAGGGGCAATGCTACTATCCTTTTACCACACGTGTGCTTCAAAGTAGAACCATGATCTTCATGATAGAGAGTCTCCTATGATGTCACTTTCATATACTAGTGGGAATTTTACATTATAGAACTTGGCTTGTATATTCCAATGATGGGCTTCGTTAAATTGCCCTAGGTCTTCGTGAGCAAGCAAGTTGGATGCACACCCACTTAGTTTCTTTTGTTGAGCTTTCATACACTTATAGCTCTAGTGCATCCGTTGCATGGCAATCCCTACTCACTCACATTGATATCTATTGACGGGCATCTCCATAGCCCGTTGATACGCCTAGTTGATCTGAGACTATCTTCTCCTTTTTGTCTTCTCCACAACCACCATTCTATTCCACCTATAGTGCTAAGTCCATGGCTCACGCTCATGTATTGCATGAAGATTGAAAAAGTTTGAGAACACCAAAAGTATGAAACAATTTCTTGGCTTGTCATCGGGGTTGTGCATGATTAAATACTTTGTGTGATGAAGATAGAGCATAGCCAGACTATATGATTTTGTAGGGATAACTTTCTTTGGCCATGTTATTTTGAGAAGACAAGATTGCTTTATTAGTATGCTTGAAGTATTATCGTTTTTATGTCAATATTAAACTTTTATTCTGAATCATATGGATCTGAACATTCATGCCACAATAAAGAGAATTACATTGAAAATTATGTAAGGTAGCATTCCACATCAAAAATTCTGTTTTTATCATTTACCTACTCGAGGACGAGCAGGAATTAAGCTTGGGGATGCTTGATACGTCTCCAACGTATCTATAATTTTTGATTGTTCCATGCTATTATATTATCTGTTTTGGATGTTTAATGGGCTTTAATATGCTCTTTTATATTATTTTTGGGACTGAACCTATTAACCGAAGGCCCAGTGCCAGTTTCTATTTTTTTTGCCTATTTCAGTGTTTTGCAGAAAAGGAATACCAAACAGAATCCAAACAGAATGAAACCTTCACGATGATCTTTCTTGGAACAAAAGAAATACAGAAGACTTGGATTTGAAGTTTGGATCTCCGCGAGGTGGCCACTAGGCAGGAGGGTACGCCCAGGGGGGTAGGCATGCCCCCCACCCTCGTAGGCTCCATGGAGCTCCATCGGCATACTTGTTTCGCCTATATATACTCTTATACCTAAAAACATTAGGGAGAGCCACGAAACCACTTTTCCACCGCCGAAACCTTCTGTATCCATGAGATCCAATCTTGGGGCCTTTTCCGGCGATCTGCCAGAGGGGGAATTGATCACGGAGGGCTTCTACATCAACACCATATAGCCTTTTCGATGAAGCGTGAGTAGTTTACCATCAACACCATAGTTATTAGCTAGATGGCTTCTTCTCTCTCTTTGGTTCTCAATACAAAGTTCTCCTCGATGTTCTTGGAGATCTATTCGATGTAATACCTTTTGCGGTGTGTTTGCCGAGATCCGATGAATTGTGGATTTATGATCAAGATTATCTATGAATAATATTTGGTTCTTCTCTGAATTCTTATATGCATGATTTGATATCTCTGCAAGTCTCTTCGAATTATCAGTTTAGTTTGGCCTACTAGATTGATCTTTCTTGCAATGGGAGAAGTGCTTAGCTTTGGGTTCAATTTTGCAGTGTACTTTCCCAGTGACAGTAGGGGCAGCAAGGCACGTATTGTATTGTTGCCATCGAGGATAAAAAGATGGGGTTTATATCATATTGCTTGAGTTTATCCCTCTACATCATGTCATCTTGCCTAATGCGTTACTCTGTTCTTATGAACTTAATACTCTAGATGCATGCTGGATAGCGATCAATGTGTGGAGTAACAATAGTAGATGCAGAATCATTTCGGTCTACTTGATATGGATGTGATGCCTATATTCATGATCCTTGCCTAGATATTCTCATAACTATGCACTTTTCTATCAATTGCTCGCCAGTAATTTATTCACCCACCGTAATATATGCTATCTTGAGAGAAGCCACTAGTGAAACCTATGCCCCCCCGGGTCTCTTTATTATTATATTGCATCTCCTTTATTTACATCACATCTTGTTTTACTATTTCGTAACCTTTACTTTCCAATCTATACAACAAAAATACCAAAAATATTTATCTTACTATCTTTATTAGATCTCACTTTTGCGAGTGACCGTGAAGGGATTGACAACCTCTTTATCGTGTTGGTTGCAAGGTTCTTGATTGTTTGTGTAGGTACTAGGTGACTTGCGTGTAATCTCCTACTGGATTGATACCTTGGTTCTCAAAAACTGAGGGAAGTACTTACGCTACTTCGCTGCATCACCCTTTCCTCTTCAAGGGAAAACCAACGCATGCTCAAGAGGTAGCAGCGAGGGATCACATTAGGTCGAGGGCCTCGCTTAAAGGCGAGGATTGAACGGGGAAACAAGAGTTTTTGGTGCTGAGAGAGGCAAAGGCCTCCTGGTCGCGCTTGCCTATTGCGACCCTCGGGAGTCTGAAGTAAGGACCCGGACACGAGTCCGGCCTTTCAGTAATGGGTGGAGTCCGGCAAGGCTCCAGGCTTGCCGAAGACACGGCCCTATCTGGGTCTGCGGCAGTGAGCTTCGTGATTGTGGAGAGTCCGGTGGATTCCGAACTTCCATCCTCAAACCTGGCAATTTTCTCCGGATCTAAAGCCAGAGCGGCAGTCGGCGTCGCAAACCCATCAAAGATCAAGTCTCCTCGGATATCAGCGACATAGTTCAAATTTCCAAAGTTGATTTGATAACCAGGGGCATAACTGTCAATCTGCTCCTGGTGGCCAATCGAGTTGGCACGCAATGCGAAGCCGCCGAATACGAAAATTTGGCCGGGAAGAAAAGTCTCCTTCAAGATTGCCTTCTTGTAGACGATCGATGGATCCATCAAGCCTTCTAATGATGGCATAGTGGAACTCTCAATGAAAGCACCAATGACGGTGTCAAAACCGGCAGATCTCGGGTAGGGGCACTATAAAAAAAGACACATCCGTGACATTTTGGGCCGAACGAAAAAAAATTCTGTCATACTTATGACACTTCTATGACGATAATTGTGACAAAACCCGGTATCATCATAGATGTGGTGGAGTCCTACTTCTATGACAAAAAAATATGACAGAAAATGGGCTTTTTGTCCTGGGCGGGCTGGAGATGCAGCTGCATGACATTCTTTGGGCTGTCCATGACGGAAAAAACCATGGTAGAAGCGAAGGCGAGGAAAATATCGGAGTGTTCCCGGTTACGGTGGGTGGTCGGGGCCGAGCGATGCGCGTTTCTCTCATACACGCACGCGCGTGGGTGCGAGGTGTTGGGCTCTAACTAAACCCGGGCAAGGCGTTGGGTTCTAACTGAACCCGAGCTATTGCACTGCAGGCTACGCGTTACTGAACCCAAGCGATCGATCGATGGCTGTTAACTGAACCCGATCGAGCGATTCCTTCGCGACTGCTGCTAAGTGAAGCCGATTGATGCTGCCTCTAGATAAACAGTGAGTGTTGCTGGGGGGTTTGGATGGATAGTTCCCGGTGGGGGTGGATGAACAGGACCCCGTGGTGTTGCCTCTAGATGAACAGGACCCCGATCGATCGAGCCGGTTGGGGCTGGATGAACAGGACCCCGTGGAGGGCTGGATGAATAGGACCACCACGTGGAGGGCTGGATGAACAGGACCACCCCATGGAGGGCTGGTTGAATAGTAGATGGTGGAGGGCTGGATGAATAGTAGCCCATGGAGGGGTGGTTGAACAGGAGCCCGTGGAGAGGGCTAGTTGAACAGTAGCCGGTGGAGTAGCGCGCGGTGGAGGCTAGATTAATAGGAGCCCATGGATGAACAGTCGCAGGTGGATGCTGGAGGAGGTCGACGGTGGATGGACAGTAGCCCGTGGAGGCTGGAGGGGGTCGACGGTGGAGATGAACAGTATCCCGTGGAGTCCCGTTTTGCAGTATGCCACACCCGTCCCGATGAACAGGACCCCTGTTTCGACCATAGTGCTCCAACACAAGTCTGTTTCCTCCGTTTTGCGGTACACCACACCCCTCCTGATCAACAGGACCCCTGTTTCGACCGTAGGAGGTCTGTTTCCTCCGTTTTTTGGTACGCCAGACCCCTCCCGATGAACAGGATCCCGTTTCGACCATGGCTGGTCGAACACAAGGTCGTTTCCTCCGTTCTGCGGTAGGCCAGGCCTCGTTTCCATCGGTTGTTCCGTCCAAGCCCTCCCGCTGAACACGACGAAGCATTCCGTTCCGACCCAGCCGATTGGCTCCCCATGAACACGACAACGACACAGTTTCTCCGTTCTGACCCAGCCATGTACACGAGCACTGGCCGTACGTATGCACAAGTAGGCGTTCGAGACCCTGCCCATATGTACATACGTGGCCGCATTTTCTTTCTTGCACACTAGCCGATGTACGTACGTGTACATGCTACGTGCGCACCTCTACTACGACCCGTGTGCGCCTCTATATCGACCTGTATGTATGTACACGTTCGCGACCAGAATGACAACGCTACGTACGCTTCGACCAGGTGGGTCCCGACTGTCACGCACTTCCTTGCGTGCGAAGATGTAGCTGCTGGGTCCCAGCAATCAGGGGGTGAATCATTTTTTTTTGCCTGGACGCACTTCCTTGCGTGCGAAGATGTAGCTGGTGGGTCCTAGCAGTTAGGGGGAAACGTTCTTCTGCAAAATACGGTGGCCCGTACGGTGGGTCCCCGCTATCAGGTGGAGGAATAATTATTTTGCGTGTAATAAGGAGGCACTTCCTTGCTGCGGCCGTGGACCCAGCTGTCAGCCTCTCCACGTACAGTCCACGTCCGATGGAAGCCGTTCCTTGACCACGTTGACCACGCCGCGCCAAGAGCACCAGGGCGGTGGACGACGGCGAGGCCTAGGAAGGGGACAACGCGGATCCGAGGAAGACGCAGCAGTGGATGCCCACGCGTAGAGGAGTATGAGGGTTCACTGGTTCGCTGCGGTGTGAGGCTGCCGTCGCCGCAGAATAACAGGGAGTGTGGGTGAGTAGAGGGATGGCCTGGCCAGCGGTGGGAGTAGTAGGAGCGGTGAGGCCTCGGCCGCATCGCAGCTGGCCACGCGAGGCAGGAGCACGAGGCACGACTGGCGCTGGTTTGGGTAGCTGGAGCAAGAAGACCAGAGGTTGAAGAAGCACTACGACCGTTGGATAGACATCGTACGGTCACTAGAGCTAGAATCATGCATATTGACTAAGTTGACAAAGCCCTCCATCCCCGTCAACTTAGTAGGCCCACAAGTCAGCCTGCCACTATACTGGGTCCCAGCTAGCAGGGGGAGTATTCATTTTTTTGTGCGTAATAAGGAGGCACTTCCTTGCGTGCGAAGATATAGCTAGTGGGTCCAAGCTGTTAGCGGCGGTAACATTTTTTTCGTGAAATACAGAGGCCCTTTCGGTGGGTCCCAGATGTCAGGTGGAGGAATCATTATTTTGCGCGTAATAAGGAGACATTTCCTTGCATGCGGCCGTGGACCCAGCTGTCAGCCTCTCCATGTACAGTACACTTTAGATGCATGTCGATCATTGACCATGTTGATCAGGTCGCGCCGGGAGCACCAGGGCGGTGGACGACGGCGAGGCCTAGGAAGGGAATGACACAGAGGCAGGGAAGACTCGGCAGTTGTTTCCCACACGGAGGGGAGTACGACTGTACGAGGGTTTACTGGTTTGTCTACCGTCGCTGGAGAATAACATCATGTGTGGGTGAGTAGAGGGATGGCTGGGCCAGCGATGGGAGTACGGTGGGGCGGTGAGGCCTGCGTGGCAGCACAACCGGCCGCGGGGAGAAGAGAGCAGGCAGTCCCGCCGGCGCTTGTTTGAGCGGCTGGAGTAGGAAGAGCAAAGATTGAAGAAGCACGACGGCCATTGGATGGACATCCAACAGCCACTGCTTGTGCGTCAACCTTTTTTTAGGAAAGCCTCAAATCCATGGAAAACATCATACAGCCCATCTGCCTTTATTTCTAATAATTTACAGCCCATTTGCTCATTCTTAAGGTTTTTTTGGAGCCCATATTCTTTTTGTTAGCATTATAGCCCATATTGTGCCCACGGTTAAAAAATTATACGAAATTTCGCATATTTCGGTGCGGTCCGAACTGTTTTTAATCCCGAAATTTTGAGTCACATTCGAACTTATTTTAAAAGTAAATGTATATCAATATAAAATCCAACAAATTGTCCACACATAAAAATCAATGCAATTTAAAATCTCGAAATGAAAAAAATAAATTTGAAACTAATTATCGGTTTGATGTGTTTTAAAAATGTACAGCCCATTTCTAATTTATGATAGGCCATTTTTCGGCCAGCCGAATGAAGCTCTCCTTGTCTTGAAAGATTTGCAGCCCAACAGGCCTGACAAAGCGACTTACTTGGCAAATCACAAGAAAACTGGGCTGTGGTCGTGGACGCAGCTGCGGCCGTGGACCCAACTGTTAGCCTCTCCACGTACAGTACTCTTCCGATGGAAGTTGGTCGTTGACCACATTGACCACGCCGCGCCGAGAGCACCAGGGCGGTGGATGACGGCGAGGCCTAAGAAGGGGACGACACGGAGCCGGGGAAGACGCGACAGTGGATGCCCATGCAGAGAGGAGTACGAGGGTTCACTAGTTCAGCTGCGATGTGAGGCTGCCGTCGCCGCAGAATAACAGGGGGTGTGTGTGAGTAGAGGGATGCTCTGGCCAGCGGTGGGAGTAGTAGGGGGCGGTGAGGCCTCCGTGGCATCACAGTCGGCCACGGGAGGTAGGAGCACGCGGCACGACCGGCGCTGGTTTGGGCGGCTAGAGCAAGAAGACCAGAGGTTGAAGAAGCACTACTGCCGTTGGATGAACATCATACGGTAACTGGAGCTAGAATTGTTCATATTGACTAAGTTGACAAAGCCCTCCATCCCCGTCAACTTGGTAGGCCCACAAGTCAGCCTCCCACTATGCTGGGTTCCAACTAGCAGGGGGAGTATTCATTTTTTTGTGTAATAAGGAGGCACTTCCTTGCATGCGAAGATAGCTGGTGGGTCCGACCTATCAGCGGGGGGCACGTTTTTTTGCGAAATACAGAGGCCCTTCTGGTGGGTCCCAGATGTCAAGTGGAGGAATCAAAGACTTGATAAGGTGTACAGAACAAGCTAGTGTACCAGTAAAGAGACGTTGCTGAGTTTTAGAAAAAAGAGAGACATGCTCCTGTAGCTGGTTCAAATCCAAACCTAGACTATGACTATATATGGTGCTATGCTACTCTGCAAGTAATGAAACTGACATATCCAACGTTCGCTTCTCCTCTTCTCTACTTACTCCGCCTAGCATCAGAAGCTCTGGCTGCAGCAACCATGTCCACTGGCTGCTCGTCCACCTGCTCTTCAGCAGGCAACAACCAAATATGCACCAAGTCGCCACCTGCACCGTCGCCTGTGGGTCTCATCACATCCCCGCCAACACATGCACCACAACCGGTTGCTCATCCCAACCCGCTGCCGTTGGTGTGGTGCCACTATTGCAAATCACGCAGAGTCATCCGCCGCGTCTCAACCACAATCCTCAACCCTGGCCGAGTCTTCTACAAATGCCCGAATCATGGGGTAATAATATGTTTAAGTGTTGTTCTGCTGCTTTCAGTGACTGATTTTGTTAATAGTTTGGTTGATGATCTTCCAATTTGATTTGTGCAAAAAAGGGAAGATTCGTGTGATTCATATTTCTGGGAAGTTGCTGTTGTGGGGGAGTTCAACTACGCTAATTATTTGGTTAGCCGAGCAAACCCAATACCAGCAGGTTGGGGTGTTGGACAAGTAACTGAAGGAACGGCAGAAGAGGAAGATGTAGAGCAGAAGGTTAGAGATGCAGTTCCTCTGATCATGGCCAAGCAACAACTGCTGAACGGCCTTGATAGCAATGAGGAGATGAAAGAGCTTGTGAAGATAATGGGAAAAATCGATGTTCTCTATGGGATGATTGTCTCTTTATTTGCAGTGTATGTAGCACTCGTGATGTATTCAGTGGCTATGACATGAGCACTTTGCTGAAACTAGTAATGAATGAAACATGTGTAGCAGGCTGGGCATAGTGTTGTGAACATCTAATGATTTCTATTGATGGAAATCAGGGGGTATCACCTTTTGCTCATAAATAAATAAATATCAGAGGCCCTTTTGGTAATAAATAAATAAATTAGCAGAGGCCCTATCGAGTCAGCTTTGTTCTCATTTGAAGACGTCGAGCAAATTGCAGTCCAACAGCAAACTATTTCATCAAATTCAAGTTTCACAGCCAAATATGAGTACAACTAAACAACAATGTCATCATGTTTTAGTCGTCATACAATCACCAAACACAAATCATCATACATAACAAGTGTTGTTCTCACAGGAAAATACTAAACAACATGTTCATCAGGTTTCAGTTGTCATAGCAAACACAATTTCACATAGTAGATAAAAAAATGTCTTCTGACAGGCAAATACGACAAAAGCAATGTAATCATCATCCGCAGCAGCAGCATCAACATCTTCGCCATGTGTATCAGTCTGAATCGTAATTCCCCATGATGTCATATTCTTCTTCATCCTCAACGTCCTCTAACATTGGCTTCTTCTTGATCAACTCTTGTATGTCCATAGCACGACAGGCAGTCTTTTCGCCGGCGTCATTGACGTGATGGTTCTCAAAGATATTAGGAACATCTGTGTTATCTTGTACATCAGAAGCAGCATAAGCATCATCTTGTTGTGCAACTTCATTAAACGAATTTCTCTGCTCAAACCTTTGCAATACTCTCCAGTCACCACTACATGCCAATGTGTCTTCCAAGAAAAATATCTGTGTTGCTTGATTTGCCAAAATAAAAGGCTCGTTGGTCTAGTACGCCGCCTTGACATTGATGGATTTAAAATAATCATCAGCTTTGGGTTCTGCGATCCTGGAAAATAGGTTATACCAATGACAGCACAACAGAACTACACATCGATGATCCTTGAAACTGGAGATATACTGCAACTGAACAATGTCTGTTATGTTAGCATACATTTCAGTTGTCTCTTTGTCATACGTATACGTGCTCATGATGGCACTGTTTTGTGTCTTTCGTGCAAGGGTGTTGTAGTGCACATCTCCAACAACGCAAGATTCATAATGTCTTACCCGAGTATTAGGACCCATTGCTAGTGAGTAAAGGGCATCATCAAATGCCTTCCCATCCTCCCGCATCTTCTTAACCTATGGTTAGAAACTAGACAAGCTAGTCATCTTATGTACTCAATATATTGAAAAAACTGATGGTGCAATTCAAAAGCTTACATGGCTCTTGAACCATTTCGCAAATCCTGCCATAACCAGTTTGTCAATATTTCTTGGATTTTGCGGTAGTAACTCCTTTTTGTAGATGCTGCACAACATAGTGATCGTGTAAAACATCTAAATATATAAGAATGTGCTGCAAGTTTAGTAGATTATGATGTATAAGCTGCAGTACTTAGGACTTACTGATATAAGGTAGTATCTCAGGATAGTTATTCAACACATACCAAACCATTTTGTCCAAATATTTAGGTTTGTCCTCTTGTCGACTCTTCCCTGTAACTCGAACAGAATAATCGAAAACATTGAGCTCGGGATTGTCTTCATCCACCTCCTTGCAAAGTTGATCAGCTGTTTCAATGTATTTTGAGCAGAATGTCAACGCTTCTGTAGCAATGTAGGCCTCTGCAATGGAACCCTCGGGTCTAGCTTTGTTCCTAACATAGCCCTTGAAAGTGCCTAGCCGCCTTTCAATAGGATACATCCAGCCATACTGTACTGGACCTCTAACTAGTGCCTCATCAGGTAGATGAACAGCCAAATGCACCATCACATCAAAGAAGGCTGGAGGATATATCTTCTCAAGGTCGCATAGGATAGTTGGTATCTTATCTCTAAGACGCCCCAAAGCATCTATCCTGATATTTCTACTGCAGAGTTCCCTGAAGAATTGTCCCAACTCTGCAACTGCTCTGTATAAGTCAGGGCGGCCCAATCCTCTAAGGATAACAGGTAAAACCCTTTGAAGCAGGACGTGGCAGTCATGAGTTTTCAACCCTTGTGCCTTGTTTCCATCTGCACTGACTCTCCTTTCAGGGTTGGAAGCAAATCCATGTGGGAATCTCACACGTGACAGGACCTCGCAGAATTCTTTTTTTTACCTTGTCCAAGACGTACACAACTGGTGCCATATCTCGCGGTTTACCTTCATCTTGCACCTGCAAATCTTATCTGATACCCAGGTGTGTCAAATCAATCCTAGATTTTAAGGTATCTTTCGTCTTGCCTTCAATATTAAGAAGTGTGCCGATAATGTTGTCACATATATTTTTCTGAATGTGCATCACATCAAGATTATGCCGCAGATCCAAATCTTTCCAATACTCCAAGTCCCACAAAGTGGACCTGCGGGTAAACAATAATCTCTCTTCTGCCCTGCCATGCTTCCTTTTCCCGCTACCATTATCAGGATGGTTTCCTGGTGTAATATGTCTAACCTTCTCTAATTCTACTTGCAACTCATCAGCGGTGAGCCTCTTTGGCGCATCACGGTTTTCATTCTTTGCATTGAACACATGTCTTCGGTATTTTCCAGGATGCGGCTTGTCCTTGGCAAGGAAACGGCGGTGTCTAATGTAACAGATTTTGCTAAGTATTGCGTATGACGGTGGATTCCTGTCACAGCGAACACATGCATTGTAACCATGTGTCGTTCGCCCTGGCATAGTGCCCAAAGCTGGATAATCATGGATGCATGATGTATTCTACACAACCTTCTTCTTGTAGACGTTGTTGGGCCTCCAAGTGCAGAGGTTTGTAGGACAGTAGCAAATTTCCCTCAAGTGGATGACCTAAGGTTTATCAATCCGTGGGAGGCGTAGGATGAAGATGGTCTCTCTCAAACAACCCTGCAACCAAATAACAAAGAGTCTCTTGTGTCCCCAACACACCCAATACAATGGAAAATTGTATAGGTGCACTAGTTCGGCGAAGAGATGGTGATACAAGTGCAATATGGATGGTAGATAAAGGTTTTTGTAATCTGAAATTATAAAAACAGCAAGGTAACTAATGATAAAAGTAAGTGTAAACGGTATTGCAATGGTAGGAAACAAGGCATAGGGTTCATACTTTAACTAGTGCAAGTTCTTTCAACAATAATAACATAGATAGATCATATAACAATCCCTCAACATGCAACAAAGAGTCACTCCAAAGCCACTAATAGCGGAGAACAAACGAAGAGATCATGGTAGGGTACGAAACCACCTCAAAGTTATCCTTTTTGTTCTATCTATTCAAGAGTTCGTAGTAAAATAACATGAAGCTATTCTTTTCGTTCAATCTATCATAGAGATCATACTAGAATAACACCTTAAGACACAAATCAACCAAAACCCTAATGTCACCTAGATACTCCATTGTCACCTCAAGTATCCGTGGGCATGATTATACGATATGCATCACACAATCTCAGATTCATCTATTCAACCAACACAAAGTACTTCAAAGAGTGCCCCAAAGTTTCTACCGGAGAGTCAAGACGAAAACATGTGCCAACCCTTATGCATAGGTTCATGGGCGGAACCCGCAAGTTGATCACCAAAACGTACATCAAGTGGATCACGTGATATCCCATTGTCACCACAAATAAGCACGGCAAGACATACATCAAGTGTTCTGAAATCATTAAAGACTCAATCTGACAAGATAACTTCAAAGGGGAAAACTCAATTCATCACAGAGTAGAGGGGGAGAAACATTATAAGATCCAACTATAACAGCAAAGCTCGCGATACAGCAAGATCGTGCCATAGAGAGAACACGAGAGAGAGAGAGATCAAACACATAGCTACTGGTACATACCATCAGCCCCGAGGGTGAACTACTGCCTCCTCGTCATGGAGAGCGCCGGGATGATGAAGATGGCCATCGGTGAGGGATCCCCCCTCCGGCAGGGTGCCAGAACAGGCTCCCGAGAAGTTTTTGGTGGCTACAGAGGCTTGCGGCGGCGGAACTCCCGATCTATTGTGTTCTTCGAAGTTTTTAGGGTATGTGGACTTATATAGGCGAAAGAAGTCGGTCGCGGGAGCCTTGAGGGGCCCACGAGACAGGGGGCGCACCCAGGGGGTGGGCGCGCCCCCAGGGGGTGGGCGCGCCCCCACCCTCATGGCCACCTCGAAGCTTCCTTGCCTTCAACTCCAAGTCTCCTGGATCACATTCGTTCCAAAAATCACGTTCCCGAAGGTTTCATTCCGTTTGGACTCCGTTTGATATTCCTTTTCTTCGAAATACTGAAATAGACAATAAAACAACAATATGGGCTGGGCCTCCGGTTAATAGGTTAGTCCTAAAAGTAATATAAAAGTATATAATAAAGCACGTAATCATTCAAAACAGATAATAAAATAGCATGAATGCTTCATAAATTATAGATACGTTGAAGACGTATCAGCATCCCCAAGCTTAATTCTTGCTCGTCCTCGAGTAGGTAAATGATAAAAGAAAGAATTTATGAAGTGTGAATGCTAGAAGGCGCACAAGTTTGATCAATGATAATTTTAATCACCTTTTCTAGCATGATTATATGTCATAACAGTAGTTCATCTCATAAAACTTCTCACGATCAAGTAACAAGCTATTCACATGTTAAAGCATAGACCATAAACTTTCTTGAAAACTAGCAAACTTCATTCTCAGTCATTAAACAATTACAATTCATCTTATTTCCAGGAAGGGTCTATGTCAGAACTTTGATTTAGCAAACTCCACATATTCAACTATCATATAGTCTTCTATAGTTACTAAAACTCACGCAATACTTATGGTTATGAACTTTTAATCGGACACTGAGAAATATAGGGGCTTATAGTGTTGCCTCCCAATGTATTCACCTTTGGGTGATGTCAACAATAATAGTTCATGCTAACTTACATCCAACTGGATATATATATCAGGATCTTTCCAACACGAGGTGCTTGCCAAAGGATAAAATGAAAAAGAAAGGTGGAGATCACCTTGACTCTTGCATAAAGTAAAAGACATCAAGTAAAAGATAGGCCCTTCGCAAAGGGAAGCAGAGGTTGTCATGCGCTTTTATGGTTGGATGCACAACATCTTAATGCAAAAGAACGTCACTTTATATTGCCACTTGTGTATGGACCTTTATTATGCAGTCCATCGCTTTTATTGCTTCCATAACAAGATCATATAAAGCTTATTTTCTTCACACTAATAGATCATACATATTTAGAGAGCAATTTTTATTGCTTGCACCGATGACAACTTACTTGAAGGATCTTACTCAATCCATAGGTAGGTATAGTGGACTCTCATGGCAAAAACTTGGTTTAAGGATATTTGGAAGCACAAGTAGTATCTCTACTTGGTGCAAGGAATTTGGCTAGCATGAGGGGGGAAAGGCAAGCTCAACATGTTTGAATGATCCATGACAATATACTTTAACTGAGATGTGAGAAAACATAACCAATTACATTGTCTTCCTTGTCCAACATGAACTCTTTAGCATGTCATACTTAGTGAGTGCTCAGAATTATAAAAGATGTCTAGGATAGTATATTTATATGTGAAATCTCTCTTCCTTCAATATTCTTTCATGAATTGTTAAAATGACCAATACAATGCTTGCTAACCTTAAATAAATTTACAACCTCTACTTCTTAGGTGTGAAGTCATTACTCCCCATGGGATAAGAAAATGAAACATATATAATTTCAGATTTATGACATTCAACTCATTCAACCATTTACTCATAGGATATAAGTGAAGCACACGAGTAAATGACAAACTGCTCCAAAAAGGTATAAGTGAAGATCAATGAGTGGCTAAATAATTATGTAACTTATGTGAAGACTCTCTCTTATTTAAGAATTTCAGATCTTGGTATTGTATTCAAACAGCAAGCAAAACAAAATAAAATTACATTGCAAGGATAGTACAACTCATGTGAAGAAGCAAAAATTTAGGTTCAACCGATACTAATCGATAGTTGTTGAAGAAGAAAGGTGGGATGCCTACCGGGGCGTCCCCAAGCTTAGATGCTTGAGACTTATTGAAATATTATCTTGGGGTGCCTTGGGCATCCCCAAGCTTGAACTTTTGTGTCTCCTTAATTCCTCTCATATCATTTTTTTCTCTAATTCTCAAAAACTTCATCCACATCAAACTCAACAAGAACTCGTGAGATAAGTTAGTATAAACCAATGCAAAGCCTTATCATTTTCTACTATAACAAATCACTAAAATTATTATTCAGCATTGCATACTAAATGTCTCTACATATTTAATACTCCTATCCTCAAATAGAATCATTAAACAAGCAAACATATGCAAACAATTTAAACATAACAACAATCTGCCAAAATGGTATAGTCTGTAAAGAATGCAAGATTCAACATACTTCCTTAACTCCAAAAATTATGAAAAATATACTACGCTGTAGAATATATATCACAGCTCAAAATGAAAAAAGTTTCAACATTATATCAATCTCTTACTTTTCTAGGGAATTTTTGCAACAGCGGTAAACTTTCTGTTTTCAAACAGCAACATGTATACTAGCAAAATAAGCATGGTAAAGGCTATCCTTGACATATTTATTGAAAATATAGATGCAAAATATTATTCTAAATAACATCAAGCAAATACTAACGGAAGAGAATGATGCTCCAAGCAAAACACATATCATGTGGTGAATAAAAATATAGATCCAAGTAAAATTACCGATGGACGAAGACGAAAGAGGGGATGCCTTTCGGGGCTAGGGCTGGACCAAAAGCTCGTAGCTCGCGAGCTTAATGAGCACTCGATAGTTCGGCTCGTTAAGCTCGTAGCTCACTTCTTAATGAACAGAGCCAATCATTGATTTTAGCTCGTTAAGCTTAACGAGCTTAACAAGCGAGCTAACGAGTTTCACGAGTAGCTCGTTAAGCTCGTTAGTAACAACACAACATATATTTACATATTACATGACAAACTTTTTGTAGCACCTCAGCCCATCTATTTAATCTAATCGACATATGAGGCAACATACTACTTCATTTCTTTTCTTAGTCATAATATTTTATCTTGAAAACCATACCTACACATTCATCAGGTATATCGTAACATATTATAATCTGTTAACGAGCGCTCGCGAGCGCTCACGAGCTTAACGAGCTTCAAACGAGCCGAGCCGAGCAGGGTTTTCTGCTCGTTAATCTTAACGGCTTAACGAGCCGAGCCTTAACAAGCACGAGCTTAACAAGTACGAGCTTAACGAGACGAGCCACTCGTTAGTCCAGCCCTATTCGGGGCATCCCCAAGCTTAGGCTCTTGGCACTTGCCACTCTTTATTCCATAGTCCATCGAATCTTTACCCAAAACTTGAAAACTCCACAACACAAAACTCAATAAAAAACTCGTAAGCTCCGTTAGTATGAGAAAATAAAACCACCACTTAGGTACTGTAATGAAATCATTCTAAATTCATATTGGTGTAATATCTAATGTATTCCAACTTCTCTATGGTTCATACCCTCCGATACTACTCATAGATTCATCAAAATAAGCAAACAACACATAGAAAACAGAATATGTCAAAAACAGAACAGTTTGTAGTAATTTGTATCAAACGTATACTTCTAGAACTCCAAAATTCCTACAAAATTAGTCAGTCCTAAGAAATTTGTGTACCAATCCAGAGAAAAAAGAATCATATCAGAAGCACGTTTCTGTGAATTATCACAACTAATTTACTGAGTGCAAAAGTTTCTGATTCTCAGCAGGATCAACACAACTGTCACCGTAAGCTATCCTAAAGGTCTTACTTGGCACTTTATTGAAACAAAAGCTATAAAACATGATTACTAAAGTAGCATAATCATGTGAACACACAAAAACAGTAAGGATAAATATTGGGTTGTCTCCCAACAAGCGCTTTTCTTTAATGCCTTTCTAGCTAGGCATGATGATGACAATGATGCTCATATAAAAGATAAGAATTGAAACATAACGGGAGCATCATGAAGCACATGACTAGCACATTTAAACCTAACCCACTTCCTATGCATAGGGATCTTGTGAGCAAACAACTTATGGGAACAATAATCAACTAGCATAGGAAGGTAAACCAAGCATAGCTTCAAAATTTTAAACACATAGAGAGGAAACTTGATATAATTGCAATTCCTACAAGCATATGTTCCTCCCTCACAATAATTTTCAGTAGCATCATGAATGAATTAAACAATATAACCAGAACCTAAAGCATTATTTTCATGATCTACAAGCATAGAAAATTTAGTACTCTCCACATAAGCAAAATTCTTCTTATTTGGAATAGTGGGAGTGTCATAAAAGAATTGAATACTATAAATTGTTTCCACATTAAAAGAGTAATTTTCAGAAAAAGGTAATCATAATCATGACAAGTTTTATAAATATAATCATCACTACTTTTTATAGCATAGGTTTCATCACAATAATCGTCATAAGTAGCAACTTCGTTCTCATCATAATCGATTGAAACCTCTCCGAAGATAGTGGAATCATCACTAAATAAAGTTGACACTCTTACAAACCCACTTTAATCAATATAATTATCATAGGTAAGAGGCATTCTATCATCATAACGACTTTGCATATTAAAACTTGGGAGGCTAAAAATATCATCTTCATTAAACGTAGCATCCCCAAGCTTGGGACAAACATTAATTGCAGCAAATATATTCTCAAATATGTCATCCTCATTAAATATAGCTTCCCCAAGCTTGGGACTTTTCATATCATAAGCATAATCACTCTCATCATTAATAGTGTGGATAGCACCAATAGTATAGCAATTATCATCATCACAATGAGTAGTAGGAGCAACATCATTTGGGAGGGATACCTTTTTACCTTTGTTGCTCCTTCTTTTCTTTTTCTTCTTCACATTATGTGTGGGTTCAACCTTCTTCTTTGAGCCCCTTATTGATGAGATTGGTTGAATAGAAAGCTCCTCCTCGTTACCTGATTCATCATAAGAAATAATAGGAGGATATTGGGAAGTCTCTTCCCTTTCATTAGTATTGTCTTCATCTTCTATTTGCTTTCTTTTCTTTAGGTAATTGGCAATATAAGGATTTTCAATGCAATTCACCGCACAATACAAATATATCTTTTCTAGTTCAATATCAAGAAAATGCCCAAGATTAAATTCTGGAATATGCTTAGTTGCACGTTTCAATTCCTCATACCCCAAAAGCAAACTAAGTTCATTATGTTGTGCAAGGGAAATAAGGTCATCACAATTTTTGGACACAATTCGATCATGAAACAATTTGCATCGGAGATTTAAATGACCATGTTCATTGCAAAGTTCACAAGTACGGCAAAGAAAATTTAAATTTTCAGCACTCACATTAAGCCTTTCTTGCAACCCTTTAGTTTCTAAATACTTATGCCTCTTGCAATATCTATTTTCCCTATTTGGTGTGTACTTGCAAACCCAATCTACTCCACAAAAATCGACATGCTTATAAGATATATTTTCATCATAACTAGAGCAATCATCATTAGTACTATGGATATTCAAAGAGTTCATACTAACAACATTGCAATCATGCTCATCATTCAAAGATTTAGTATCAACCATTTTATAGATTTCTTCTTCTAGCACTTGAGCACAATTTTCCTTTTCATCATACTCACGAAAGATATTAAAAAGATGAAGCATATGAGACAAACTTAACTCCATTTTTTTAGTTTTCTTTTATAAACTAAACTAGTGATAAAACAAGAAACAAAAAGATTCGATTGCAAGGTCTAAAGATATACCTTCAAGCACTCACCTCCCCGGCAACGGCGCCAGAAAAGAGCTTGATGTCTACTACACAACCTTCTTCTTGTAGACGTTGTTGGGCCTCCAAGTGCAGAGGTTTGTAGGACAGTAGCAAATTTCACTCAAGTGGATGACCTAAGGATTATCAATCTGTGGGAGGCGTAGGATGAAGATGGTCTCTCTCAAACAATCCTGCAACCAAATAACAAAGAGTCTCTTGTGTCCCCAACACACCCAATACAATGGCAAATTGTATAGGTGCACTAGTTTGGCATAGAGATGGTGATACAAGTGCAATATGGATGGTAGATAAAGGTTTTTGTAATCTGAAATTAGAAAAACAGCAAGGTAACTAATGACAAAAGTGAGCGTAAATGGTATTGCAATGGTAGGAAACAAGGCATAGGGTTCATACTTTCACTAGTGCAAGTTCTCTCAATAATAATAACATAGATAGATCATATAACAATCCCTCAACATGCAACAAAGAGTCACTCCAAAGCCACTAATAGCGGAGAACAAATGAAGAGATTATGGTAGGGTACGAAACCACCTCAAAGTTATCCTTTTTGTTCTATCTATTCAAGAGTTCGTAGTGAAAATAACATGAAGCTATTCTTTCCGTTCAATCTATTATAGAGTTCATACTAGAATAACACCTTAAGACACAAATAAACCAAAACCCTAATGTCACCTAGATACTCCATTGTTACCTCAAGTATCAGTGGGCATGATTATACGATATGCATCACACAATCTCAGATTCATCTATTCAACCAAAACAAAGTACTTCAAAGAGTGCCCCAAAGTTTCTACTGGAGAGTCAAGACGAAAACATGTGCCAACCCTTATGCATAGGTTCATGGGCGGAACCCGCAAGTTGATCACGAAAACGTACATCAAGTGGATCACGTGATATCCCATTGTCACCATAGATAAGCACGGCAAGACATACATCAAGTGTTCTCAAATCATTAAAGTCTCAATCCGACAAGATAACTTCAAAGGGGAAAACTCAATTCATCACAAGAGAGTAGAGGGGGAGAAACATCATAAGATCCAACTATAATAGCAAAGCTCGCGATACATCAAGATCGTCCCATAGAGAGAACACGAGAGAGAGAGATCAAACACATAGCAACTGGTACATACCCTCATCCCCGAGGGTGACCTACTCCCTCCTCGTCATGGAGAGCGCCGGGATGATGAAGATGGCCACCGGTGAGGGATCCCCCCTCCAGCAGGGTGCCGGAACGGGCTCCTGAGAAGTTTTTGGTGGCTACAGAGGCTTGCGGCGGCGGAATTCCCCATTTATTGTGTTCTTCGAAGGTTTTAGGGTATGTGGACTTATATAGGCGAAAGAAGTCTGTCGGGGGAGCCTCGAGGGGCCCACGAGATAGGGGGCGCGCCCAGGGGGGTGTGTGTGCCCCCCACCCTCGTGGCCACCTCGAAGCTTCCTTGCCTTCAACTCCAAGTCTCCTGGATCATGTTCGTTCCAAAAATCACGCTCCCGAAGGTTTCATTCCGTTTGAACTCCGTTTGATATTCCTTTTCTTCGAAATACTAAAATAGGCAATAAAACAGCAATATGGGCTGGGCCTCCGGTTAATAGGTTAGTCCCAAAAGTAATATAAAAGTGTATAATAAATCCCATAATCATTCAAAACAGATAATACAATAGCATGAATGCTTCATAAATTATAGATACGTTGGAGACGTATCAATGCACCAAATTATAACAGCATGCAGAAAGAAATAAGCTGGTGGGCTGCTATATAGGTCTTGAGTGAGAGAACACCCCTCCATAGCTATTGAAGTTCCTCCACAAGAGGCTCCATGAACAAATCAAAATCCTTTCCAGGACTTTTTGGACCTGGGATGAGCAAGGCCATCATGTAGTTTGATTCTTTGGTGCAGACATTTGGAGGCATGTTGTAGGGGATAACAAGCACTGGCACATGCTATATGTGGCGATCTGGTGGCCAAATGGGTTAAATCCATCTGAAGCTAAGCCAAGTCTAATGTTTCTCGGGTCAGCAGAAAAAATTTCGTGTTTCTGATTTAAGCTTTTCCACTCACTACCATGTGATGGATGGCTCATTACATTCTGATCTCTGTACTCCTGGTTCCTAGAATGCCACAATGCATCCTCTCTTGTTTCAGCATCATGAAACAACCTCAGCAATCTTGGTGTAATTGGAAAATGTCTCAGAACATTATGAGGAATCCTCTTCACAACATCGCCATCTTTCCATCTTGATGATTTGCATTTCGGGCATTCACTTAAGTTGGCATAATCCTTCTAGAACAGAACAAAATTATTCTTACAAACATGGATCATATCATATCCAATTCCAACTGCACGAAGGAAATTCTTCATTTTACTGTAGGTGTGTGGCAGCTCAGACGCATCTGGGAAAGCTTTGCGGAAAGTAGCCAACATCACATCAAATGATTTGTTGGTCATCCGCTCAGATGTCTTCACCTGAAGAAAGGTGACCATAGCTGAGAATACTGACAGCTTATTTCCTGGGGTGATAGCCACGTTGCATTGTTCCAACATGCAGGCCCACCTTTTTTCTTCTGCAGGTGAAAGTTCACGGAATGCACAAGCATTTCGTAGCATTGTTTCAATGTTGGTCAAACTCACTGGCTCCGCCACCACCTCCTCCTCCTCCTCCTCCTCTTCCACCTAAGCATCAGGCAGATCAAGATGGTGATCTGCTGCTTCCACGCAGTCAATAACATTGACGTTCACAGCTTCACCATGATGAACCTACCTAGTATATGTGACCGACATCCCATACAAGTGTTGATGATTTTGCACAGTTGACTGGGGTCTTGTAACTGAATTCATACAACTGCTACATGGGCAGAGCACATCTGATTTCGGACCACTGTACTCAACTCTGATAAAGTTCATGAAGTTTTCAACCCCCTCGACATATGCATCGGAGAATCTTCGAGCAGAAGTTATCCAAGTCTTGTCCATCTGTTAGACATACAAATTAGTTCTTCTACTAGATATTACTGGAAAAACATATATGCTTTTTTTTGAAGTCCAGAAGAAAATACCTAGGTCGATGTCTAAAGCTATGGCAAGATATTTGGACGAGCAGATCTAAGTAACGAAATATATGTAAAGCTAATTCAGCAAACAGATTTCAGTGCTAAATTAATGCAGGCTATTTCAGCAGTCAATGAGGCCAAGTACACAGCCATCAAACTATTGAAGGCCATCGCAGCAACAAAGATCGAGTATAAAACGGTGTAGAGCTATTTCACCTAACAGATTGGCTACTAGACCATGGCAATCTACGTCACAATAAATATATGGTAGGATATGTTAGCAACTAATCGGCCTTGGCATGCCATCTCAGCTAAGCAAATTGAGTGCAGAACAGGGCAAGGAAGCTTCTTAAGCAGAGCATATTGACTGTAAACTACTTCGGCAAACAGTGAGATTAACAGCGTCTATCAGCTAACATTCAGCGCTACACCGACATGTACGGGGCCTCAGTCTAGAATGCACGTACCATGGGAGAAGCTGGCCGCCGTGCGTCTCCACACAAACATCACCAGCGGTGGCGGCCCTGACCGCCGTGCGCCTCCACAAGAACGTCGCCAGCGGTGGCGGTGCGGCTAGAGGATGGCAGTCTACAAGAGCGTACTGTGCGTGCGAGAGGATCGCCGTGCATCCCCTTGATGAACCACGGCGCCGACATATCAGCGTGGCGGGGAGGGCGCTTTGGCGGAGCGAATGGAGTGGAGGGGGATGGGGGGAGGGGGTTTGGGGAATATTATTGGCTAGTTGGCCGAAGGGCGGTTGAATCTAGGATTTGGGGGGAATTTTTGGGTGGGGGAGGATTTTCGCGCGGTGGGCGGGGGGAGTTTGGTGCATGGTCGGTTTCTCCAAGTGCAGTCCCACGTGTCAGTGAAGAGGCAAGCCGAAGCGCGTTCCGTTTGCGTGAGCCGTGTGCAGGACTGAACGTGTGTGGGGTGCAATGCGACCACGACAGGGGAGTTGTGAGTGTACCGCCTTTTTATTACATTTCGTAGGTTCCCGTAGATGTAGAAAGATGTGAAATGCGTGAATGTGCATTTGCAGATAAGGCCTTCCCTCGGTCATCCTTTTCTCCCACAAGATCTTGATCTTCCGTGCAATGCACGGGCATCTTGCTAGTACTCCTACAATATACTCCCTCCGTTCCATAATGTAGCGCATATAGATTTTCTACAAAGTCAAACTTTATAAACTTTGACCAAGTTTATAAAGAAAACTATTTATATCTACAATACCAAATGTATATAATATGAAAGTCTGTCTTGTGATGTATATAAGCATATGTATTTGGTATTCTAGATGTACATGATTTTCTGTACAAAGTTGGTCAAAGTTTATAAAGTTTGACTTCTAGAAAAATCTATATGCGCTACATTGTGGAACGGAGGGAGTACTATATTATTGTGAAATTTCATATACACCGGCTGAGATTAGTGCAAACACGGCAGATTTTCATTACATTTTGAACTTCTACAGGACAGAAAAATAAAAGAAACCCGACCCTAAACCTATTCTACGGCGGTGACTGACGTCCTCCATCTGCGATCTCCATGTACGGGGGCGGGGTTCAAGACCCATGAAGTGAAGGTGTGGTCTCCGATGAGGAAAAGTAGAACACGGGAGACGGACCGGCCAGTTGGCAAACCATGCCTTGCCGCCTCCAATGCCCTACTCATCCTTAGAGGAGTCTCCGACCTCGGCAGTGCCGGACATTGGATGGTTGCAAGTAGGACGTGTGGCTGACGGTGCTCCCGTTGTCGGCCGCCGGTGTGGCCACTGCTTGTGCGGCGACTTGAGCGAGGGCGGCGACCTCGAGCTTCATCCCCGAAGACAAGCTCTCCCACAGAGCGTTCGCGCTTGCGATCATGGCGGATGTGGTGCCAGGTAGGAGGACGATGCAGTATGGTGTGGAGGTTAGCTGGGTGTTGCCGCTTTAAGTAGCGCATTCTGGTGAGGCCAAGCGTCCTGGTGCGTCATTAAGTCGCCGGAGTTGGTTCCTCGGGCACCGAGCCTCTTAACAACGGCATACGGACGGACGACATGAATTCGGGCAGCTGGCGCCGGCTGGGAATGCTCTGCGCGACGGCGCGAGGGACGAGGGTTTTTGGTGTGCCAGGGTAGTCAGCTGCGGTCGTGGCAACGTTGGAGATGCCCTTTGCAGACATGCGATCAACGCATGTCATTGAAAAAGCAAGATGATCCGGCATGGTCTCAGGTCCTGAGGATACAGCTGGCCGCGCTACACCACTCCGTGGACGCGTCCCGGTGCCCCGTGCATCCTCGACGAGTCGGGTGTTGGGGTGTGTTTGGATTGTGGCCAAAGTACACCATACCAAAATTTTGGTCATGACCCAAAGATTGGTCTTTGTTTGGATGGTTGCCATTTTTTGGCATGCCAATGAACTCTAGCCAACTCTAGTTCATTTTTCTTGCCGACGTCGGCCAAATCACGGGCAACCAAAACCTCAACCAAAATTTTGGCTACCCAATGCTCTGATGGGGCAACCTTGGGCACAAACCAAACATACTGTTGGTCGTGCCACAACACTAATGCCACCCTCGGCACACTGAAACCGACCGTGTCTAGCGATGATGAGCGTGTCGCTCACCATGGTCGCCGTGTCCAGAGGCGGTGCTGGAGTTGCGCCACGTTGTTGGCCCCCACGACCCACATGAACGGTTGTCGGTGGCGAGGAGGTCGTGGGCCAGCTCCTCCATTGGACTAGTTTGCGCTACGTCGTCCCGACAGGTGTGCCCCACATGTCGGTTTCCCTGTTTTCCCGGCCATATTCGAGCGTTAGTGCTCTGTGCGCATTAGGCCTTTCACTATGTAGGCCAAGCGAGACAACTTATTGTTTATTTGAGCCGTTCAAGTATAATCATGTGGCGTTTGCTTATTTCTCATTCCTCTCCAACCCTCTTCTCCATCGATCATGTTGCCCTCCGGTCGAGTCCATCCTCCCGCGTGCCTCATTTGAACATTCCGCCGAGTATCATTCACATGTGGGCCTAGACCCTGCTTGTATTTCCAATGTTTTGTAATTTGTCCGATATGCATACAAACCAATGGTTCTTTAAAGTTTCACTTTGCCTCCACTACGTGTCGCTTCGCGTCTTAGTTTTGACATCCCATTTGGTTCATGCCCCGACACATGTTGACGAGATCGATTGATGTTCAGAGATCAATTGCGTGTCATGCAAGGAGATAAAGGTTTGGTCTGTTTCTATTATAGAAATGACCCGTGGGGGGGGGGCTGTGGGGATCAGAGGGAGTATATTTTATGTTCATAAGCGAAACGAACGTATTGTACCAACCCTAGTCCTCTTTCGATCGATCTCCGGACCCCGAGATGAAATCGAGAGATAATGAGTGGGGGCCTGTGTGATACCTAAGGCAGATTCAAAATTTTGAACCCGTGATCATAGCATCTGCAAATCATATATAAAGGGTATTCAATGTTCGTTCATTTTTGAATGTACAATATACTCCCTCCTATCCTTTCTAGTTTACATAAAAGTTTTAGGTGTAGTCAAAGTATCTCTACTTTGATAAAAAAAGTATCAACATTCAACAACGCCCAATCAATATTGTTAGATTCGTACGTACTCCTTGATTTGTACTCGAGATGGTTTCCAATTTGTTTTCAACCACATGAATGAGCTTGTTCTCGCGCATGCTTTTCCTACTAGGATTTCACGACGTATAGACAGTACAATAGTAACTTCTTTTAAGCTCCCTGTCCAATAGTACTAGTGGAGTACTGACAACATCTGTACTAGAGTATGCAGTGCTCATAGTTGTACTCCCTCCTTCCATTTATATAGGGCCTATGTGGAGGAGAGAGATGTGAAAAAGTAAGGGGAGTGAGCTCTCATGCAAGAGCCTAGCTATATACGCATTCCTAGTTAAATACTACAATAAATATGGATAAAGAGATGGAGAGGAGATGGAAAAAAGTACTAATACAATAGCCAACCTTATATTTTTTTTTGCAGGAAATAGCCAACCTTATAGCCCACACTACTATATGAGTGCATATAATAGATGATGGCTATAGATGACATGGCAGTTCCTTATAGCCATCGACTGGCTATATTATTAACCATGCTCTAATGTGTTTTTCAAAACTGCATTTGACTATTGACAAGATTAATAGTACATGAGATGTATAATGTGAAAATTATATCATTGGAAGCTCCTTTCACATACGTATGCCTGCCTTACCCTCCCTTTCGGTCACTTACTGGCGGACCTGATGCTTGCTAGGCCCCGCATGTTAGTTACTCAATGGGTTCGGCCACGTCAGGGGATCCTCATCCGTCGTATACTCCCTCTGTTTTTATTTACTCCGCATAAAATGACACGGGCAGGGAGGGGAGGGACGTCGGTTTGCTCTCAACTGCGGTCCCGGAAGCGAGCGAAAATGCATGACGAAGCGCATACCATTCGGTGAGCAACGTGGAGGTCCAAAGTGCCGGGATGCAATGCGAACGTGACAAGAGTGATGTATAGTCAAAACCGATTGACCGGTCGTCACCGGAACCACTATTCACACCAGAACCTTCGCTGCTCGGCCTATGCCAGCCACTGCCCTAAAACCACACCTAATCTCCAGCCCCTTCCCCCACCTTTCGATCCCCTAGCCCGCATCAAGCGTCCCCTAGTTCGCCAGAAAGCCATGGTACGCCGCAAGATCATGTACTACAAGATGTTGGCGCCAGAGCGCCGCATAGAAATTGGGGCGGTGGTCGGCGCCACAGACCTCCGTTCCCAAGCTCGCTTTGTGGCGGGCCAATCCCCGAGTTCTCTGGAGCCAAGCTATGAGGAGGAGGAAGCCGATCCAATGTTCATGGCGGAGGTCACGACGCAGAAGGCCCCCGATGGGTATGAGACGATGGACATCGACTTCGTGCCAGCATCTGAGTCCCCCATGGTGCAGGCGGACCAGCGGTTCAACCTGGCAATACTAAAGGAGGACCAGGAGGCAGAGGCTCAACTCGACGCGGAGCGCACGCATGCCGCTGCCATCGAGGCTCTCCTGCAGGCGGAACCAGATGTCGTGGATGTGAATCGGGCGGCGGAGGCTCAACTTGAGGCGGAGCACGCGGATGTCGCTACCATCGAGGCCCTCCTGCAGGCGGAACCGGACGTCCTGGACTATAACCGGGCGGCAGAGGCTCAACTCGATGCGGAGCGTGCAGATGCCGCTCTCATCGAGGCCCTCCTGCAGACGGAACCGGACGTCCTGGACTTGAACCGGGCGAGGAGGCTCGACTCGACGCGAAGCACGCTGATGCCGCTGCCATCGAGGCCCTCTTGCAGGCGGAACCGGATGTCCTCGACTTGAACCGGGCAGTGCTCTCATCCGTGCAAAGCGCTCGCATGTTCCGCGTGAACGAGTAGCTAGAGGCCGAGGACAACCATGGTGCAGAGACATACGTCGGCAACTACTGCTGGTTCGTGCCGGCAGCCAAAGATGACAAGGCCGTCTCGTTCCACGAGCAGTGATAGTTTTTCTTTATGTTGTTGTTTTTATGGATCTTTTGCTGTGTAAAAACATATATTGTTATGCAAGTCGCCTGACTTGGGTTAGTCTACCATTTCCGACAGTTGGATGAATATCCTACGTCTCCTAACCCTTCTTCCTCACCTCTTCTTCTTCCCCAACAGACCACCGCACAGGCCGTACGGATACTCCCCAACATGCGTTTGGATAAACATACTCTATGAACAAAAACTATGTGTCAGCGGTAGGATGGCTGAGTTTGGTTTGTTCACATGCGACAACACGTGTCAGTGAGGGTGTGTTCCCTTGGTTGGGTTCGCGGCGTGCAGGAGCGACTGTGTGAGGGCGCCGTGCGACCGCGGCATGCAGGAGTGACCGTGTGAGGGTGCGGTGCGACCGCGACAGCCGTGCGCAAGTGTACCTCCTTTTCATTTTGAAAACTTTAGGCAAGCTTGGCAAAAATGTGTGGCGAAGTATGGCAATGCAAGGCCTAGACCCAAACACGATAAGTACGTAGTACTATGTACTCGAGTACTAGTGTTAAAAAGAAAGGCGGGGTTTTCCTTCGCGGGATTAATCGATACAAATCCTCGTTTCACGTGTCAATTAATGCGTATTTTTTTCTCCAAAGCCCAAAGAGCTAACCATCTCACTCCTCATTGCTTGATTAATGCAGCGCCATGCAAACCAACCTTCTCACTCCCGCATGCATGCAGGGGATATTAATGTACTTGGTTGCTAGTACGAGGCAAACCCCATCAATTTTGCCTCGATTAGTGTTAGTGGCCTTTTCCAAATTGTAGTTTTGATATACTGGCCTTGTGTACAAAAAAATGGAGGTAGTAACTATATTTGACTTCCTTCCCCATTGCGGTGACATCGACGATATCTCGAACGTTGTGGTTTGGCAAAGTGTGTTCGACGAAGAACACCATTGAGGGAGACCACGGTAAGTTGTTCGCAAGTGCCGCCTCCAAGCCGAGACAATCGCCTTATTTGCATCCAGGAAGTCCGTTGAACCAAAGGACGCGTAAATGTACTAGTACTACTCGTACACAATAGTGTCGTCTGTCCAGCTTAGTGCGGTGAGATGGTTTCTCGAAGAAGACGATGGAGAAGCGGAGTCAGCAAAGAGTGAAATGATGGTTGCTTCGTCCGTGCTTTGTGATTTGACGCCTCACTCCTTTGTGATTTGTGATAGAAGGGACAGGGAGTAGACTCTGTCCTCTATACTGTACATGTGTCCAAGCACGGGAGAAAGAGGAGAGATGTTGCATTTTTCTATTCCTTCAATCAATCAATCAGGGAGCTTCGGTTCCATCCTTTTTGTTTTGGCAACACCGTCCACAATGGTTCCCATGATGTCAAAAGCTATTTTCACATTTGGCTACACATTGTGGATGCCCTTAACCGTACCACTTGGTTTTGCTCCTGTGTGCTATCTATACAAATCTCAATTATATTGATCTAAAAAATTATAGAATCAAGATTAGTAAAAAGGAGGTGATTTTGCCGTGCGGATGGCAAGGGAGGTTTCTTATTTTTGGAGGACGTTGTCCTGGCGGTTTGCTAATATGTGGGCCCATGTGTCAGTGCTTTACCAAGCCGATCTGCTTCCCACATGAGGCAGAACAACAGTAGAAGCAACACGTGGTTAACTTGAAGAAGATGAGGGAGAAGCGGATTCAGCAACGAGTGAAATGATGGTTGCTTCGTCCCTCCAACTACTTTTTTTAGCATTATTACTTCATCCCTCCAACTTAACTGCGGGAAAGGTGCAACTTTGTGATTTGACGCCTCATTGCTCATTACTACACCGGCGCCATGACTGGGTGCTTCACCCCGGCTCTCTGCACTGTATTCCGGTATGGCACGTGGACCCGATAGCTTGATGTCCCATATGTCGGCGAAAGGGACTAGAAGATTTATGAAAGCGAGTGCTCCACTCTTACAACGGAGGAGTACATGATACGACAGCCCAGTGAACTGTCACTAGTGCTGTATATAGTATTATAGTTTTGTTGTTTCACATGATCCATCGATACAAACCCGATTAAACAGGAAAGGGCGGGATTTTTCCCGCGCGGTATATGGTACTGGCCATACATTTCAAAGGCGATTTTAATGTATGCAAACTAAATAATTAAGTAACAATATGATATCTAGTAAAACTAAAAATAGATACGATTTATTATGTTAGAGTGTAGTAGTAGTGTTGTATTGTATAGTTGTTAGATGTAACATGAGAGAACGTGTAGAGATGTAGTTCTGGAGGGCCTACAGAGAGAAAAGTGTAATACATTCACCGAACTTCAGAATAAGCTGATTATGGTCACTATATACGTTTTGCGGTGATTATACGGTCACTTGCTCATGGTTCAGCATCGGGTTGCACTCTGTTGACCGGCCAAATAGCCTGCGTGGCACCATGTTGACTAGTTAAATTGACCACGTTCCTTGTGGGTCCAACCTATCAGTTCGCATAGGGAAAAGGTCACATAAACACAAATTTACGCAGGCGCGACAAGACTCCACCCCGTGCGCGGGAATCACCTGGTTGTGTATGTGTCTGTCAGGGCCTGATGTGTGCGCATGCACGTGTAGGTTGAGCATTTGAGCGTGAGAGTGTGTATTGGTCGTGTGGTGTACTGGTGTGTGCATGCATGTGTGTGTGTGTGCGTGTGAGTGTTGCGTGCGTGCGTGGCTGCGTGTGTACGTGTGAGTGTTGCGTGCGTGCGTGGGTGCATGTGTTCGTGTGAGTGTTGCGTGCATGCATGCGTGTGTGTATAATCACCACAGCAGCTCCTGTGTGTTAAAACAGACGGCTCAGCATACCAATACAAGGCCACCTTGTCCGTTGTGCCCGCGGTCATGACTTTGAACCACTGTCCAATATATTTTTGTCGTTTGTTTTCATTCTTACTAGCAAGATGCCCGTGCGTTGCACGTAACATCAAGATGCATTTGTATGACTAGTTTATCTTGTGAGAGAAAAGGATGAACAAGGGAAGGCCTTATTTGCAAATGTGGAGAGGTGTGTGGGTACCTTTTTGCAAAATTGTCATAGTTTCTTTCCTATCCGTCAGATATGAATCGGACGGCCTATATTGCAGGATGGCAGGCACACCATCATCACCAACTCTATTTTTTATAAGAGTGTATTTTATCCCTACTCTTATAAAAAGCATAGTCGGTGATGATCGTGTGCCTGCCATCCTGTAATATAGGTCGTCCGATCTATATCTGACGGATAGGAAGGAAACTATGGCAATTTTGCAAAAAGATATCCACACCCCTCTCCACACTTGCAAATAAGGCCTTCCCTTGTTCATCCTTTTCTCCCGCAAGATAAACTACTCATACAAATGCATCTTGATGTTCCATGCAACGCATGGGCATATTGCTAGTATTTTATAAGAGTGTAGATGTAGAGTAGATACAAGCCGACAGGTGGGCCTGATGGTAGTGAGATAATGTGATGCAACAATAGATATGCCACGTGGAGCGTTTAACTGGTCAACTAGTCATGTCTTGAGCAAATACAGAGTTGTACGGTGAGCCCGTGACTGTATAATAATCACAAAACGTAAATGGTGATCGTAATGAGTGGATTCTGAAGTCCAATGTACGTATCGTTCTTTCGCTTCAAATACAATGATCGTTACTGTATATATCGCGAGAGAAAGATGAAACATGCGTGAATGTGCTGGGGGCTTGCTTTTAGAGGACCTGGAGATAGTTTGTGTGCGTACATGAAAGGGGCGTAGAGGGGGGGTATGTGATGGAGAGAGAGAGATGCTCCTTGTTTCTCTTTATTATGAGTAACTTTATATATGGTATAGAAATATACAAATTCATAGTGCGGAATAAATATCATTGTGGGCACCATGCAATGCAAGCGTTCATACTCCTCCATATAACTTTGTAATGTTGTATATATGTAGAAATTCTAAAATATTTTTTGGCCACACTTTATTTAAAGGGAATGTTGTATGCGAAATAAACGTGAAGAGAGGGCTTTTTAGATCAATGGGGGTACGTGATGTAACATGTGTGAATGTGTTGTTGATGCATTTGGCAGGGCCTAGAGAGGTATGTGTGTGTATTACGTATTTGAGAGAGGCATGGATAGAGGGGTCGGCCGGGGGGCGTGGGAGAGATAGCACGAGAAATGAGAGTGGTCTAGAGAGAGAGACGAATATGACGTCACAGCGAGAGATTCCCTTGAGTGTGTATATGCAAGGGGGGAGTGGATAGAGGCACCAGGAGAATATTTTTTGTGTGTGTGATGTCTGTGTTGGTATGTGTGGGTGTGAGAAGATAACGAGACGTGGGGGTAGAGGGTGTGTCACCGCGTGAGGTCCGGTGGGTCGAGGTGAGGCCCTTCGTTCGGTTCCATCCTGTGTCACATTGGTCGGCCCGTGACACATTTAGGGAGACCCATGGATGACTAGTCGGACAAGACAAAGATAGCATAATTGTGAAGGACTCTATGTCCACTGACAAAGCCGGCTAGGATTTGTAACCCTAGGTTGTCGGACTAAGGTAACCCCTTTTTCTATGATATTACTATTCATCCAACCTAACTTTAAGGGGCATCCTACAGAATGCTCTGCTAGAATCATACTCGTCGATTAGGAAGAGAGGTGTGAGACAATGCGTGAGAGACAGGCCTAAAGATAATTTGCATGCAGGAGACACGTAGGCAGGTCTATGTATATAGAAAGGGTTGATGGGGATTGTGCGTGTGTATGCTTGCGAGAGGAAGAGTGCTTGTGATAAAGGTTAGTGAAAATAGTCATAAATGGTTACGAGAGGGAGGGAGGATTATATCGAGAGCATGTGTGCGGGAAAGACACCTCAGGAGAGAGTGTGTGAGCATGTGTGAGAGACCACCGATGGAGAGTGAAACTACACATAAAAGACTGTTGTACGCATTGATTAAAGATATAAATTGTATCCAAATATTAGGATGGGATCATCATATTTACAATTCGCGTAAGGAACGGTCATTGATCCATCAGACATCTAGATTCTATCGAATTTGAGCATGTCTATGTTGTTATTCGACACAATTGATTCTCATAGTTAGTATTTTGAACTCCAGACAATGCATCGTTTTAGCAATCGAATATAAACGTGAGTATAGTTCATGTTGTGTGTGTAAAGCACATTATACATACGAAAAGTTACACAATGAACATTATAAATAGCTACCTATGAACTAGCATACATTTGAATTCAACTTAAGGTTGTTTAAAAAATCGAATTCAACATGAAGTCCATTCAATTATTTGAATTTGCTATCATGGCATTTGTAAATCATACCTAAATTATGGGGGCACCAATCTTTGCTCTGATTTTCTACATAATAGCATATGTAGTCGTGTACAAAATAGATTCAAATTTAGCTCCTCCATTCCAAAATAATCGTAGTTATAGGATTTTCAAGTGTCAAATTTTCAAAAAGAAGCAGATAATTTAACGAGGTTTTCAAACATACAAGGTCAAATTTAACGTTGTCTATTTAGGTCAATCCTCAAAGTTCAAGAGTACTCTAAACATGAATGCTTGCATTTCAAAATTTCGAACGAAGCGCCAAAAGAGCCTCTACTCGCCCGAAACCACGTGAGACCAATGTTTGGTAGTACAAGGAAATTACTTTTCTAATAACTCCGACCCGTGAAACCTACCGGCCCAACGTCCAAAGGTCTAAACTGGGGTAGGTTTGTAGCTTCATCTAGATGCCACGCAACCGCCTCTGAAAAACATTCATACACAATGGCCGCCTGAGCACACATGCGCGTGCCCGAGATCGCTCCCGCCCACTATTTGGGACACCTGAGATTACCATCCTACCTGACCCGCAGTAGGTCCGAAATTTAAGAGGGGGGCAAAGTTTGTACTTTCCCCAAATTTCAAACAAGCGCGTACCATCTTCTATTCAAAAAAGCCAAAACAAGTGCGTCCCAGACCGAAACATGGATCTGCCCCCTCTCCCCCGCCCACCCGTCTGATTCCCCATTCGTAGTCCGTGGGTGCAAAAACTACCTCTCCACCATCCGCGAAACCCCGGTGTCCTCCGTCCGCCACCCCATTCCACCCATCAACTGCCGCCCTCCTCCATCACGCCGGAGCCGATACCCCGACGTAGTCGTCCACCGCAACACCCTCGATGGCTAGTAGTTGAAGCCGAGGTCCAGCCGTCCGTACCCGAGCCAGTTCAACCACGCCGTCGTGCGCCTTACCGCTGCCGCTCCAACTTCGCCACCCTCCACCGCATCGGAGTTGTTCCTGCTACGCCGTCCTTCGCCGCCTCGGATCCGCTTCCCCTCCGCCGACATACGGCCACGGCAACACAATCAACAATTTGGCCATGGGTTCGTCCAAGCCTGCACCCTCCTCCAGAACATCGGTTTCCCCGGAAAAAAGAAGAAGATCGGCGCGACATGTGGAGGCGACCACACCGACAACCGAAAATGGTACTCCTCTTCCCTTATTCGTGCAAATCTTACGTGTCTGCTTGCACGGTATTCATCCCACAGCAGACACTAGTTGACCACTTATTCTTGATACTAGATGTTCCTAGTTACTCGCGATGCACAAGGTTTCTCCTCATATACTATTTCACCTTATCTAGAGGTCCGTTGCCCCCTGAATTTCAATTCCTGGTCAGTTGATTCCCAATTAACGGAAGCATTCCCCAGCGTAACAGGAGCTAGTCCGCCTATTACGTAGGGGAAGCAACACCTCGGTGTTTATCTTAGGGGCGTGTGGGGCTTAGAGCTGTTGGCACCCAATATGGACGTCGGTCGGGATTAAAGGGATGGCCTAGGGCGCTGCCAAGCACGGCGGTGGTGTGAGGTCGAGGGGAGGGCGGGGCGGCGAAGGCAGGGGTCTGTGCCGGTGGTCGTTGGCGGTTCGAGAAAGATCGTCAACAGTGGCTGGCAGGAGGTAGACGAAGGTCATCTACCCGTTCCTTATAGATCGTACGGTTCATAAAAAAATCGACCGACCTATTTATTTTCAGTCAGCTGTTATCTTGATAGGACCACATGTGGTGGTGTGCTGGAGGAGTACCTGCATTTCCCAGTCATCCCAGTGCTCATATATTACAAAATCATACGGAGTAGAATCTAATTTTGTTTGCCATGCAATGTTGCAGAGCTATCATATGTCTCATGTCATTTATTTTTCAGCCACCTGCTATATCTGCTACTTTTACAGTGCACTAGTTCTGCACACACTTCACCCATACTCTCACTATTGTGTTTTTATGCAAGGTTATTTCATACTCTGCTGCCTTGACAGAAGCAGAAAAGAAAAGAGAGAAGTCGCTCCAGCATGGTATGCGGATAGGACAGACACGTTTGAGCCTTATAAAGGGTGCAGTGTCAGCAGATGGAGACGGTATGATGTGGACCAGATCATGACCAAGGCATCCAAGAGTGAGGTTAATGCTAGCACAAATGCCGAACCATTAGAGCATCCAAAGGAAGACAAGGGCAAAACCATTATCTTAGTTGGGAAGCTTCCGGTGCCTATTTTGGGAGAAATGACACATCAGATTTCCAGCTGCAACTTCCCACCTAAACCTAATTAATTCTGGATGTCTCTAGCACTTTATAGAGGCTGGAAAAAATGGTCTTATAAATCAGCTTTCATTCAAAAAAACGGTGCATCATTTGAGGTCTTGAGTCAAAAAGTTGTGCAAGTTTCCATGCAAGCTGTCCAGGAATTTATTACAACGCGAGGCTCAACAAGTTTGCTCCTGCTACAACTTGGGGCTCACCAATTTACCCTTCTTTTTGAGTTGTTTTCACACCTAACTAGTGGGTGCTTCTAGTATAAATACTCCCCAGCTGTTCCATGTGAGGGGGATGAGATTTTCTGAGTTTATGTTTCTAGACAGCCGGTGAGGTTGTGTTGTGCTGTGAGCACTAGTATCGTTGAGTGTTAGCTCGTGTGTGTGGATTGGAGGGCCTGCCCTCAATTCATATAGGATCCTTGTGGTTCCCTCTTGTGATTCTTCATAGGTTCACAAGCTTCATGGTTTGGGTTGCATCCTTGTAAACCCAGCTAGTTATCCGCTGCAATTTATCTGAGTGTGTTTCCTCTTGTTCTTGCCACTTGAGAGAAACAAAGTTTGTTGAAACAAGTATCGAGTGAGTTTGTTGCTGCTCCTTGTGATTTCTTTGGCACCGTGAAAGATCGTTTCCGAGGCGTCCCGCATCACGGTAAACGTAGCTCTAGAGTTGATGACCTCGCTCGCCATGAACCACCATCCCAGGTGCTTCCTTTAACTTCGTGATGTCATATGTGGTTGCATGTTGCATATGGTGTCTAGCTTATATTCGAAAGGCCGAAGTCGGTCTTTATTAAGATAAGGAAAGATATTTTTTACATGAACCACCATCCCGGGAGCACCCGAAGACAAATAGCTAGTCAGGGCACTGGCCGAGCCAGTGACAAGCCCAGCACAGACATGCATCACCTAGAAGCCAACTAAAAAGCCAAGATGGTGGCAAAGTAGCCCGCCTCCCACCACGCTCTCAGGTCCTAGATGATCATGCTCACTACTCCAGTCGGATGTCTAGCTTGTATTGCTTCCAATTTGGTTAAATTGCATCTGCTTAGCTTAGACACTATACCTTTGAATATTACACGCCTTCCTGTTTTTGGTACATACTAGTACATCTGTCTATTAACCATGTTCTTACATCAAACTAATGTTCTTGTGTATCCCTCATCAATCACTTATGATGAGCCAGTCAGGCCAGTGGACTACTGTGAGAAAAGATCCTCATTTAAAGAATGCAACGTCAGCCTCCCCACATGATTCTCAAGAAACAGCAAGGCTAGATGAAGATAGTGAATGTAGCTCTATAGTTGATTACCGCATTTCCCCTACACTAGCATCGCAGGTGCTTGCTCTAACTTGGCAGCGTGATATGTGGTTGCATGTTGCATATGGTGTCTAGATTGTAATTCTTCTAATCTGGTTAAATTGCATGTGCTATTCTGCTTAGTATATACATTATACCTGTTAATGTGACATGCCTTCCTATTTTTAGTACATAGTACATTTGTCTATTAAGCATGTCCTCACATAAAACTATTGTTTTTTTGTATCCCGCATAAATCAATATGACGAGACACCTTCAGTATATGCAGTGTGATATTAGTTGCATCTTTGATATGATTTATAGCATGCGCTGCTTCTAATTTGTTGAAATGCCATTTATGATGGGACACTTTTAACTTGGCAGAGTCATATTGGTTGCACCTTGCATGTGGTGTCTAGCTTGCATTGCTTCTTATTTGTTGGAATGGTTTCTGCTTAGTTTACACAAACAGTTGTGAACATGCCATGCCATCGTGTTTTTCGTACATATTCCATCCTGGTATCATGTGTTTGCCTTACATCAAAGTAGTGATTGTCAGTATCATGCACGAATGAGTTCTGAAGAGAGAATTTTATTGCTTTTTCTTGTCGCTTTTACTTGACAATTCAAAATCAATAAAGCGGAAGGAAGTTAGCAAGGTAGCGGATAAAGGTGCTCCTTCCAAACGGAGGGCCTCTACAGTTTCTACTCCTCCATCCCCCCAAGGTGATTTCCAAGACAACACATGCATAGACACTCAATGTAGCTGTGTTTATGATGAGCACGTCTCCCCTAGTGCACCATCACCAGTGCTCCCTCTAACTTGGCACTGTTATATGTGGCTGCATGTTATGTGTGATGTCTAGCTTGTATTGCTTCTAATTTTGTTGAATTCTATCTACTTACTTTACACATTATACTTGAATAAGACATGTGTTCCTGTTTATAGAACATCCAATATCTGTCTATCACACCATCTCTACTAGGGAAAAGCCTAGCAGCAGGGCGGATTTTTGGCCTACCAGTAGCGCGGGCACCGACGCTACTAATAGGGCGCTATAGCTAACCCATAGCAGCAGCGCGTGCGCGCCCGCGCTACTGCTATACAAATGTAGCAGCAGCATGCTGCGTGGAAGCTCGCTACTGCTAATAGCTCTGGCGCGCTTTGGTCGTACGCGCTACTGCTATAGTGACGTTGCTGCTAACTTTCCTCCACTCGCTACTGCTAATTTTAGTAGTTTTTTATATATTTTTTCTGCATATTTGTTTTGTATTTGAACAGGCTTTATACAAGAATCTTTAGCACATACAAATGTCATCATCATACGCATACAAATCGCTATGAGACCACAAATGTAATCATAGTATATGCATACAAATAGTCTCATCATAATCATCATCCAACACAAAGTGGTATCTCGTCATCATCTCAAAAATAGCGATACATGCAAGTCTCGAATACTTGCAACTACAACGTCATCAATCTAAACAATGATATACGCAAGAAGTGATATCACTATGAGTGGTAGTGGAACTATCAGTACATGAGCCGGTGGTCATGAGTCCTCTCTCGCGCTCGCCTGAACCTCAAGTAACTAGCTTGTGCTTCTTGTCTGCTTTTGAAGCCTTTATGGCTGGCGCCCGAGACCCCCTGCACTTGCGCCTGACACTCATGCCACTCGTCATACACTCCCGAAACCTTCCCTTCGTACATGACATAGCACTTTGCCATCAAGAAACTAGGTACCTGTTAGAGATGCATCTTCATCAAGAGGATGTACAATCATATGCAACAAAATATACTAGAGCAACACAAAAAAGAAAGGGTTAGCAACTAGATGCAACATACAGTATGCAAACTAATTAACTAGAGGTACGCAGGTCATCATTCGCAAACTAACAAAGTAGTGTTACGCAAGTTCGGCAGGGACCATGGACATCATAAAGTTTCATCGCTACAGAAAGTATACAAGTTCAACCGACACATATCATCATCATCGGCATCGTAAATCACTAGAAGTTCCATCCTTCCATATCATCAAGGATGGACCCTAGCTTCTTGAACGGCGTGAGGTCTAGACGTTGCAAGCCTATGAGAGTTCGGATGTCAGATCATGATATAGGGTCGTGGTGGAACATCCCCTTCTCATCGATGACTTCTTTCATGATGATCGTCGCAATGTCCCTTTGGATGCGAAAGAAGTCATGTCTAATTTTATAATCCGCTTCTCCATGAGATTCTAGCCACTTGTGGATATGATCATCATTTCTGCTTGTCATGTGAAGCTTTTGGTGATCCGTGCTGAACTCAATCATGAGATGGACGATGTAGAATCCATCCTTCTTGCTTGGTTTCGGGACATGGATGCAGGAGAAGTTAGTTTTATGCGCGAAACTCATCTTCTTGTTCCTTTGTTTCCTGATCTGCATGTGGCCACCTCTAATGTTGAAGCCTTGGAGAGCATCATCTAGAATATTCATTATGTGGGTGTAGTCCTTTTTCTCGTAGTCTCTAGAAGGGTCAAAATACACTACGTGGGAGACTCACGAGTAAAGAACGATAAGGATGGCGCGCCAGTTGCTGTGGGGAAAAGACACCTCAAATTATTCTCCATTTGAGTGAGAAGGAATGATTGAAATGTACGAAAGGGTTGTCCGGAACTGACTTACTTTGGATGATAAGGCGGGAGGACAATTTCCTGGTCCTTATTATGTACCATGAAGTTTTGGAGGTAGTCCCTAGCAGTTTCATGCTCAAAGTCGCCGGGACTCAAGAAAGAATCGTGCATGTGGTACGGATCCGCCACACATATTTGCGAGACTTCTTCTCTCTTCATGACGGAGCTCATATGTAGTGCAAAAAGGTGGACGATTGTAAAATCGAGCCGCCTTGTCAGAAACATCTCAAAGATATGGTCAAACCACAGGAAGAACACCTGCGCGGGCCATGTGTCGACGTAGCACTTCCCCTCAGGCACACGAGCTGCGTATGTCGGATATCCTGGATCATTTGAGGCTAGTGGGCTTTTCTCAATCGACATCACATGGTCGTGCAGTCTCCTGAGATCCCCTGATAGTGCCTCCAGCGGTTTCGGTGGTAGCATCGGCTCGCCCGTGAGATGGAACATGGCCACACCTTTCATGGGTACACGCTCTTCAGAATCCATTGTCTGGCTGCTATGTGCTCTGGCTTGTTTGGAGGCAGCTATCTTCCCCAATCTCTTCCTCTCCTTTTTCTTAGGCACACCTTCCAGACCCTTCCTTAACCCCTGCCCCAGGGTTCCCGGGCTAAGCACTATACGACCCCGACTAGTTGAGCCTATGTTGAGGCGGCATCTTCAGGCGTGTCCTGTGAGGATTTCATGAAGAGAGACTTTTTGCAATCCCTGCTACGACCTTCCTACCTGGGCATATCATCCATATCCTCATTAGCATGCTGATAGCCCGATTCATCATCTGGTTGACTCATCATGTAATATGGTTGACTCATCATATCTATGTCACAGTCATACACGTTTGTATTGAGGAAACCCATAGGGTCGACCTCCGTCTCATCAACCATTCTCTGTTCTACAGGACCGATTACATCAGCCAGTACTATTGCACCCCTTCATCACGTCATCTGGTGCTCTCACCCGGCACTACAGGAGCTGGTAATTGCGTAGGCGGGGTGGTGGTCTCCGCACATGCTTGTTGATGTGTGGTTATTGGTGTGCTCTCAGCCGGCTCCAGACGAATAAGATTCTTCGGCCATAGCAGCATCCAACCCTTGTAGCTTCCAATCCGCAGCGGGGTCTCGTCGTCCTCTCCCACATGCTGTACTGGAGGAGGCAAATCCTCGTGCCCTGATTTCACACTGGACAAGCTAACCCTGAAGCGCCCAGTGGGGATCGGCTGGTTGTGGAACGTGACGGCGTCGAGCTCAGCCAAAGACGAAGGCCCACCTAGCACGCCAGAGACTGAGGACGACTACTATGAGTGGGAGCGACTGCGAGAGGAGGCCCGGTTGCATGAGCAAGTGATGGTGCGGTGGTGTTGTTGTTCATGGAGTTGCTCCTGACGAAACTGGGCAACGGGAAATCATGTACCATCTTGTCTGGATTTTCCTTCGTCCAGTTGATGATAGCTGGAACCAAGTTAGTAGCAAAATCATTTCTGCAGGCAGTTACAGCTGCATTAACTGCCTGCTGTAGCAACTCATTTTTTCTCCTCGGCTGTTTTTTGCGTCCTCAGCTGCTTTTTTCTCGACCGCAAGCTTCACCTTTGCATCGATGTCCGCCTGACTAAACTTCTTTTTCTGCTTCTTGACCTCCGGTCCCTCATTGTAAAACACCTTCCACGTGGCGCCATCTCCAGCGCCGTGCACACGACCATATTGCGGCCGCTGGCCCAAAGGGAGTCCCTTAAGTTTGTTCAAGGCCCGGTTGAGAGGGGTGTCCCACTTGGGCCTCATCGGAGAAGTAGGGCTTTCGGCTGCAAGCCGGTGTTCCTTCTCCTGCAGAAGGAGCGTGAACCGTTTAGGAATGTGTAGTCGACTAGATATGGAGCTAAATGTAAGGTGGTAAAAGAATAATTACCAGTAGTCTAATCAATTTCCTCCTGATCTGGTCCGTGTAAAAAATCTTTTTTCCTTGTCCCACTTGTAACGGGCCCTGATGAAGTCACGCTCCAAGGGGTGGGTGAACTTCGTGAAGGGGTCTGGGATACCCGCGGCTTCACGTTCCGCATCCACCTTATCCCATATGGGCCTTTTACCGAGGTAGCCACGGCTTCCGAGGCGATGCTTCCCCGTGTTCCTTTGTTGAAGGCTCTTGAATTTCGCAGCCTTAGCCTTGGCTGCCTCGGTAGCGCAAGTGTCCTTGAACTTTTCGAACACCTCTTCCGTAAGTGTCGGATTTTCCTCCAGAATCTTGGACAGGGGTTCCTCAGCCTCAATAGCTCATTTCACCCTCCCTTTCTAGGAGGCCAAATCATTGCTGAACATGCCCATGGCGTGATTGTTAATCTTTTTCATCTTAGGATCATCCCACGGTTGTTCTATGTTATCATCCCGGTCGGGGAACTTGAATCTCTTGTGCAACTTCGTCAGGAGCAACTGCGTCAAATGTTCTTTACTCCTTAAGTCATCGTCGTTGATGCTCGCACATTCCTGTAGGATGCATCCTACTTGGTCCCCATAGCACTTGCGAGGTTCTCCCAGCTCTAATGACTCAAACTTGCCAGGTGCCATCTTTGTGATCACTAGTCGTCCAATCCCTAGTTTGTTAGGTTTTCGTATCCTCTGCTTCTTCTGCTTCTTCTTTTGGGTAGCGGCATCGGCGCCGGTACCTTCCCCGCCGGTATCTTCCCCGCCGGTACCTTCCCCGCCGGTCTCGGCGCCGCCATCGGTCTCGACGCCGCCATCGGTGCCGGCACCGTCGGTGTCGATGTCAGCGTCAGTACCATCATCGAGGCCGACCTGCAAACCTTGCTTAGCGGTCAAATAGTCGAGGTACTCTTGTTCACCCTCATAATCCATCTCGTCTGCATCTTGGTCAGAAGGCCCAGTTTCTTCGTTGTTCGACATGTTTCCTATGATTAAGTCTCCTCGTTTAATTCTAAAAGTATGAAAAAATGAGAAATGACGTAAAAAAGAAATCTATGTTTGCCGGAATGTCGTTTCCCAGCAACTCCCAGCACTCGATATGCCTACTATCTAGCACAAATCATGCCAAAATTCACGAAACATTTTGGCGTGACCTTTGCTAAAAAATGGACATATCGAGTGCCTGAAATTCACCGGAACAGAAATGAATCAACATTCTGGCGTAACATATGCCACTCGGATCATTTACCAAAACATGGGCATAACATAGGCCACTCAGATCATTTACCAAAAATGAACCAAAACATCACATGTCCAAATTCCAAACATGGCATGTCCAAAACATGACATGTCGACATATCACATGTCCAGTTCAAATTTGCATATAAATTCAGCCTATCTAAATTCAGCCTACCTAAATTTGCTTTAACAAGGGATGTTGATTTGGACAATTGCTGAAATGTTACCTTTTCTTTTAACTACAATTGCTTAACCCTAAATTGCTGTCCTATTTTAAAACTTAGATAAATTCATAACCAAATAGATAACCTAATTAACCTACTGCCCTAACTAAAACCTATGTAAATTAACTGAAGAACCCTAGCTAGCAGACAGAGGGGGGGTTACAGAGGGTGCAGGGGCGAGGAGCCAGGCTCGACGGCGGACGAGGTTGGGAGGGGAGGAAGCAGAGGAGGGACGTGTGGCGCGTTGGGGTCGGGGCGAGCGTCGGGGTCGGGGGCGAGCGTCGGGGTCGGGGGCGAGCGCCGGGGCGCGGCGAGGGCAGGGCCTCGGCGGTGCGACGGGGGAAGAGAGAGTGGGGATTTGGGGGGGAAAGAGGCGGGATGAAGCAGAGAGAGTGAGGATTTAGGGTTAAGTGGACGTAGCAGTAGTGCGTTTAGAGCAAACGCGCTACTACTATTACAGGCATCTATAGCGGTTTTATACGGAAACCGTTACTGCTACCTTGACTAGTTGTAGCTCTTTTTCAGTAAAGCACTACTGCTATAACCAGTTTTCCTTTTTCTTTTCCTTTATTTTCTCTCACTTTTCTTTTCTTTTTTTTGAGAGCGGTGAACGAAGGGAAGGCAATATATATTGCATCATTTGATGGTTAAATATGTATACAAAATAGGAACATATATATTACATCATTGGACCCATGCATAATAATGGCTAAGTGTGTATACAAAATAGGAACATATATATAAACATATATATATACATATATATATATAGATCATTTGACTGACATACGGTTCCTCAGCGTTGATGTTTTCGTTTTTGAGTCAGCTTCTTTCCCTTCTTGTTCGTTGAAGAATAATTGAGCCCCTCATCGTGACTTTGCCTTTTCCATGGAGTACAATTTTTCTTAGGTACTGTAGTATTGATTTTTCTTTTGACGTATACTTCATCATCATCATCTTCTTCCCTCATTGGGTTGCCGTACTGATCATAGTCTTCCTCGTTGGCGACTCCATCAATTCCAATGATGTTCATTTTGCCTCTCCTCACGACAACACGGTTGGGATTGCATGGGTCGGTTATGAAGAAGCATTGTGTCACGTGCTTAGCGTGTACCCATGGCTCGTTTTTTGCGATAGTGTTCACGGTAGCGCTCTTGGCATTGGGTATAGTCATGGTAGTGAAATTCTGGTTTTCTCTATCGACATTCTTAGCCCATCTGACACAGAACATCGTCGTGTTGTGCAGTCCAGCGTAGTCAAGCTCCCAGATATCCTCGACCCTTCCGTAAAATCTTTCAGTTGTGTCGTTGTCGCTGCCGGTCATGCATTCCATCATCATCCCTGAGTTCTGATCATCACTATCCATATCTTTGGCCTCCGTGTAGAACGTGTATCCGTTGATATCGTATGCCTGATAGGTTACGAGGTTGGGCGACGGGCCATGTGCTAAGGCGTATATGAGCAATCCATCCTTAGAGCCCTCCTCCGGGGGATTAGCAATAATATGCTCTTTGAACCAATGCCGGAAAATGGAGTTGTGCTCTCTAGTAACTTCTGCGTCCGTCCTGCATACCCCCCGGTCACAATACTTCTTTGCGATAATTTCTTTGTGTAGTGCCACGAAAGGATCTACCTTGTCTAGGTGTTGTAGCACTACCAAGTTTGCTCTGTCAGAGTCGCTGCATCGATATGAGTATGCCACATGCAGTTCCCTGCGACCGTTGGAGTGACCTTCTCCTTCAAGCCTCCCATCGTGCTTGTTAATGGGCAAACCAACACTAACACCAGGCGGCTGCAGGTCTGCGCCATATAGAAAATTCTCGCAGAAAGAGATGCACTCTTGTGTCAGATAGCCTTGGACGATGCTTCCATCTGGACAGGACATGTTACGAACGAATTCTTTGATGATACCATTCATCCTCTCAAACGGCATCTTGTTGTGCAGAAATGACGGCCCTAGGTATATTATGTCGTCCACAATATGGACACACGGATGCACCATCACGTCAAAGAACGTGGGCGGGAAGTACATCTCAAGCTCTTTCAGTATCACAACGATCTCTTCCTGTAGCCTTCGGAGCTGCTTCACACTGATCGACTTTCGAGAGATGACGTCGAAAAAGTTGCAGAGACCAATAAGCGTGTCACGGACATGCTTGTCCATTATCCCTCTAAGGGCAATAGGTAGTATCTGCATCATCATCACATGACAGTCATGGGACTTCATCCCGCTGAACCTTTTCTTGTCCGTGTCTAGATATCTGCTTATCTTGCCACAGTAACCAGAACTAACTTTGACTCCAGTAAGGCACTTAAAGAATTGACCGATCTCAGCCTGACTTAAGGTGAAGCAAGAAGAGGGGCAATAATCATCTTTCTTTATTTTCTTGCCCTTCTTCTCTCGTTCCTTTGTCTCCGTCTCTGTCTCGTCTGACATTTTACGAGGCGGCATGTGCAGATCTTCCCTAATTTTCAAATCTTGCAACTCTTTTCTTGCCTTCGGCCCATCCTTGGTCTTATCCGGCATGTTCATCAGTGTCGTGAGCAAGCTCTCAAGGACATTCTTACAGATATGCATTTGATGAAGGCAATGAGGTGTATCGAGTTTGTGCCAGTACTCCAAGTCCCAGAACACAGACCTCGTCTTCCATACCTTCAGCAGCGGCTCCGGTGCCTTTTTCATCGTCTTTCCCGGCGCGGGGCACTCCTTCCAGTTTTTCAACAGCTCATCAATTTCGGCACCGCTCCGCTTACGTGGAGGTCCTTGATGCTCAGCGTGACCATTGAACAGATCTCCACGGTTTCTCCATGGGTCGTCCTATTCGAGCCATCTTTGATGCCCCATGTACATGATTTTCCCAGACCCGCCATCTTTCCTTGACGTTAGCTGCTGAGATGTCGTATCATCCATGCACCGCGTGCATCCGCAATATCCATGGCACACCTGGCCTGCGACATATCCATAACCGAGATAGTCATGCACCGTCGTGATCAGCGCGGCTCTCATGTAGAAATACTCGCCTTTGCTGGCGTCCCATGTCTTGGCCGGTGTTTTCCATAACGTGTCTAACTCCTCGTGAAGTAGCCCCAGATACAAATTAATATTATTTCCTGGTTGTTTTGGCCCTTGAATAGGCATGCTCATGTGAATGTAGTTCGACTTCATGCACAACCAGGGGGGAGGTTGTACATCCATACAAACACGGGCCATGTGCTATGGTTGGTATTCTGGTTGCCAAACGGATTCATTCCATCGGTACACGCGCCGAGCACATTGTTCCTTGCATCACATTCAAAATACCGATAGAAGCTGTTCAACGCTCTCCACTGGCTTCCATCCTTGACGTGTCTCAGCTTCGGATCATCTCCATCGTCGGGCTTCTTCCTCTCCGTGTGCCAGCGCATTAGCTTTGCTTCCTTGGGATCTATGAAATACTGCTGGAGACGGGGAGTGATCGGTAAGTACCATACAACTTTCTGGGGACATTTCTTCCCGGCCTTCTTTTATCGAGAAGCATTGCACACCGGACAGCTTGTTTTTTCCGCGTGCTCCTTCCGATAAATTATGCAATCGTTGATGCATGCATGGTATCTAACGTGCGGCAGATCAAGAGGGCACGCGATCTTCTTGGCCTCATCAACACTAGTAGGACATAGATTCCCCGCGGGAAGAACATCCTTTAGGTACTTAAGCTGCTCATCGAGGCTAGTGTCGGTCCATTTGTTTTTAGCCTTTGTCTTCAGGAGTTGGAGCGTGAAACTCAAGCGGGTCACCTCAGGGTTGCAACCATCATACAATGGAGTGTTCGAGTCTACCACCAGTTGCTCCTCCTCTCTAGAAGCAGCTCTTTCGGTACTCGTCTCCTTGCGAAGCAGTGCTTGAACATGAGGGGCCCACATGATTGAACTTAGTACCAACGAACTCTGATGCGTGGAGTCCACGTCGTTCTCTCCGCCACCATGTCCGGCCCCTTCTCCTCCGCCATGTCCGGCCCCTTCTCCGCCGCCATGTCCGGCCTCTTCCCCGCCGCCATTATCGGTCATTTCTTCGTCTTGCCCTGTGTCATCATTGCCTGCCCTGTCGGCATCCTCAACATCGTCATCCTCATCTCCAATTATCCACCGAGTATAGCCATCCATGAAACCAGTCATGAGCAGGTGCGCTTCGACACGACCATCATCATAGGGGTCGAGCCAAACTATTCCTTTGCATTTTCGACACGGACATAAAACCTCTGTCCGGTTATTTTCTTTCATGTACTGCACCGCTGACCGCAACCACCTATCCACCATCATTCCACTGACCATCATGAACGTCTGCACGGTAATAATAAACAAATTGATTATAAAAATGCGTGCATGCATCAAAGTCATACAAAAATTCGGCATGACCTTAGGACATATATAGATCTAGAGTTTGCCCGGAATTCGCCGAAACGAAAATAAATTGACATTTAGGCAAAACATAGGCAACTCAAAAGCACAATTTGGCGTCAACTCATACCACACACACAATTTCCATCATATTGCCCAATTATCATATCACACACACATACACATATTTCCATTTTGCAAAAGCATGAAATTTTAATCACCTCTATCTCGAGATCGAGCACACGGTGGAGATGATGATGTAGGGAAATCAAAAGTGCACAAATCTCTTCTTGACAAAGATAGATCTAGTTAGGGGGAAATAGGTCACTTGACTAAATGCTACATCTACCTAGCTAGCTAATTTGGGAGGAGACAACTTCAACTAGTGGAGGGAAGGAAAAAATATAAAGGAGATGCATTATTGGAGGTGGTGTAGTTAGCTAGGAGTAATGAAGAGAGAGAAAGGTAGGTAGAAGAGGGAGAGTAATGGGGGGAGAACTCTTGAGGAAGAAGAAGAAGAGTGAGATAGGGAGGTAGGGGAAAGGGAGGAGAGGAGATGGGGGAGGGGAGGACGGGTGGGAAAAGGTGGTGGGGTGCTGCGCCTTAGTAGTAGCGCGGGAGGAAAAGCGCGCTACTGCTAAGGGTGTAGCAGCAGCGCGCTTTTCTAACACGCGCTACTGCTAAACGGGCCAACCATGTGGACAATTTCAAAATTAGCAGCAGCGACGTGACCAAAAACCGCGCTACTACTATTGCTTTAGCAGTAGCGCGCACCGCGCCACCGCGCTGCTCGTAAACTTAGGTTATTGGGTACTGTCGGTACATTTTTGTAGCAGTGCGGTTTATCCATCAAGCGCTACTGCTAAATTTTCATCAGCAGCGTGCTTTTCTTAACCTCGCTACTGCTAATTAGCAGTAGCGCCTCTTTTTGTTCCGTGCTGCTGCTAAGATTCTGTGTATAAGGTTTTCCCTAGTAGTGCATGTTCTTACATCAAATTACTACTGTTGTGTAACCTGCAACAATCACTTATCATAAGACATGTTTGACTTCAGAGTGTGGTATAGGTTACATCCCGCATTCTTTTCTAGCTTGTACTACTAATTTGTTGAAATGGCACTTATGACGAGACAGTTTTAACTTGGTAGAGCGATATTCGTTGCATCTTTCATATGGTGTCTAGCTTTCATTGCTTCTAATTTGTTGAAATGCCTTCTCCTTAGTTTACACATCATAAGCCGTGAATATGAAATGCTGTGAATATGCAAAGGCACTAATGACGAGAGACCTTTAACTTGATAGTGTGATGTTGTTTGCATCTTGGATATGATTTATTTCTTGTACTGCTTCACATTTGTTTAAACAGCATTTATGATGAGACACTGTTAACTTGGCAGAGCGATATTTGTAGCATCTTTCATATGGTGTCTACCTTCCGTTGCATTGCTTCTAATTTATTGAAATGTCTTCTGCTTAGTTTACACATCATAGTTCTGGTTATCTCATGTCGTCCTGTTTTTCTTACATATTACATCCTCCTATCATGTGGTTGTCTAACATCAAAGTTCAGTTCATCTGTATCACGCATCAATTTGTTCTGAAGAACTAAATTGTTATTCATTTTTCTTGTCGGCTTGACTTAACATGGCACAGAGAGAAGAGGAAGCAATACAGAATGACAGGGAAAGGGAAGTAGAAGAATCCTGCAGATTCTGCTGGTACTGATGGTGCAATAGAAGGTCAAAGTCCAGCGGAAAATTGTACCGACAGGGTATCCCGTGCTAAACGAGCTGCAGAACAAGCCAAACAGAAACAAATAGCTACCACCAAACAAGCAGAGACAACCCTAGTTGATGCAACACCTTCCAAAGTACCACCAGCTGCACGATTTACTCGTTGGTCAACTCAGCTAGCAGCATGTTCCCAAGCTCCCTTGCCACCTGACACTACTTCTGAAGCACTCTTGACACAAGATGAGTTGGCAAGATCAGATGAACTTTGTGAGCTTCAACAGCAAGAAGGTAGTTGCTCGAGTCAAGTTACGGTTGCATGCTTCTTTATATGTAGTCTCATAGTTTGATGTACACTAACACTTCCTATGTTTGTTGTTGGACTAGCACCTAGGCGCAAGAGGAAACAAACATCAGGGATAATGCTCGATAGGTTAACTAAATCTAGAGGAGGAAGAATGGAGATCCGTTTTGAGGCAGGTTTAAAAAGGCCACATGATGCTACAGAGTCAGCCAAGTTAGTATCAGAGGCAGCGGTTGTTGTTAGTTGTCATGTACGTATCCTCCCAACATGGATTCAGTACAGGAATGACCAAGACAAAACCCAGTTCAACACCTTCCTCGGCCATTTATCTGTAAGTATGGTTATGTATGGAAACTAGTAATATCGTCTTGCTCGTCTTGCTCTGTCCAATACTTTCTAGGTTGCTGATAATGAGACTCCCATAATTTTCAACAGATGAGGTTCAAGTTGGATAGCAAAGATGATGCAACCAGACAAGCTTGCACCCATGTTTTCAAGTCTGCTCTGCGACAATACCGGTATAACTTGAGGAAAACTCACTTTGAAGGCAAAGCTAACAGTGAACTTGCCCAAACATCTCCAGTGGAAAATATATCTGATGAAGACTGGAGAGGCCTCGTTAAACACTAGTCTGATTCGAAGTATCAGGTTCATTATATATATGTGACCAGATCACATGTTGAAGTCCTATTTACGCATGTGCCACACAAATCTATCTTTTTGTAGGTGAAATATTCAAAGAACAAGGCCAACCGTACGAAAGTGAAATTCCAACAGACGATAGGATCTCGTAGCTATATTGCACACTGCGAGGCTCTTGTAATTAGCTGATGTTTCACTCTTTTCACTGTACCATATTATCAGATCTATATTGACTTGTTCCAAATGCAGAGGAAAGCCCGCAAGGACCAAAAAGTACCTGAACCAAATGTTGTGGAAATCTTCAAGGGCTGTCACACCAGCAAGAAGAAGGGCATGACTACACCAGTCAAAGCCGCTGTTGTAAGTCCTTAATCCTCATGCCTTTTAACTACTACTTACTCTGACTTGTGCCTTGAACTACATGGTTTGCAGCCAATGTCTATTACTCTTTTCAATTTTATACACAATTGTCTTAGCGTATCATTGCACCTTACAAGGTTTAAAAGAGAGGAGTGATGTTCCTTTGATCTTGACCTGCAATCTAGTTCTGTGCTGGACTTGCCCACACAACGTTACAATTGCATGTTTGTCTGTTCTCAGTTGTTTTGTGATATGAATGATGTCGTACTATGCTTACTGTATTATAAACTTCGTCTCTTTATCCTTAGCCCTCAATACAATGTGAAGAAATAGACAATACATTAGCGATGGTACATGGTCATATGTTTGGAACCTGGTTTTATTATGTACTTTGTAATAAAATACAACTATTATTTTACATGGGTTCACCAGAATAAGTTCTGTATATAGACCAAAGCTATTTTGTTTGGTTTTGCTGCCGCCTTAATATCTTCTGTTCTGGTACTACTAATGTAAAACCTCAACTTTTCTGCGAGCTATGGAAAAAATGGTGGAACCGCCACCTTCTGAAGGTGGCGAGGCACCACAATGTCAGCTCTTGCTGTAGTGGATCAGTACCTGTCCACTAACAGTGCCAAAAGCATGTTCCTGCATAATACTGGGTTGGTTGTTAAGGCAATCTCATCCAAACTGCCTCATCATCAAGATATGCAAGCTCAAAACAATGTTGTATCTGCGCTCCAGACACAAGTCCATTCCCTAACAAAGACCCTTTGTGAAACAAGGAGAGACATTGTTTGATGTTGTCAAGATATGCATGGTTTTGAAACCAGACTATCAGACATTTGCTATGTTGTTCAAGAGCCTGGGAGAACTAAAGGCGAAGGTTATGGTGCTCCATCAGACAATACAGCATGAAAACGTACCAGTTAGGTCAAATGAACTGAGCTTCTGAACTTCTGGTGGTGCATTTATCTGCTAGACTGTTAACTTTTATGCCAACCTTCCTTTTGTTTTATAGTTGTAATTTGTTTTGGTGTGATACAAAATTTGTTCTTAACGTGCAGCCACCGGCTGAAGAAAACAGCAAGCCATTTTTGTATAGTGTAGGGTGTTCCCTATATTTGCACTTGTGGCGAACTTTGATGCCCACCGGCTGTAGTTAACATGGGCCTCCTACGGGTCGTAGAAACAATGGGCCTTCTAAGGGGTGTAGAAACAATGGGCCTTCTACGTGCATAGAAACAATGGGCCTTATACGGGCCGTAGACACAATGGGCCTTCTATGGGCCATATCATCAATGGGCCTTCTACAGGCCGTATAATCGGTTGGCCAAACATGGGCCAATAATAGACCACATTATGGCCGTAAATGGGCTAGAGTTGAAATCGTCTGTTCATGGGCCGACCATAACGAGCCGTCGTTAATCGGCGGTATTTTGACGATGTTATGAAAACGGCCCAACGTATTAACGGGCCACAAACAGGCTGACTGTAACCACGGGCTGAATTTGGCCCACAAGCAGAAAATGACAGTAATGAACCGTAATTAAATGAATGTGGAAATGAGCCCAAGAATAAATGGGCCCTGATAAGGCCGAAAGATAACATGGGCTGGAAATGGCCCAACAGAATAATGGGCTGTTAATGGGTATAAAGTGATACACTGTTCATTACGGGCCAGTTTCACCACGTGCCGTTAATGGGTATAAAGTGATATAATGTTCATTACGGGCCAGTTTTACCACGGGCCGTTAATGGGCCGAGAGTAATAAGGGCCTCATATGGGCCAACAGACGTCATGGGCCATACATGGGCCGGAAGTTAAAATGGACTGGAATTATATTGGACGGCCCACATGACGCTACTAGGCCAAATTCGGATAGCCCGTAAACGGGCCCTGGGTTCGCGGGCTGTAAATGGGCTATATGCAAACAGGCCGTTAACAGGCTTGTCGTGGGCCGGCCCGCCACCTTTTGACCAAGTAAAACGGGCCGGCCTTTTCACAGGAATGGGCCTCTGTTGGGTCGTGCCACGTGTCGACGTATCATAGGCGCTTTGGGTCCAATGAGTGGATGACATATGTCCCAACAGTGAGCCAACATGTGTTTCCTCCAGCCAATGATGATTTTACACATGAAAATCCCCATTGGTTGGGGCTGTTAACGGGTTATCGGATCCAAAACCGGACCCGATAGCTTAACGGCGTTCCGTTATGGTGGATGCCATGTGTCGGTCACCCTTGACGAAAGCACTTCTATGACGCGCGATTTATCGTCATGGAAGTGGACACTTCCGTGATGATAACTTTGGTAATGTCATGGAACACTTCTACGACAACACAGGTATGACTATCTTGATTCTGTCATCAAATCATCATGGATGTACATGCATGACAGAAAACATGACCTACTGTGACAAACACGTATCATCACGGAAGTGTATTTTTTGTACTGGGGGTCCCGAACTGTGCGTCTAAGGATCGAAGGTAACATGAGGCAGGGGACATGATGTTTACCCATGTTTGGGCCCTCTTAATGGAGGTAATACCCTACTTCCTGCTTGATTGACTTTGATGAGTATAGGGGTTACAAGAGTTGATCTACCTCGAGATCGTAGTGGCTAAACCCTAGATGTCTAGCCTGTATGATTATGATTGCCTCTATGGACTAAACCCTCCGGTTTATATGGACACCGGATGGGCTTAGGGTTGTATAGAGTTGGTTTACAAAAAAGGGAATCTTCATATCCGAACGCCAAGCTTGTCATCCACACAAAGGAGAGTCCCATACGGACACGGGGGAAAGCCTTCCATCTTGTATCTTCACGGCCCACCAGTCCGGCCCACGTCACATAGCCCGGACGCCCGGGGACCCCCTAATCTAGGACACCCTCACCCCTCGCACATATATATAGGTAGGAAGGGGAGGGGAGAGGCCAGGAGGCACCCCAAGTAGGACCGAGCCACGCCCCCCCAAGCCGCGCCCCCCTGCCATATATGTTGGAGGGGGAAGGAAAGAGGGGGGAGAGAGAAGGAAGTGGGAATCCTATTCCCTTTCTTTCCTTTCCTCCTTCCCCTTTACTTCTCCATCTTGTCCGGCCCATATGGGGGGCGCACCAGCCCCTTGTGGCTGGTGTGTTTCCCCTCTTGGCCCATAAGGCCCATATATTTTGTCGGGGGTGCCCCGGAACCCCTTCCGAGACCCGATATGTACCCGGTACCCTCCGGAACACTTCCGATGTCCGAATACTATCGTCCTATATATCAATCTTTACCTCTCGACCATTTCGAGACTCCTCGTCATGTCCGTGATCTCATCCGGGACTCCGAACAACATTCGGTCACCAAACCACATAACTCATAAAATACTATATCGTTATCAAACGTTAAGCGTGCGGACCGTACGGGTTCGAGAACTATGTAGACATGACCGAGACACCTCTCCAGTCAATAACCAATAGCGGAAACTGGATGCCCATATTGGCTCCTACATAGTCTAGGAAGATCTTTATCGGTCGAACCGTTATGACAACATACATAATTCCCTTTGTCCATCGGTATGTTACTTGCCCGAGATTCAATCGTCGGTATCTTCATACCTATTTCAATCTAGTTACCGGAAAGTCTCTTTACTCATTCTGTAATACATCACCTCGTGACTAACTCCTTAGTCATTTGCTTGCTAGCTTATGATGTGTATTACCGAGAGGGCCCAGAGATACCTCTCCGATACTCGGAGTGACAAATCCTAATCTCGATCTATGCAAACTCAAAAAACACCTTCGGAGATACCTTTAGAGCATATTTATGATCACCCAGTTACGTTGTGACATTTGATAGCACACAGGCATCCTCTAGTATCCGGGAGTTGCATAATCTCATAGTCGAAGGAATGTGTATTTGACATGAAGAAAGCAATAGCAATAAACTGAACGATCATTATGCTAAGCTAACGGATGGGTCTTGTGCATCACATCATTCTCCTATAATGTGATCCCGTTATCAAATGAAAACTCATGTCCATGGTTAGGAAACCTTAACCATCTTTGATCAATGAGCTAGTCTAGTAGAGGCTCACTTGGGACACATTGTTTGTTTATGTATTCAAACATGTATTAAGGTTTCAATCAATACAAATATAGCATGAATAATAAACCTTTATCATGAATAAGGAAATATAAAATAACAACTTTATTATTTCCTCTAGGGCATATTTCCTTCACCAGGTAGGGGTTGCCTCTCGTCTTCCGCTTTGCTCTGGGTTCAACCAACTCCATGTCGATGCCCGCCGTGTTCGTGCCGAGCGCCGGGCGGCATGTGTCGCCCAAACTGCGCCCATGGGGCGTGATGTCCGCCACCGCTCCGTCGGCGCCGCGTCCGCTGCCACTGACCCAGCCGCGCACGAGCAGCATGACTCCTCTCGGCACCCCTCCGTGCCGCGAGACGGCCGCACTGCCACTCCTTTGCTCACCGCGGCCACGACTTTGTCCTCCCATGCTCACTGTGGGCCAGTTAACATGTAGGCTGTCCTGCTCATGGCGCAGGAATTGTTGTGCTACCGCCCGGCCAACGATGGTTACGACGCCTGGCTTGGCCGCATCACTGAGCTCGTCAACACCGTGGGTGAGGCCCCGACACCCTCCCACTCACTCCTCCCTCCGTCGTCTCGTGCGGGTGACGTCACGCATGGCGCGACTCCACCGCCTCCCTTGCACGGTGATGTCATCGAGCCCCTACGTGAAGCGCGCCCCTGTGACCTACCGTGCGAAGCACCCGCCCGGCCCGGGACGAGGCTAGCTGCCAGATCATCCGCCGCGCGCCGCCAGACACGCGCGTGCTCCTCGAGCAGTGCCAAAACCGAACCATCCGAGAGGTCATAGCGACAGGGCGCCAAAACCGCCCTGCCCTGGCAAACGGGGCCCCCATGTGTGATGTGAGCCACCGGGCCTTCAATTGCGAGCTACGCCGAGTGGTTTGGCCTGACAAGTTCAAGACGGACATGCCCCCGTGCTACGACGGCACCCCCGACCCTATGGAGTTTCTCTAGCTCTACGTGCGGAGCATCGATGCAGTGAATGGTGATGATAAGGTCATGGCCAACTGGTTCCCCATGGCCTTCAAGGACGGCGCGTGCTCCTGGTTCATGAACCTTCCCGAGGAGTCCATCTCTTCATGGGGCGAGTCGTGCAAGCTATTCGTCACCAACTTCAAAGGAACCTACGACCGTGCCCTCACCATGAACAACATGCCGCGGGTGAAGCAGCGCCCCGATGAAACACTCCAATGGTACATTCTGCGCTTCAGCCAGGTGCGCCACAAGATTCTGCGTGCTTCGAACGAGGCCATCATCATGTCATTCACCAATGGAGTCAAGGATGTCTGCATGTGCGAGAAGCTCGCCATCCACAATGACATGAGCACTGCGCTGGAGCTATTTACCCTTGCTGACAAGTGCACAAAGGCCGAGGTGGGCTGCCTCTTCCTCCACAATGACCCCAGCGCGGCGCACAATGATGGCAAGGCCAAGGGCAAGGAGGTCAAGCGCAAGGGCCCTACTGTCCTGGCAGCCAAGCCTGAGGAGAATCGCGGCCGCGGCCGTGATGAGCCCGAAGGGAGCAGCCGCCTGTTCTGCGTCTACCACAACATGCGCACCCACAACACCTGTGATAGCCTGGCTTATTAGGGATGATAGACTACTCATATCAATAAGGAATTCCTTCTTTTCCGGGAGCCCATTCGAATAGAACTCCAAATTTAAGCTTGCTCGGCTTGGAGTAGTTTCAGGATGGGTGACCGACCGGGAAGTTGCTCCCGGGTGCACATGAGTGAGGACAAAGTGTGCAGAAAAGACTAGTATTTGTCGGTGTTTTGGGAACGGGGGTCCCCAGACTTGCCTGCTTGCGGCCCACGGTGTGGCTCCACCAGCGGGCCTGTATGGCCCATCTTCACCAGCAAGCACCCAAGACCCTCGCGAGGGGCCAAGCCTCGCGAGGTAGACGACAAAGACCTCCTCAGGGGCGGCCTCACCAAGCTGGCTCGTGAGGAGCGGAGAGATCAAGGAAAGGGAACCTCGTGAGGTTCCAATGACATAAGCCATGAGGACCAAGACCAGGCGGGCGCCCGCGCACGCAGTGTCCTTGTTTCCTCTTTGGTGCTAAAGGGGCAAGCGCAGGCAAGGAGTCCCGAGGCATCAGGCAAAGGTTTCCATATTGGTGCAACGAGACCAAGACCAGCAGGACGGCAGGACAGAGGTCATCGTGGAGCCCAAGATGGTGTCACCACCAGAGCCTTTGGCAGGCGAAGACTACTTTTTTCATGATAAGTTGTACTAGCTGTCCCCCTTCAAACTTGGCCGTTGTGGGATCCCTTCCTGCTCAATATTTGGGAAGAGGACCGGGGCCTCTATAAATAGGACTAGCCACCATAGTAGGAGGCAACTCATCAGGGACGGATCTTGGACTGGCTCCACTTGATCCTCACACCCACCAAGCACAAGAACACCTCTCCTCAGGAGGATGTTCTTCCCTTGTAACTATTCATCCCCAGCCCAAGAGGCAATCCACCACACCACACTGGAGTAGGGTATTACACCACAACAGTGGCCCGAACCAGTATAAATCTTGTGTCCCTCTGTTCTTTGAGTTCGTCGAGCTAGGCCGTAAGATCCTTGAGGGAGCGAGTCATTGAGGGAGACAGAGATCTTCGTGCGCACCCCAGTGTTCGAACCTTGAGGGTTTTGCCGGAACCCGTGATCCAACATTTGGCACGCCAGGTAGGGGTGCGCCGGAGCTTCACTCCCTCAACGGCTTCGCATCTCCAACTAGCTCTCATGGACGGCGTCGCTTCTCTGACTAGATCGACGGGTGCCCCAAGCAGCACCATGGGGCTCCGGGCCCTCACCCCCGCCTTACGGCAGGTACAATGGTTGCACAAGTTTCGGCCGGAGATACCGCCCCGCTACGACAGTGCGGCAGATCCGATGGCCTTCCTACTAGCGTACGAGGAGGCCGGCGGCGACGATAAGGTCATGGCCAACTGGCTCCCCATGGCCCTCACTGGCGTGTTGTGCGCTTGGCTACTCCATCTATCGAGATCTTCAGTGGCCTCCTGGGGGGAGCTGCGCGACCTCTTCATCGTGCACTTCAGGGGACCAGCCCCCCCCATCGTCGCGGCCCTCCTTGGTGGCTCGCAAGCGCCGCCTTTGGACCGTCATACCAGGCCATTCTTTCACCAGATTGGCGCCGCCTCCACGCGGCAGGGGGCTCCCCGGGTTGGGCGGTGCCCAAGGCTGACCTAATCTTCGACTCGGAGGATCACCCTGCCACCACCACTGGTTCAAGCATGCTCCCAATACTTTGCATGCCCACCATCTGCAGCGTAGCCGTCACCAAGACCCTCATCGACGGCGGCGCCGGCCTCAACATGCTCTCTGTGGAGGTCTTTAACCTCCTCCACGTACCGCTTGAGCGGCTCCAGCCTAGCAAGCCCTTCTCCGGGGTCAGCGGCGGCTCCTCCAGCCCCTGGAGCAGATCCGTCTCCCCGTGACCTTTGGCACACTCCACAACTACCGCATCGAGCTAATCAACTTCGACATCGCCCGCATCGACCTACCGTACAACGCCATCCTCGAGTACCCGACGCTGGCCCGATTCATGGCAGCTACTCATCCTGCCTACAATCTCATGAAGATGCCGGGGAGCAGGGGCGTCCTCACCATGGCTGGGGACACCAAGGAAGCCTTGGCGTCCCTTAAGCTCGCCTTCAAGGCCGTGGCGCCAGCTTGTCTGGCCGGCAAGACTGAACCCAGAGTCATGGGGGATCGAGGCCAACCCGGAGAAGGTCAGGGCAATTGAAGACATGAGCCCACCGCAGACCCTCAAGGAGATGCAGAAGCTTGTCGGCTGCGTGACCTCGCTGGCGCGTTTCATCTCCAAGCTGGGGGAGCGCGCCTTGCCATTCTTCAAGCTGATAAAGAAGAAGGGTCTGTTTGAGTGGACCCCTGAGCCAACCTGGCATTTCAAGACCTCAAGAGATACTTGACCAGCTCACCAGTGATGGTGGCACCTTGACCTCTCGAGCCCTTGGTGCTCTACCTATCTGGCACACCCCACTCCACCAGCGTAGCGCTGGTGGCCCACTCCGTCAGCGTAGCATTGGTGGCCCTCAGAGAAGAGCACCAGGTCAAGGGCCCGCCAAGTGGGACCACCAGGCCGGACGAAGCGGCGCGGCACCAAGGCGATGCTCCTGAAGCAGCGGCTGCTTCGGCAGGCCGCCAAGCCCCTGAAGCTGAAGACCCCAAAGAGACACCTCAACCCCCGGGAGCCGAAGACTCCGACAGCTCTCCCGCCCTCGTCGAACACCCAGTGTGCTTCATCAGCACGATGCTACGAGATGCGAGGGCATGATACCCCATGCCTCAAAAGCTCCTGCTCGCACTCCTGGTGGCCTCGCGCAAGCTGCGCCACTACTTCCAGGGTCATCCCATCAAGGTCGTCTCAGCTTACCCGCTGGAGAGAGTGCTCAGGAGCCCCAATGCTGCGGGACGAGTTGCTGAATGGAACATCAAGCTGCAAGCATTTGACTTCGAGTTCAGCACGACCAGGGTCATCAAGGGGGCTGCGCTCGCAGATTTTGTGGCAGAATGGACTGATGCCCCGGAGCTCGAAGCAGGCGAGAACCAATCCCTATCACCAGGGAGTGAAGCGCCGGACGGCTAGGTCATGTACTTCGATGGCGCGTTCTCGCGCCAAGGCGCGGGGGCTGGAGCAGTGCTTATCTCGCCCACCCAGGACAAGATCTACTACGTCGTGCAGCTCTGCTTTCAATAGGGCAAGAAGGTCTCCAACAACATTGCTGAGTACGAGGGGTTGATCGCGGACATAAAGGCAGCAGCGGCTTTAGGAGTGAAACACCTCACCATCAAGGGGGACTCTCAGCTCCTCTTCAACTTCTTCAACAAGGTGTACGAGCCAAGGGACGAGCACATGGAGGCGTACCTCGTGGAGGTACGCAAGATGGAGAAGCAGTTCCTGGGTCTGGAGTTGCAACATGTGCCCCGCGGCACAAATAAGGAAGCTGACGAGATCGCCAAGAGGGGGTCAAAGCGTCAGCCCCAGGAACCAGGAGTCTTCGAGGAGCGTCTCTTCAAGCCCTCAGCAGCCCCACCAACCGCTGAACCTGCACAACATCGGGAGGAGCTCCCCTCGCCACCTGCCTCGGGAGCCCCGGCACGCGGCGCAACCTTGGGAGCGCGCTTACTCTTGGCGCTCGAGCCTCAGGAGGGGTGATGGACTAGGGAATTCAAGGAACAACTAACGTGAGGGACGCTGCCAGAGAAGGAGGAGGACGCGGAGCGTGTGGCCCGACAGGCCACGACATACTGCATCCAGGACGGTGAGTTATACAGGAAATAGCAAAATGACGTTTCCCTGTGTTGCATATCCAGGGAGCAGGGGAAGGAGCTGCTAGCCGACATACATGGCAGGGACTGCGGGCACCACTCATCATCACGGACCCTCGTCGACAAGGTGTCGATGGGAAATGACACCTATGGGATCACTGGAATCCCTTCTACGGTTGCGGGGCACGGGGATTGTGAGAAGAGTGGGACTAGCAGATGACGCAGAGGGATTTACCCAGGTTTGGGCTGCAAAGATACGTAAAACCCTACAATCCTGCTTTGGTGGTTGTATTAGTGTTCTTGAGCTCTCGAACTAGCTCTGGGTGCTGTGGGGTTCAAAAGAGCCGAATCCCTTCTCAGTGTGCCATGGCCCTCCTTTTATAGGCAAAAGGGGTTGCCACAGTGGCACACCGGAGGTGGAAAGTGCTACAGTGTTGCGAGCTTATCGCTGGTTTTACAGGACAATATGCATTTAATGCAAGGCTTAGGTGTCCCTTCGCTTTATTGGGGACGGGAGCAAGGCCCGTCCCGTCTGTCGCCGCTCCTCCTTGCTTCGACACGCGCCCTGGCCAGCGGTGCATGCAGTGCCATGTAGGCAGGCAAGCAGCTGAGGTGGCGCGATGGTGGAGCCTCCATGAAGGGTTGCATGTTACCACGCAGGTGCCTGCCCCGCTGGCTGGGTCAGCAACTGTATGCGAACGGCGATGATGACTTGGCTGGTGCGGGCCTGGCAGTGGCCCTGCCGGTGCGCTTGGCGAGGGTCTCGTTGGGTGGCCCGGCAAGGGCCTTGCCGTGGCACGCTAACTTCCCAAGCAAGGATCTTGCCGGGGGTCTCGTTGGTTTCTTTGGTGAGGATGGTTGCCTTCCTATCCTCATTTGATCTTGAGCATCCTATGTCTTCACAAAGATCTGCATACCACCGCGGAGGTGCCTCCCGAGCCCCTGTCCAATGCATTCGTCTAGCGTTGGTGGGCTCAAGGGTGGCTTGCTCAGCTGGTGTGGGCGAGCTGCCCTGGCAAGGGTCTTGCCGGGGCTGCTGAGGCTGCCCCGGCAAGGGTCCTTGCCGGGGGAACCTGCTTTGCCCGTTCGGTCTCTGTGGCCTTGGTCCTTGTTGTTGTTCTGTTCGCCTTGTGGCTTCGGCTTTTCTCCGGCTTCCCCTTCCTGCCCTGTGAGGCGTGGCTGTGGCGGGAGGCTCTAACTGCCCGTGCACAAGTGGAGGGGTCAAAAGCAGAGCCCCTACTTTTGTACACCGACAGGAGCCCTCGGGCCTGGGCCACACATAAGCACAGCACGTTGTTGGGCCAGGCCCAGAACGGTGCGCGAGCAGTTGTGGCGGAATTTTACCGCGGCCATTGTTCCGTCCGCTGCGCTTCCCCATGACCCACGTTGAACACGCGACATGGGGGTCGTGCGTGCGCATGATGTGCATGTGCTGGCATCACCTTGTGGCGGACAGTAAAGAGACAGCTTGCGTGTCTTTTCGAGACCGCGGGGCTGCCTCCTATTTACTGCCCTTGTTCGGGTACCGTCATCCCACGCGTCCTACTGCGCCCGCCCCTTGCGCCACATTCGCCGCATGCATAACGCAGAGTGAATGACAGGCATAGGGGACGTGGATAGTGATACGTCCATTTTGCATCATGCTTTTATGTCAATATGTATTGCATTATGGGCTGTTATTTCACGTTATGTCACAATACTTATGGCTATTCTCTCTTATTTTACAAGGTTTACATGAAGAGGGAGAATGCCGGTAGCTGGAATTCTGGGCTGGAAAAGGAGCAAATATTGAAGAACTATTCTGTGCAACTCCAAAAGTCCTGAAACTCCACGGAATACCTTAGAATAAATAAAGAAAAATCATCGCCAAAGATGAAGGCCAGGGGGCCCACACCCAGCTCACGAGGGTGGGGGCGCCCCCCCCCCCCCGGGCGCGCCCCCTACCTCGTGGGCCCCCTGGTGGCTCTCCGACGTCCATCTTCCCCCATATGAAGTCTTTCGATGAGAAAAAAATAGAGGAGAACCTTTTGGGACGAGACTCCGCCGCCACGAGGCGGAACCTTGGCGGAACCAATCTAGGGCTCCAGCAGAGCTGTTCTGCCAGGGACACTTCCCTCCGGGAGGGGGAAATCATCATCATCGTCATCACCAACACTCGTCTCATCGGGAGAGGGCAATCTCCATCAACATCTTCACCAGCACCATCTCATCTCCAAACCCTAGTTCATCTCTTGTATCCAATTCTTGTCTCCAAGTCTGGGATTGGTGCTAGTAGGTTGCTAGTAGTGTTGATTACTCCTTGTAGTTGATGCTAGTTGGTTTATTTGGTGGAAGATCATATGTTCAGATCCTTTATGCACAATATTACCCCTCTGATTACGAACATGAATATGCTTTGTGAGTAGTTACGTTTGTTCCTGAGGACAAGGGAGAAGTCTTGCTATTAGTAGTCATGTGAATTTGGTATTCGTTCAATATTTTGATAAGATGTATGTTGTCTAACCTCTAGTGGTGTTATGTGAACATCGACTACATAACACTTCACCATTATTTGGGCCTAGAGGAAGGCATTGGGAAGTAATAAGTAGATGATGGGTTGCTAGAGTGACAGAAGCTTAAACCCTAGTTTATGCGTTGCTTCGTAAGGGGCTGATTTGGATCCATGTCTTTCATGCTATGGTTAGGTTTACCTTAATACTTTTGTTGTAGTTGCGGATGCTTGCAATAGAGGTTAATCATAAGTGGGATGCTTGTCCAAGTAAGGGCAGTACCCAAGCACCGGTCCACCCACATATCAAATTATCAAAGTACCGAACGCGAATCATATGAGCGTGATGAAAACTAGCTTGACGATATTCCCATGTGTCCTCGGGAGCGCTTTTCTTATTATAAGAGTTTGTCCAGGCTTGTCCTTTGCTACAAAAGGGATTGGGACACCTTGCTGCACTTCATTTACTTTTGTGACTTGTTGCTCGTTACAATTTATCCTATCATAAAACTATCTGTTACCACTTATTTCAGTACTTGCAGAGAATACCTTGCTGAAAACCGCTTATCATTTCCTTCTGCTCCTCGTTGGGTTCGACACTCTTACTTATCAAAAGGACTATGATAGATCCCTTATACTTGTGGGTCATCAAGACTCTTTTCTGGCGCCGTTACCGGGGAGTGAAGCGCCTTTGGTAGGTGGAATTTGGTAAGGAAAAATTTATTTAGTGTGCTAAAATTTTCTGTCACTTGTTACTATGGAAAGTAATTGTTTGAGGGGCTTGTTCGGGGTATCTTCACCCCGTCCAGTTGAGCCAAGAGTTGCTCCTCAACCTACTGAACCTATTGAATCTATTGAAAATGAAACTGCTTTTCAGATTCCTTCGGGTATGATGGAAAAACAGCTAGCTAACACTTACGCAGGAGATGGAACAAAGCATCCTGACAAACATCTACGCTTTGTGGATGATATTTGTGGACTATTTAAGCTTGCAGGTATACCCGATGATGTTGTTAAGAAGAAGGCTTTCCCTTTATCTTTGGAGGGAGACACATTGACATGGTATAGGCTATGTGATGATACGAGATCATGGAACTATAAAAGAGTGAAATTGGAATTTCATCAGAAGTATTACCCTATGCATCTTGTTCATCATGATCGCAATTATATATATAATTTTTGGCCTCGTGAAGGAGAAAGCATCGCTCAAGCTTGGGGGAGGCTTAAATCAATGTTATATTCATGCCCCAATCAAAGCTCTCAAAATTGACAATTCTCCAGAATTTTTATACTCGGCTTTCAGATAATAATCGCACCATGCTCGATACTTCTTGTGCTGGCTCTTTTATGATGAAGTCTATTGAATTTGGATGGAATTTATTGGATAGAATTAAACACAACTCTAAAGATTGGGACCTCGACGAAGGTAAGGAGTCAGGTATGACACCTAAGTTTGATTGTGTTAAAACTTTTATGGATACCGATATTTTCCGTAAGTTTAGCACTAAATATGGACTTGACTCTGAGATAGTAGCTTCTTTCTGTGAATCTTTTGCTACTTATGTTGATCCCCCCAAGGAGAAGTGGTTTAAATATCATCCTCCCATAGAAGTAAAAGTAGCTGCACCTATTAAAGTTGAAGAAAAGATTGTCACTTATAATGATCCTATTGTTCCTACTTCTTATGTTGAGAAACCTCCTTTCCCTGTTAGAATGAAGGATCATGCTAAAGCTTCAACTGTTGTTCGTAAAAGCAATACTAGGACTTATACACCCACTGAGCAAGTCAAAGTAGAACCCAATATTGCTATTGTTAAACATCTCTTGTTGGATAATATTGATGGGCATGTTATTCAATTCACTGGTGAAACTGCTAGAATTGCTAAACCCTGTGATAGAGATAAACATAGACTTGTGGTAGGCGTGCCTGTTATTTCTGTTGAAATAGGAGATCATTGTTATCATGGCTTATGTGATATGGGTGCTAGTGCTAGTGTTATACCCATTGACTTATACAAAGAAATTATGCATGAGATTGCACCTGCTGAGTTAGAAGAAATTGATGTTACAATTAAACTTGCAAATAGAGATACTATATCTCCAATGCGAATTGTTAGAGATGTTGAAGTCTTGTGTGGGAAAACCAAATATCCCGCCGATTTTCTTGTTCTTGGTTCTCCACAAGATAGCTTTTGTCCCATTATATTTGGTAGACCCTTCTTGCGTACTGTTAATGCTACGATAGATTGCAAAAAGAATGTTGTTACTGTTGGCTTGGATGATATGGTTCATGAGTTTAATTTCTCTAAATTTAGAAAACAACATCGTGAGGAAGAATTACCTAGTAAGGATGAAATTATTGGTCTTGCTTCTATTGTTGTACCTCCTAGTGATCCTTTAGAACACTATTTGCTAGACCATGAAAATGATATGTTCATGACTGAAAGAAGGGAAATAGATGAAGTATTCTTTAAACAGGAACCTATTCTGCAACACAATTTGCCTGTTAAAATCCTAGGGGATCCCCCTCCACCCAAGGGTGATCCCGTGTTTGAGCTTAAACCGTTGCCTGATAATCTTAAATATGCTTATCTTGATGAAAAGAAAATATATCCTGTCATTATTAGGCTAACCTTTTAGAGCATGAAGAGGAAAGATTATTGAAAACTCTGAAGAAGTACCATGCTGCTATTGGATATACTCTGGATGATCTTAAGGGCATTAATCCCACTCTATGTCAACATAAAATAAATTTGGAAGCTGATGCCAAACCAGTTTGTGATCGTCAACGACGTTTGAATCCTAAAATGAAAGAAGTGGTAAGAAAATAAATACTCAAGCTTCTGGAGGCAGGTATAATTTATCCCGTTGCTGATAGTCAGTGGGTAAGTCCTGTCCATTGTGTCCCTAAGAAGGGAGGTATTACTGTTGTCCCTAATGATAAAGATGAATTGATCCCTCAAAGAATTATCACAGGTTATAGGATGGTAATTGATTTCTGCAAATGAAATAAGGCTACTAAGAAAGATCATTACCCCTTACCTTTTATTGATCAAATGCTAGAAAGACTATGCAAACATACACATTATTACTTTCTAGATGGTTACTCTGGTTTCTCTCAAATACCTGTGTTGGCTAAATATCAATCAAAGACTACTTTTACATTCCCTTTTTGTACTTTTGCTTATAGACGTATGCCTTTTGGTTTATGTAATGCACCTGCTACCTTTCAAAGATGCATGGTGGCTATATTCTCTGACTTTTGTGAGAAAATTTGTGAGGTTTTCATGGATGACTTTTCCGTCTATGGTTCCTCTTTTGATGATTGCTTGAGCAATCTTGCTCGAGTTTTGCAGAGATGTGAAGAAACTAATCTTGTCTTGAATTGGGAAAAGTGCCACTTTATGGTTAATTAAGGTATTGTCTTGGGGCACAAAGTTTCTGAAAGAGGTATTGAAGTTGATAAAGCCAAGGTTGATGCTATTGACAAGATGCCATGTCCCAAAGACATCAAAGGTATAAGAAGTTTCCTTGGTCACGCCGGATTTTATAGGAGGTTCATTAAGGACTTCTCAAAAATTTCTCAGCCTCTAACTAATTTATTACAAAACGATGTACCATTTGTTTTTGATGATGATTGTGTAGAAGCATTTTAAATACTTAAGAAAGCATTAGTCTCTGCACCTGTTGTTCAGCCACCTGATTGGAATTTACCCTTTGAAATTATGTGTGATGCTAGTGATTATGCTGTAGGTGTTGTTCTAGGGCAGAGAGTTGATAATAAATTAAATGTTATCCATTATGCTAGCAAGACTCTAGATAGTGCTCAAAGAAATTATGCTACTACCGAAAAGGAATTTTTAGCAGTGGTGTTTGCTTGTGATAAGTTTAGACCTTATATTGTTGATTCCAAAGTTACTATTCACACTAATCATGATGCTATTAAATATCTTATGGAAAAGAAGGATGCAAAACCTAGACTTATTAGATGGGTTCTCCTGCTTCAAGAATTTGATTTGCATATTGTTGATAGAAAGGGAGCTGAGAACCCCGTTGCAGACAACTTATCTAGGCTAGAGAATGTTCTTGATGACCCACTACCTATTGATGATAGCTTTCTTGATGAGAAATTAAATGTCATAAGTACTTCTCGTAGCGCTCCATGGTATGCTGATTATGCTAATTATATTGTTGCTAAATTTATACCGCCTAGCTTCACATACCAGCAAAAGAAAAAGTTTTTCTATGACTTGCGACATTACTTTTGGGATGATCCACATCTTTATAAAGAAGGAGTAGATGGTGTTATTAGACGTTGTGTACCTGAGCATGAACAAGAACAGATCCTACGCAAGTGTCACTCCGAAGCTTATGGAGGACATCACACTGGAGATGGAACTGCACATAAGGTATTGCAATCCGGTTTTTATTGGCCTACTCTCTTCAAGGATGCCCGTAAGTTTGTTTTTTCTTGCGATGAATGTCAAAGAATCGGTAATATCAGTAGACGTCAAGAAATGCCTATGAATTATTCACTTGTTATTGAGCCATTTGATGTTTGGGGCTTTGATTATATGGGACCTTTTCCTGCCTCTAATGGATACACACATTTTTTAGTTGCTGCTGATTACGTTACTAAGTGGGTAGAAGCTATTCCAACTAGTAGTGCTGATCACAACACTTCTATTAAAATGCTTAAGGAAGTTATTTTTCCGAGGTTTGGAGTCCCTAGATACTTAATGACTGATGGTGGTTCACACTTTATTCATGGTGCTTTCCGCAACATGCTTGCTAAATACGATGTTAATCATAGGATTGCATCTCCATATCACCCGCAGTCTAGTGGTCAGGTGGAATTGAGCAATAGAGAGCTCAAATTAATTTTGCAAAAGACTGTTAATAGGTCTAGAAAGAATTGGTCCAAGAAACTTGATGATGCATTATGGGCTTATAGAACTGCTTATAAAAATCCTTTGGGTATGTCTCCGTACAAAATGGTCTATGGAAAAGCTTGTCACTTACCTCTCGAACTAGAACATAAGGCATATTGGGCTATTAAAGAGCTCAACTATGATTTCAAACTTGCCGGTGTGAAGAGGTTATTTGATATTAGCTCACTTGATGAATGGAGAGCCCAAGCTTATGAGAATGCCAAGTTGTTTAAAGAAAAAGTTAAAAGATGGCATGACAAAAGGATACAAAAGCGTGAGTTTAATGTAGGTGATTATGTATTTCTATATAACTCACATTTAAGATTTTTTGCAGGAAAACTTCTCTCTAAATGGGAAGGTCCCTACGTTATCGAGGAGGTCTATCGTTCTGGTGCCATAAAAATCAACAACTTCGTAGGCACAAATCCGAAGGTGGTAAACGGTCAAAGGATCAAACACTATATCTCAGGTAATCCTATAAATGTTGAAACTAATATTATTGAAACTGTGACCCCGGAGGAGTACATAAAGGACACCTTCCAGAACATTCCAGACTCCGAAAAGGAATAGGTATGTGGTACGGTAAGTAAACCGACTCCAAAACAATTTTTAAGGCAATATTTCTCAATTTTGGAATATTTAGAAAAATAGAAAAATAAGTAGCAGTCCGGGGAGGACACAAGGCCTCCACGAGGGCCCTACCCCCTGGGCACGCGCCCCTACCTCGTGAGCACCTCGTGTGCCCTCCGGACTCCGTTTCCTTGCATGATACGTATTTTGGTCGTTAAAAATTCATTATATATACTCCCGAAGGTTTTGACCACCGTATCACGCAAATATTCTCTGTTCTTGTTTCCAGCTGTTTTTCTGACAGGTCTAGATCATCATGATGACCCCAAGTGCTTCCAAGGACAAGTTCTTCGAGAAGGTGATTAACCCTTACCTCGCGGAGGTGCTGCGGCACCCTCAAACCATTGAGATGCGTGATGGGTTACTGCACATCCGCGATGTTGAGGGACCAAAGGGAACCGGAAGTGTGGAGTCGAGGCTCGAGGCAATGGAGCAACAAGTTTTCAAGTGTCGGGGGATGGTGGAGCGTGGAATCAACGCTAGCCACAAAATGCTCGCGGAGTTCACCAACAACTACGAGTCGGATGCCAAGAGCACTGAGGAGGCTATCTTTAAGTTACAAGAGAAGATCGAGCACCTCCAAGCCCAAATCTATGATCAGCAAAATCAAAACTGTGAGTATGAATATAGATTCAAAAGGATGAGTTTGGCTGCAGTTTTGAGGATTCCGGAGACTCGATCATCCTTCTATGATGGAGAGCCTATGCCATGGAAGTTGGACGACAAGCCCGCATCATCGACAATACCTCCACCTACAACCAAGAAGGAGAAATAATCACATGGGTATGGGCACTCCCCTTGGCAACTACCAAGCTTGGGGGAGGTGCCCTGGTATCGTATCACCATCACAACTCCTATCTTTACCGTTTTTCTTAGTTCGATCCTATTAGTAGTATCTTGATTTAGTAGAATAAAGTCATGGCATGATTTAGTTTTGAGTTTTGCTTTACGATCCTTCTTTGTAATCGAGTCCGTGAGCTATATAATAAAGATTAGTGTTGAGTCAAGGGCTTGAGTATTTTGCCATGATCTTGGGTGATTAGAAGAAAAAGAATAAAAAGAATCAAGAGTTCATATTGATCTTAGTGAAAGTAATGACTTCACATAGAAAGAGTGTGATGATTAAAAGTTGTTGGGAGTTGGCAAATATAGCTTTGGTCATCGTTGCAATTAATAGGAAATAATAAGGAAAGAGAGGTTGCACATATAGATATATTATCATTGACATCTTTTATGGTTGGGAGCACTCATTAAAATATGACATGCTAAAGAGTTGAGGTTGGACAAGGAAGACAAAATAATGAGTTATGTTTTCTTACATTCGAGATAAAGTATGTTGTCATGGATCCTCTACCGTGTTGAGCTTGCCTTTCCCCTCATGCTAGCCAAATTCTTAGCACCAAGTAGAAATACTACTTGTGCTTCCAAACACCCTTAAACCAGTTTTGCCATGAGAGTCCACCATATCTACCTATGGATTGAGTAAGATCCTTCAAGTAAGTTGTCATCGGTGCAAGCAATAAAAATTGCTCTCTAAATATGCATGACTTATTAATGTAGAGAAATAATATTTGTACGAACTTGTTGTGGACGCAATAAAAGTGACAGACTGCATAATAAAGGTTCACATGCAAGGGGCAATATAAAGTGACTTTCTTGTGCATTAAGATTTTGTGCATCAACCCTAAATGCGCATGATAACCTCTGCTTCCCTCTGCGAAGGGCCTATCTTTTATTATTATCCTCTACCTTATGCAACACTCACGGTGAGCTTCACCCTTCCTTTTTCATTTTATCCTTTCGCAAGCTCAGCATGTTGGAAAGAGTATGATATACATATCTAATTGGATGTGGGGGAGCATGAATTATTATTGTTGACATTACCCTTGAGGTAAGAGGTTGTGGGGCAAAACTATAAGCCACTTTCTTTCTCTGTGTCTGATTAAAACTCCGTAACCACAATTATCGCGTGAGTGCTAGCAATTATGAAGGACTAAATGATAGTTGAGTATGTGGACTTGCTTTTAAGCTCTGACATAGACTCTTTCCGATGTTATGATAAATTGCAATTGCTTCAATGACTGAGATTATAATTGTTAGTGCCCAATAATGTTTCTGATTCATGCTTTGGCTTTGTGAATAGGTCATTACTTGAACATGAGTAATCATATGACAAAATCTATTTATGTTGCTGTTATGAAATAATCATGATGCCTTCATGTCCGTATTTTATTTTTATCGACGCCTCTACCTCTAAACATGAGGACATATTTATTGTTATCGGCTTTTCACTTGAGGACAAGCGAGGTCTAAGCTTAGGGGAGTTGATACGTCCATTTTGCATCATGCTTTTATGTCAATATGTATTGCATTATGGGTTGTTATTTCACATTATGTCACAATACTTATGGCTATTCTCTCTTATTTTACAAGGTTTACATGAAGAGGGAGAATGCCGGCAGCTGGAATTCTGGGCTGGAAAAGGAGCAAATATTGAAGGACTATTCTGTGCAACTCCAAAAGTCCTGAAACTCCACGGAATACCTGAATAAATAAAGAAAAATCATCGCCAAAGATGAAGGCCAGGGGGCCCACACCCAGCTCACGAGGGTGGGGGCGCCCCCCCCCCTGGGCGCGCCCCCTACCTCGTGGGCCCCCTGGTGGCTCTCCGACGTCCATCTTCCCCCATATGAAGTCCTTCGATGAGAAAAAATACAGGAGAACCTTTCGGGACGAGACTCCGCCGCCACGAGGCGGAACCTTGGCGGAACCAATCTAGGGCTCCGACAGAGCTGTTCTGTCGGGGACACTTCCCTCCGAGAGGGGGAAATCATCATCATCGTCATCACCAACGCTCCTCTCATCAGGAGAGGGCAATCTCCATCAACATATTCACCAGCACCATCTCATCTCCAAACCCTAGTTCATCTCTTGTATCCAATTCTTGTCTCCAAGTCCGGGATTGGTGCTAGTAGGTTGCTAGTAGTGTTGATTACTCCTTGTAGTTGATGCTAGTTGGTTTATTTGGTGGAAGATCATATGTTCAGATCCTTTATGCACAATATTACCCCTCTGATTATGAACATGAATATGCTCTGTGAGTAGTTACGTTTGTTCCTGAGGACAACGGGGAAGTCTTGCTATTAGTAGTCATGTGAATTTGGTATCCGTTCGATATTTTGATAAGATGTATGTTGTCTAACCTCTAGTGGTGTTATGTGAACGTCGACTACATAACACTTCACCATTATTTGGGCCTAGAGGAAGGCATTGGGAAGTAATAAGTAGATGATGGGTTGCTAGAGTGACAGAAGCTTAAACCCTAGTTTATGCATTGCTTCGTAAGGGGCTGATTTGGATCCATATGTTTCGTGCTATGGTTAGGTTTACCTTAATACTTTTGTTGTAGTTGCAGATGCTTGCAATAGAGGTTAATCAAAAGTGGGATGCTTGTCCAAGTAAGGCCAGTACCCAAGCACCGGTCCACCCACATATCAAATTATCAAAGTACCGAACGCGAATCATATGAGCGTGATGAAAACTAGCTTAACGATATTCCCATGTGTCCTCGGGAGCGCTTTTCTTATTATAAGAGTTTGTCCAGGCTTGTCCTTTGCTACAAAAGGGATTGGGCCACCTTGCTGCACTTCATTTACTTTTGTTACTTGTTGCTCGTTACAATTTATCCTATCATAAAACTATCTGTTACCACTTATTTCAGTACTTGCAGAGAATACCTTGCTGAAAACTGCTTATCATTTCCTTCTGCTCCTCGTTGGGTTCGACACTCTTACTTATCGAAAGGACTACGATAGATCCCCTATACTTGTGGGTCATCAAATAGTCGCGCGCGTGCGGGTCGATTCTCACGCGCCTTCAATGGAGCGAGGAGGGCGATCGACGGCCCTGCTTGCTGGCACTTCGAGAAGCCGGATTGGCCGGGAGGGGGCGGCCGAGCCTCGCCCCTGACCCTTTATAAAGAGGGGAGCGGGCAGAACGGTGCCCCTCATCCTTTCGCCATCTGCCTCTCCCCATTCCTGCTTTCTTTCTTCTCCCACCATGGCGAGGGGACGTGGCGATGCTTCATCGGTGGCGGCGAGGGTTTCGGCCAGGCAGCGCATCGCTCCTCCCCAAGAGCTTGTAGCGGCAGAGACGGCACCTAGAGGAAGGGGAGGGGGCGAGGTCGAGGTCGTCGTGGTGCTCGAGGGAAAGGAGGATGGGGCGGCAGGTCAGCTTCGCCTCCTCCAGTAGCCCCTCCTCCAATGGAGGGCCACGCCGAGGACAACCCCTGCGAATTCTTCGTCAGGTTGCGCCATCCACCGTGCCGTCGCCTCCGCCTCCCGACTCCATTTGCGCGGGAGATGGAGCTAGATCCGCCGCGGGCGCTGCGGCTGCACATGAGGGGTTGTGGGAACAGTGGCACCTGGGCCGACATCGAGTTCCCCGCCCCTCACGTCATGTATCATCACCGAGGGTGGAAGACCTTTGCTCGCCTCCACAGCCTGACGGATGGGCTCGCTCTCCATTTCAAATTAATGGAGGGTGGCCTCCTCTCCGTCAAGATCTTCGGGCACTTCGGGACCCGCGTGAGGTGCTGCGTGGAGAGCTCCTTCGATGATGAAGATTCCTCCTCAAGCAAGAGTGGCGAGGAAGACAACGGCAGCGACGATGAGGGCAGCGGGCGGCAGGATGACGGGTCCGACTAGGTGTCGGGCACTGCTCCGGGCGGCACCGGCGTCCCCATCATCCGTGTCGCCGGCTCCTTGAACTTCTCGGGGTCGTCTCCTTGGGCGGCTGGCGTAGGGAGGCTGCAGGAGAGGAAGAGGGCAGGCGGCAAGGTCGTCAAGTCGGAGTATGCGGGCACCGACGCCTTCGTCGCGTGTTGATGTCTTGCCGCCTCGTCTTCGAGCTCTGCCTCCGGCGCCGCCATCACCATCCAGCCCTTGGACAGCCACCGAGATGTTCTCTCGGTGTCTTCTATCACTCGTAGCTCGCCTAGGCGCCCCTTTTGCCCTTCTGCCCTCTTGTTCCATTTCCTGAGGAGAGGGACAAGAAAGGGATTATGGGCACCTTATATCTTTTTAGTCTTGTAAGCCTTCGGGCCTTTGCTAGCTTTAGAACTTGTAATGCCCCTTTTTCATGGTTTTCATTTCGTATGGACCGTACCTGTACGGGATGTTTTTTAATGAAAAGGGATGTTCGCCGGGATTTTCGCTCGCGGAAGGGATTCACGACAAGGAGTGAATCCTTGTTGTCTTCAAGACAAACGCTTTTTTCGGCAACAGGCCTTGCCGTTTCCCCACCTTGCTCGACCTTTCTCGCACTCTCGGCGGAGGCAGGGATGAGGTGGGCTTAGGCTCCTCGCCCCTTCTCTTTGCTTCCGCGGCTATGACCAAATTCAGACCCAGGGGATAACCCTTGGGTGCCGAAGAGGGGGAGCACGGTAGCTCAGGGACAGAACGAGGTTTCACGCATCCTAGTCCATAATGAAATGCATGATGGGGGATAGAGAACTTATCTAAATCTGCAGCCCCCGGCGACCTTGGCTTGCCGCGGAGGGATCCTTGTTCTTGTAGCCCCGGGCAACTTTAGGCTTGCCGGGGCTCGGACGCCGGTCCGTTCCCTTCTTCCAAAATAGCTCGACAAGAGTGCTTATGTGCCCTGCGAACCAAAGAAGACAGAGAAGAACAGAGAGACACGCACTCGACCTCTAAGCTAGGGGTTAGCCGCTGCTAAGCACTATCAACCCTAACCAAGGAAGAGACTCGGCCTAGCTTGCATGCTATAACTTAGGGCGCCAGCGCTTCATTTATATATGCTCAGGGTCTATGCCTGGCTTTGTACATAGGGTTACATGCCTTGCCGGCAAGGCTTCTACAATAGGGTGGCTTGCTGGGAGGCCCGGCAGCCGCGCCTTATGGGTAAAACTTGCGAAGATGCTCGATGTTCCATGAGTTGCTCACTGGAATGGCATCTTCGGTCTCCAGTCGGATTGCGCCGGGCTTGGTGACTCGCGTTACCCGATAAGGACCTTCCCACTTTGGCGTCAACTTGTTGGAATTCTTGGCCGACTCAATGCGCCGAAGAACAAGGTCGCCTTCCTCAAGGCTCCAGGCATGAACCTTGCGGCTATGGTAGCGGCGCAAAGCTTGCTGGTAGCGTGCTGCTCTCGCAGCCGCCCGGAGACGATCTTCCTCAAGGAGCATTGCGTCATCTTGCCACAATTGCTCTTGCTCAAGCTCATCATAAGCGATCACTCGAGGTGACCCGTATATGAGTTCCATGGGGAGAATTGCCTCTGCCCCATCGACCAGGGCAAAGGGTGTCTGGCCGGTGGCTCGATTTGGCGTCGTTCTGATCGACCAAAGAACCGCCGGCAACTCATCAATCCAGCGCCTTCCACTCTTGCGCAGCCTGTCAAAAGTCTTCGTCCTTAAGCCTCGCAGGACTTCAGCATTCGCCCTCTCCGCTTGGTCGTTGCTCCGTGGATGTGCCACGGAAGCAAAACAGACCCTGCTGCCGAGATCCTCAACGTATTGCATGAAGGCATGGCTCATGAACTGTGTGTCATTGTCGGTGATGATCCTGTTGGGTACCCCAAAACGGCACACTAGTCCCTTGAAAAACTTGATGGCTGACTGTGCTGTCACCTTCCTCACTGCTTCCACTTCCGGCCACTTTGTGAACTTGTCGATTGCGATGTACAAGTACTCAAAGCCCCCGACTGCACGGGGGAAAGGGCCCAAGATGTCGAGACCCCAGACTGAGAAGGGCCAAGAGAGAGGGATAGTTTGAAGGGCTTGAGCTGGTTGATGAAGCTTCTTTGAATGGAACTGGCATGCTTCACACTTGGTTACTAGTGCCGTCGCATCCTAGAGGGCGGTGGGCCAGAAGAAACCTTGCCGGAAAGCCTTGCCGGCAAGGGCCCTCGACCCTATGTGGGAGCCACATATGCCTCCATGTATATCTGCCAACAGCTTTAGTCCTTCCTCTCGGGAGATGCACATCAATTTCACCCCGTTCGGTCTTCTTCTGTACAATATGCTATCAATGAATTGGTACATAGTAGACCGGCGGGCTACTCTTTCTGCCTCTTCCTGCTCCTCAGGAAGCTCCCCTTTTTTAAGGAATCAGACGGTGTGATGTGCCCATGTCGGATCCTTTGGCTCGACGGCAAGGACCAAAGGCATCTCTTCTTCCGCGGGAGCGGCCGTCTCCACGGCCATGACCTGAGGTCTTGCCGGAGTCGGTTGCCCCGCGGCAGGGTCGACATCCAGGGAGCTCGGTGGGGAAGTAATCGTCGGGGCCTAGCTTCCTCCGCTTGCTCTACCCGGTTGACGGCTCAACGGATGGATGGGCTAACTGAAGCACAAAGGTACCTGGTTCCACAGGTAGCTTGAGAGCAGCGCGCTTTGACAGGTAGTCGGGGATGTCCTTCTCCGCCCAAGGGACATGCTCTGCTTGTATATCGTCAAAGCGCTCCTCCAGTTTCCTCACCTCATCAACGTAATCCTCCATCAATGGGCTTTGATAATCCTTGTTGATCTGCCTGACGACGAGCTGTGAGTCGCCCCTGACGATGAGCTTCTTAACTTCGAGGTCTATCGCGATCCTGAGACCGGAAAGCAAACCCTCGTACTCGGCGGTGTTGTTGGTCGACATCTCCCGGGGAAAGTGCATCTGGACAACATACTTGAGGTGCTCTCCGGTGGGTGCGACAAGCAGCACACCAGCTGTCGGTGTCAAAACCGGCGGATCTCGGGTAGGGGGTCCCGAACTGTGCGTCTAGGCGGATGGTAACAGAAGACGAGGGACACGATGTTTTTACCCAGGTTCGGGCCCTCTTGATGGAGGTAAAACCCTACGTCCTGCTTGATTAATATTGATGATGTGGGTTACAAGAGTAGATCTACCACGAGATCAAGGAGGCTAAACCCTAGAAGCTAGCCTATGGTATGATTGTTGTTCGTCCTATGGACTAAATCCATCCGGTTTATATAGACACCGGAGAGGGCTAGGGTTACACAGAGTCGGTTACAATGGTAGGAGATTTACATATCCGTATCGCCAAGCTTGCCTTCCACGCCAAGGAAAGTCCCATCCGGACACGGGACGAAGTCTTCAATCTTGTATCTTCGTAGTCTTGGAGTCCGGCCGATGATGGTAGTTCGGCTATCCGAACACCCCCTAGTCCGGGACTCCCTCAGTAGCCCCTGAACCAGGCTTCAATGAAGACAAGTCCGGCGCGCATAGTGTCTTCGGAATTGCAAGACGGGTTCCTCCTCCGAATAATTTATAGAAGATTGTGAACACCAGGATAGTGTCCGGCTCTGCAAAAATAAATTCCACATACCACCGTAGAGAGAATAATATTACACAAGATCAATCTGCTGACGTATTCTGCGGCGTGATGTCACACCACTTCCAAGCCTTTACTCGAATTGTTTTTATTGTTCCACCTTAGCGCGTTTAGTGAGGCAGTTTCCTTGGCACGTCTTGTCGAAGCAGAGATAGTGTTCCCCTTATTCCGGGATTCCCATCAATACGGACGTGGGTAACCCAACCGCGCCATTGATTGTGACGCTTGGGAGATAAGCAAGTTTTACCAGGCCGGTGGGGACGCGTGTTTCCATCCGCCCATATAAGGGGATAAACATCCAACCTTTTTACCTGCGCATTCTTCCTCCTTGGTCATGGAGGGGCATATCCATCTCTGCGAACTCGAGCTCTAGCGCCTAAGCCCGCACATCTCACCTCAACCTTCTCCAAATATGTCCGGAGCGGGAGGCAAATGGATGGCCTCCTCCGTCATGGAGGGGCATATCTAGAAGCTGCGCGGCGCCGGATACTTGTCCAGCGACATCGCGCATCGGCTCCCCGACGAGGGAGAGCTCATCCCTACCCCCAGGCCCCATGAGAGGGTAGTATTCCTTCCCCATTTCCTCCGCGGACTAGGCTTCCCACTTCATCCCTTTGTCCGGGGGCTCATGTTCTACTACGGCCTAGATTTCCATGATCTGGCCCCAAATTTTATTCTCAACATCTCGGCGTTTATCGTCGTGTGCGAGGCCTTCCTCTGCATCCAGCCCCACTTCGACTTGTGGCTCAAGACCTTCAGTGTCAAGCCGAAGGTTGTGAAGGGCAGCCAAGCGGAGTGCGGAGGCGCCATAGTGGGCAAGATGTCCCACGTTACGTGGTTGGAGGGTACTTTCATGGAAACCATTAAGGGGTGGCAATCGGGGTGGTTCTACATCACCGAGCCGCGTGACCCTGATTGGGCAGCGGCCCCCGAATTCAGATCCAGTATCCCTACACGGCTCACCTCCTGGAAAGAGAGTGGCCGGATCTGGGGGGATTCGGAGGAGCTGACCGGACTCCAAGCCTGTATCCAGAAGCTGGTGGACAAGAAGCTCAAGCTTGTCAACGTAGTCCAGGTCATGCTCATCCGCCGGATTCTCCCGTGCCAACGACGGGGCTTCAACATGTGGGAGTTCGATCCGGCGCAACACCAGACTTTGAACGGGATCTTCGACACTACGTACGAAGAGGTCTGGAAGGTGCTGTTCAAGGGCGCCGAGGCTCCCGCATCCGCTACCGAAGATCGCGGATTTAGCTCGCAGTGTCTAGCTGACGAGGTAAGTGATATTGTCCTTTACGGGACGCTTGTTATTCATAGTTTGACTCTATGCGGGATCTAAACTCCCTTTCCTTTGAGAGGACTGGCTGAAGAAGGCCGCACAGGCTATCTGTCCGGCCCCATTGCCAGAGGACCCAGCTGACGCCCACCTAATGGGGCTGCTGGCTCCGGCACCCCATGTGGTGCCGGAGAAGAAGGCCAAGAAGAAGGCCACGGGGACTCTGAAGAGTTCCCGTTTTCAGGTGCTATCGGACGATGAGTCCGAGGCCGACTCCTCCCACCAAGGCGAGGAGGAGAAGAAGAAAGCCTCTCCCCCAACGGGGGGAGGGAAGAAAAGGAAGGCCTACCAAACAAGGGAGGCCGAAGGGTCCAAGAGGGGAAAAACTCTTCCCCCGGACTGTTCCGCCAATGCTAGTGACGACGACGAGGACTGGCCTCCAAGGGCCAAGCCTCTGGCGAGATCGTAAGTATCCGGACTCCCGAATAACTTCAAGGTTTTCGTTTTCCGCCACATTATGTCTTTCTAATGCCGCATACAACCCTGCAGTCCGCCTAAGGATGATCTCCCCACTTCGTCGAGCGGGTCCTTAGGGGCGTCGGATATGGATTCTCTTCCGACTGCCTCCACCCCCCGTGATGCGGACGATGCGGAGGTGGGATCCCAGGAAGGGACCCACCAGGAGGAGAGGGCCCCGGAGGTGTCGCAAGACAACCTCCCGGACTTTGCACCGGACTCAGCCCCGGAACCCATAGTGGCTCCGGAGTCCGGCGGGCGACCCCTTCATAAGAAGGGCAAGACCGCGACGCCGGCTGCCTCCGTCCAACCAGAGGTGCCGGATAATTTGCTGGAGGCGCTCAACGGCACCTCCATCGAAGAGGAACACCGCACTGTTATGAGTGCGGTGATTCAGAAGGTTCAGCTCGCCAAGAGCAGGCTGACCGAAGCCTGCAGCAGCCTTCTAACAGGCTTTGAGGTAAGAATTTCAATATATGTAAAATGGTACCGCATAGACAGTAGCCCCTGATGCTCGGTTCGGTGTTCGGAAAGAAAAGCCGGACTGAGGATCTTTAGAAAGATAAACGCAGGAGTCATGAGAATATGTCAATATGGGATTGCAGGCTATGCTGCTGACCTCTGCCGCACTGACTGCGGAGGTCAATACTTTGAAGGAAAACCTCGAGCGGTCCAAGAACGAGCTCGGCCATGCCAAGAAGCAGCTCGAGGAAAAAGAAGGTGAGTAATACCTTATGAAAATTGTACCTTACAGAAAAGGATTTGGTTGCAAGAAAAATGACAAGGATAACTGGGGTATTGCAGGGGCCACTAACGAGGTGGCGACCCTGAAGGAGGCAGTGGCCGCGGCCGAACGCAATGCGGCTACGGAGCGCACCGAGCGAGAGAAACAGGAGGCGCGGGCGGCGGAGGTACAGCAAGAGCTCCAGGATCTCGTGAGGAAACATGAGAGCCTGGAGCGTGACTCGAAGACTCAAGAGTCTGAGCTTGCAACGGCTCTTGAGAGTGCCAAAGCCGCTAAGGCCGAAGCCTACAAGGCCCTCCAGGAGATAGAGGCGGTGAAGAAAATAGCAGCGGGTAAGGCATTTTTCATGCAAAGTAAGCATGTGAGTGTTAATTACCTGTCGCTTACCCGAATTCGGAGCTCTCCAGGAGCGTTCGCAGATCTTCCCCGCAGCATGTCCGATGCTACCGCATTCTACCGGGCCGAGGAGGGGAGCTCAACGGAGAAGGTCTTCTGGTCTCAGTATGTTGAGGCCGGACATCCGGTGCCCCTTAGCGACCAGCTGAAGCAGCTGGTCGAGCTCCACAAGGCGGCCGAACAGGCCATGAAGGGCCTCATAGTTCGGCAGTGGCCTAAGGAGGCTATGCCTGGGAGCTACTTCGGTCTGGTGCGGCGGCTGGTGGACGCGTGCCCGTGGGTTGAAGTTATCAAGCACTCCGCCTGTATCGAGGGTGCGCGTCGGGCCCTTGCCCGCGCAAAGGTGCAGTGGGGCAAGATGGATGCCCAGAAGCTTGTGACGGACCCCCCACCAGAGGGCAAGGAGCATTGCACGCCCGAGATGTATTATAGGAGTGTGCTGAAGGGCGCCCGCATTATTGCGGGTGAGTGATCCAAAGAAGAAGTTTTTGAGTAGACTCGCGTTTTGTTATCCTGTGCGCTGAAAACTAAGTTCATATGCGCGAAGCAACACTTGTTAATTTAAAATATTACCTTCTGTGCGGCTGTTTATCAAATCTGAGAGATGGCAAGTCGTTGGCTTCAGCCCCCATGCCATGAGTGCTGGGGTGTTCGGGATAAATTTGGGCACTCTTGTTCCCATATTTGGGTCCATCGAGGGAGGCGCTCAACACAACGAACAAGGCAACCGGACTTATAATGCTTGAACACTCTCACTTAGCCATAGAATTCTATAATTTTAAATTTCGGTGAAGCCCCTAGTTTTCGGAAGGCCGAATTTGGGGCGCTATCCACGCCTTGGCCGGACAGAATCCGGCTCCTCGCTCGAAGCGGCATAAGTCTTTAGGGACTCGCAAAGAACCTCTCGAACAGCGACCAGCTCTCGCCTCATCATGACGGTCAGTTTTAGCTTTCTCCACTGAGGCGTTAACCCAGCTCAACTGGGGCGCAATCGCAGTGGTTCTCCCAGTGCTACCTTAGCCGATAAAACAGAACATAAGGTACCAAAACATGGGAGCCGGGCAAACCCAACTATTGACCCAAGAACATGATTCAGAGCCGATGCATATAATGTTATAAGTTCGGGGTGCCGCACTTGTGAAAGTGTTCGGACTTATCACACCATAACGCGGGAAACATAAGCCCCTGGTGTATTTAGCCGTACCAAAACGTACGGATGCAACATGTCATAGATGAACATATGTGTAAGAAAGAAATGCAATTGGAAGCAAAAATGTGCTGCATTGCTTTATTCAAATAAAAACTGCTGTAAGTGCAGGATGATACAAGTGGTGCGGTAAGCAAGGGATGGGACTGTTTAACATGTCCCCCTCCAGGGGTAGGCTACGGAATAATGCATAAAACAGATTTAATGCTCATAATGGAGACCACCTGGATTTTCGTTTTAGCCTTTCTCCTTCCCTGGCTGTTGTATCGTGGGTTCGGCATGTCTGCTGCCGGACAGGGCCTCTGACGAACGGAGTCCTATAGGTAAAAAATAAAAGGAAAAGAAAAAGAAACGACACACTTAAGAGCCCCTGGTGCGGTTGAGCCGCAGTCTGGGCTTATCGTGGTCGAGCCCCTTGCCCCCTGCCCATGGTATCTTCAGAGCGTAATGGAGTACGCGAAGGGTCTGTCTTAATGTTTTATAGGGGCTGGGGTTGGGGCCGCACTACTACGCGTGCTCGGAACGTGCCAGGTGGTCGTGTTGTAGGTTACTCCGGGCACGCTTAGCTGTGTCCGGCCGCTTGGCAGCCGGACTCGAGAATTGCCTTAAAAGGCTGCTTTGTACTTCTGCCGTGAGAGCCGCTGTATGTTCCTTCGTTCGGAGGGAGCGTTCAGTGTTTCCATTGACCGTGATGACTCCTCTAGGGCCTGGCATCTTGAGCTTGAGGTATGCATAGTGCGGCACCGCGTTGAACTTTGCAAACGCGGTACGTCTGAGCAAGGCATGATAGCTGCTGCGGAACGGGACTATGTCGAAGATTAACTCCTCGCTTCGGAAGTTATCCGGGCATCCGTAGACCACTTCCAGTGTAACTGAGCCTGTACAATTGGCTTCTACACCTGGTATGACGCCTTTAAAGGTCGTCTTGGTAGGTTTAATCCTTGAGGGGTCTATGCCCATTTTGCGCACCGTGTCCTGATAAAGCAGGTTTAGGCTGCTGCCGCCGTCCATCAGGACTCTGGTGAGATGAAATCCATTGACGGTTGGGTCTAGAACCAATGCGGCGAACCCGCCATGGCGAATGCTGGTGGGGTGGTCCCTTCGGTCAAAGGTGATCTGGCAAGAGGACCATGGATTGAACTTCGGGGCAACTGGCTCCATCGCGTATACATCCTTGAGTGCACGCTTCCGCTCCCTTTTGGGTATTTGCGTGGCATATATCATGTTCACCGTCCGCACCTGTGGGGGGAAACCCTTCTGTCCTCTATTGTTCGGCGGTCGGGTCTCTTCCTCGTCGTCTCTATGTAGCCCCTTGTCGTTGTTTTCGGCAATTAACTTGCCTGCCTGCTTGAACACCCAACAGTCCCTATTGGTGTGGTTAGCTGGCTTTTCAGGGGTGCCATGTATCTGGCACAAGCGGTCGAGAATTCGGTCCAAATTGGACGGACCATGAGTTGTTCTCTTGAATGGCTTTTTCCGTTGACCGGGTTTAGAGCCTCTGAATCAGACATTGACTGTCGTATCCTCACTGTTATCGCTGTTAATGCGGCATTTGTTTTTGTTGCAACGCGACCTGCCACTACGGTCCTTGATATCCGGACTGCCAGAATTTTTGTTGAGGTTGTTGCTGCATGCTAGCCAGTTGTCCTCACCCGCACAGAAGCGGGTCATGAGTGATGTAAGGGCTGCCATGGATTTCGGCTTTTCCTGTCCCAGGTGCCGGGCAAGCCACTCGTCGCGGATGTTATGCTTGAAGGCCGCGAGGGCCTCGGCATCCAGACAGTCGACGATTTGGTTTTTCTTGGTTAAGAACCGTGTCCAGAATTATCTGGCCGATTCGTCTGGCTGTTGAATTATGTGGCTTAGGTCATCTGCATCTGGTGGTCACACGTATGTGCCTTGGAAGTTATCGAGGAATGCGGCTTCCAGGTCCTCCCAACTCCCGATTGACTCTGCTGGCAAGCTATTAAGCCAGTGCCGGGCTGGTCCTTTAAGTTTGAGTGGGAGATATTTGATGGCATGGAGATCGTCTCCGCGGGCCATGTGGATGTGGAGGAGATAGTCCTCGATCCAGACCACGGGGTCTGTTGTGCCATCATAAGATTCAATATTGACGGGTTTAAACCCTTCTGGGATTTGATGATCCATTACCTCATCTGTAAAGCATAGTGGGTGTGCGGCGCCTCTGTACTGGGCGATATCGCGACGGAGCTCAAAAGAGCTTTGTCTGTTGTGTTCGGCCCGGCTGGACTTACTGTGTCCGGGGTGACGGTGATCGTCACGTATCGTGGGGCGCCCACGTGATCCATAGATCGATCTTGATTGTCTTGCCTTATCCTCCAATATGTCTCGTAGGTCCGGAGTGTTCCCCTGTGGCCTTGTGCTTTTCGAGCGATGCCAGGGTTCGGGTCTAGTGAAGGGCCTTGAGGCCTCTCTGTCGCGACCACGGGGTGGTCGATCAGCCGTATTGTCTCCTGGTGAAGCGGGATCATATGCCTCCACCTCTAATCGGGGGAGCAGCTTACGTTTGGGGTAGCTTTTGGAGGGGCGTTCGAGTTCATGCTCTTCGGCCGCGAGGACTTCGGTCCATCTGTCGGCTAGCAGATCTTGATCAGCTCTAAGCTGCTGCTACTTTTTCTTGAGGCTGTTTTCCGTGGCCATAAGCCTGCGTTTGAAACGCTCCTGTTCGACGGGATCCTCAGGAACAACGAATTCGTCGTCATCGAGGCTTGCCTCGTCTCCGGAGGGAGGCATATAGTCCTCTACCTCTTCTTCGTCCGCTCTCTCATGAGGGCTGGCGTCCCCCTCCTCCTGTGCTGGATCTTGCTGGAGTGGGTTGTCTTCGGTGCTATTCGGTGTATTATTGTCTCCAGTGCCGGAATCCTCATTCTTGCTATGGCGGGATTTAGAGCGGCGCCGCTGATGCCGGCGCTTGGGCTGTTTCTTGGAGGGGTCATCCTCCGCTATTCCTTTGCCGTTCCCATCCTTTGGGATATCCACCATGTATATGTCGTATGAAGAGGTGGCTTTCCAGTGCCCGATGGGCGCTGGTTCTTGGTCGTCTCCGGCATCATCATCCATACCATCGATGTCCTCAGAGTCGTAATCTAGCATGTCGGTTAGATCGTTGACAGTGGCTACCAAGTGGGTGGTGGGTGGGCTCTGAATTTCTTCGTCGTCTGCATCCCAACCGTCCTGGCCGCAGTCCGACCAGGCCTCTCCTGATAACGAGAGGTACTTTAGCGAACTCAAGATGTCGCCAAAAGGTGAGCGTTGGAAGATGTCTGCCGTGGTGAACTCCATGATCGGCACCCAATCGGATTCGACTGGAGGGGGCGCGGGAGGTCTGGAGTCCGGCAAGGAGTCCGGCACCTCGGAGTCACGAGCTTCATGGGGGACAAGATAGGTGTTCGGCTCTATTGCCATAGAGTTGCAGCCCCCGAGCCGGTGTCTAGCCATCCATCCTTGGTCTGCGCAGCCGGCTCCGAGTCGAAGATCGGAGCGGGTTCGAGTGCGGCGTCCAGGGTACTGTCCGGCTGCAGAGCTAAATCATGCCCATCGTGACAGTACGGCACGCTCGGCTGTGGCTCGAATCCGTCGAGGATCAAATCCCCGCGGATGTCAGCCGTGAAGTTCAAACTTCCAAATCTGACCTGACGGACAGGGGCGTAGCCTTCGATCTGCTCCAGCTGGCCAAGCGAATTGGCCCGCAGTGCGAAGCCGCCGAATACGAAGATCTGTCCGGGGAGGAAGGTCTCACCCTGGACTGCATCGTCGTTGATGATCGAAGAAGCCATCGAGCCTATCGGTGACGACACAGAGGAACTCTCAATGAAAGCACCAATGTCAGTGTCAAAACTGGCGGATCTCGGGTAGGGGGTCCCGAACTGTGCGTCTAGGTGGATGGTAACAGGAGATGAGGGACACGATGTTTTTACCCAGGTTCGGGCCCTCTTGATGGAGGTAAAACCCTATGTCCTCCTTGATTAATATTAATGATGTGGGTTAGAAGAGTAGATCTACCACGAGATCAAGGAGGCTAAACCCTAGAAGCTAGCCTATGGTATGATTGTTGTTCGTCCTATGGACTAAAGCCATCCGGTTTATATAGACATCGGAGAGGGCTAGGGTTACACAGAGTCGGTTACAATGGTAGGAGATCTACATATCCGTATCGCCAAGCTTGCCTTCCATGCCAAGGAAAGTCCCATCTGGACACGAGACGAAGTCTTCAATCTTGTATCTTTGTAGTCTTGGAGTCCGGCCGATGATGGTAGTTCGGCTATCCGGACACCCCCTAGTCCGGGACTCCCTCACCAACACCGGCGCCTTGTAGCGAGAAGGCACCATCAAAGTACATGATCCAGTTGCGGCTTGTTTCCATGCCGGGGAGAGTGGTCTCTTGCACGTCTTCGTCGGGCGTCGAGGTCCATTCCGCAACAAACTCTGCCAAGACTCTGCTCTGAATCGTCGAGGTACTTTCAAACTTTAAGCCGAAACTCGACAGCTCCAGGGCCCATTCCATGATCCTCCCCGTTGCATCTGGGTTGTATAGTATCCGTTGCAATGGGAGGCGGGTGACCACCGTGATCTCATGCACTTGGAAGTAGTGCACAGCTTCCTCGAAGCCATAAGGAGGCCGAATAGCAGCTTTTGCACACCAGAGTACCTCGACCTAGCCCCCTACAAGAGGGAGCTGACGAAGTACAGTGGGTGCTGCACCATTTTCTTTTTTTGCACCTCTTCACCCGGTCGTGTGGGTCTTGTCATGCTGGCGCCGGCCCCTGCCGGGGACTCGATCTTGCCGGGATTGAGCCCTGCCGGAGAGGGTTTTGGTTTGCCTTCTGTTGGCTCTACCGTTGTTGCTGCCTTCTCGTCGACCTCTCTTTGCGCCACTAGTGGGGCGCTAACCACTTGATTTGTTGCCGCTAGGTAAAGCAGCAACGGTTCTTGTGGTTTGGGCGCAACCAGCACTGGGGTAGAGGAGAGGTATTTCTTCAAATCCTGCAGTGCTGCTTCGGCTTCTGGGGTCCACTCCACTGGCCCTGCCTTCTTCAAGATCTTGAAAAAAGGAAGGGCATGCTCCGCGGACTTGGAGATGAACCGGCTCATGGCGGCAACGCAACCAGTGAGCCGGCGCACGTCCTTGATCCGTTTGGGTGCCTCAATTTGCTCGATGGCCTTGATCTTATCTGGGTTTGCTTCAATCCCACGCTGGGACACAAAGAACCCGAGAAGCTTGCCGGACGGGACACCAAAGACAAACTTCTCAGGGTTCAGTTTGAGGTTGATCTTGCGCAGGTTTGTAAATGTTTCCTCCAGATCTTGCACAAGGATCGCTTTGTCCTTGGTTTTGACCACTATGTCATCCATATAAGCTTCCATATTTCTATGTAGCTGGGGTTCAAAACCAATTTGGACTGCTCTTGCAAAGGTTGAGCCAGCACTCTTCAACCCGAAAGGCATTCATAAAAAGCAGTGCGTACCACATGGGGTGATGAATGCTGTCTTTTCCTCGTCTTCTTTCGTCACGAAGATCTGGTGGTATTCCGAGTAGGCGTCAAGGAATGATAACAGGTCACATCCAGCCATGGAGTCAATAATCTGATCGATGTGCGATAACGGGAAGGGATCCTTTGGACAGGCCTTATTGATGTCTGTCTAATCAATACATAGCCTCTACTTCCCATTTGCCTTGCGCACCACTACCGGGTTGACCAACCACGTCGGATGGAGTACTCCTCTCACCAAGCCTGCCGCCTCTAGCTTTCTGATTTCCTCCGTGATGAACTCTTGCCTCTCCAGAGCTTGCTTCCTGACCTTCTGCTTGACGGGCCACGCATGGGGACAGACAGCAAGTTGGTGCTCAATCACCTCCCTGGGAACACCGGGGATGTCGGAGGCTTGCCATGCAAACACATCGTCATTCACCCACAGGAAGGTGACGAGCTCGCTTTCCTATTTGTCGTTGAGGGTGGAGCTTATAGTAAAAGTTCCCCCCTTTCCGTCCTCCTTGACGGGCACCTTCTTGATCTCTGGTGGCGTGGCTCTGGACTTCTTGCTCTTGCCGGCGGAGCTCTCTGGCGCGTTCTCAACTGAAGCACAACACCCTGAAGACGTGCGCTTGCTGGAGTGGGCGCAAGGGGTCTCGCCGGTCTTCTTCCCTCCCGGGGCTCCATCGGCAGGAGCAGGCACCTTAGCGGCAGCTGCGGCAACTGCTTCCCGGTAGAGTTGGTCGGCACAAATCAGCGCATCTTTCTTGTCGGAGGGGACGGTGATGATGTTCATCAGCCCGGGCATCTTCAGCATGTTGTAGGCGTAGTGTGAAGCCGCCATGAACTTGGCTAGCACCGAGCGGCCGAGGATCCCGTTGTAAGGCAAGGGGATCTCGGCTACGTCGAAAACAATCCTCTCCGTCCTGTGGTTTAGCTCGCCTCTGAATGTCACGGGCAGTGTGATCTTTCCCTTTGGCTGGCTCCTCCCTGGGCTAACCCCTTGGAACGTACCCATTTCCTCGAGGTCTCCATCAGGGATCTGCAGCCTTCTGACCACGACGGGCGAGATCAAGTTCAGGCCGGCCCCGCCGTCAACCAACATCTTTTTCACCTTGAGGTTGCAGATTGTTGGTGAAACCAACAAAGGCAAGCACCCGACCGCAGTGGTGCGATCGGGGTGGTCCTCAGTGTCGAAGATGATGGGCGTGCTAGACCATTTCAGTGGCTTCCGTGCATCAAACGATGGCTTCACCGATGTGATCTCACGCACCTACTGCTTGAGTTGGCGGTGGGATGTATGCAGCGAGGCACCACCATCGACGCACATGGCCTCCGTGGCTTTCTGAAACTCGTGGTCGCCGGACTCGTCGTCCTCGTCATGATCATCATCTTCCTGCTTCTTGTCGCGGCCCCGGCAGGCCTCTCTTGCTGATTATCCTTGCCGCGGTGGCCCCTTGGCTGCCACATTTCTTGCTGGATCCCTCGGCACCATCTGGGCCTTTTTCCTTGTCCCGCCGCTCATACTCGGCTCTCTACTTCTCGGTGAGCAGCTCTACATGCTGGCAGTTTTGGAGATCATGGCCCTTGGTGCAGTGGATCTTGCAATACTGCTTGTCGGAGCCTCCTGGCTTATCGGCAGCCGCCAAGGCCCGGCAAGCGGCACACCCGGCAACCTCCTTGCCGAGGTCACTTGCCTTGGGTTTCTTGGCAGCGCCGGTATCGTTGGATCCCTCAACGGCAAGCACGGTCTTGCTCCTGTGCTTCCTGTTACGGCGCCGGCCCTTCTTCGCAGGGGTGGCGGTGGCATCCGTTGAGTCGGTTTCCATGTCGGCGCCTTCGCCGGGGTACTTCCTTCCCTCCTCAGCATGAGTGCATCGATCGGCCAGGACATAGAGCTCGGCCACATCCTTAACCTTGTTCATCGCCAACTCTTCTCGCATCTTGCGATTGGCGCACGTTCTGATGGAACGCACTGATCACGGCCGCAGGATGAACGTCGGGGTTGTACTGCACTCAGCTGAACCTCTGGATGTACTTGCGCAGGTTTTCTCCTTCCTTCTGGGGGATGATGTGTAAATCACTCGCCTGGCCATGAGCTTGGTGACCTCCGGTAAAGGCGCCAACAAACTCGTGGCACAGATCCGCCCAAGAAGAGATGGAATCCACCAGCAAGTGCATTAACCATGACATAACATTAGGCTTGAGCGCCAACGGGAAGTAGTTGGCAAGCACCTTATCGTCGCGGGCCCCAGCAGCTTGCATCGCGATGGTGTAGATGCTGAGGAACTCTGACGGGTGAGTCTTGCCATTGTACTTCTCGCCAACGTCGGGTTTGAACATGCGGTGGGAGGGCCACTGGAACTGCCGCAGCTCACGGGTGAAAGCCGGACAGCCCACCTCGTAAGGTAGGCCGTCGTAGCCCCCCGGCACTGGGTGGTCCGTAGTGGGCCCTGCCCGCCTGTCCGACTGGTGGTGCGCGTCACGTCGGTGCTCGATCATAGTTCGAGCGTCCTCATGAGCCCACTCCCGAAGGACTTGGCGCTGATCACGGTTGGTTCGCGGGTCGGACGACGCGATGGAGATATCATCATGAGCGTTGTCACGACGGACCAACGCCCGGGGTGGTCGAGACGGAGGAGGGGAATGCACCGTGGCCGCATCGCCTCCGGCACGGTCTTCGCTGGCATGCGGTGGCCCGGCAGAGCGACGGCCTACGAGTCCCGCCGGCCGCAACTCATCGTTGTTGGTGATGCCAACGAGGCTCCGGACGGTGGCCCTCCATTCGTCAAGATTATCCACGGCGGGAGGAAAATCGAGGAGCAGCTGCGTGCGCGCTAGGGCTTCCGCCGGCGTGGGTGGCGGCGAAGGCTAGGTGGACCATGATGCGCCTCGACTCCTAACCACGTTAGAAGGAGCTGCGTCACGGCTCCGCAGCCGTTCGACACCTCCGTCAGCACCTCGGTGCACATGCTGGCCCTCTTCTTCATGTGATGGATGCACGGGGCTCTTCCCAGGGCGGCGCGCATGGTCACCGGCAGGGTGACGCTGCTCATCACGCACAACCTGAGAGGAGCGCACCGTGGGCGCCGGTGTCAGCGTCTTGAAGGTTGCTGTGCCGTCGCCTGGTGGGACGGCGGCACCCCTAGAGGGCCCCGCATCGCCCGCGGGGGGGGGGGGGCGACTCCACCTTCGGAGCCTGCGACTGGTGGCTCGTCGCCTGGCGTGTGAACGACGCCACTTGTCAGTCCGGGACCAGCGGGATGATGCAGATCTTTGCGGGCCGCGCCACAGGTTCTCTCTGCGACTGGCCTGCTGCTGGTCCGTGCCGGTACCAACCGGGTCCGGGACGAACCGATCACCGTGGTTGTCTTCTTCTTTGGAGCCATGGTGATGAAGAACAGCTAGGTCGACTGCTAGGCCAGATCCTCACAATTGTGAGCCCCCCCTACCTGGCGTGCCAAAGATGTCAGTGGGAAACCACACCTATGCGATCACTGGAATCCCTTCTATGGTTGCGGGGCACGGGGATTGTGAGAAGAGCGGGACTAGTGGATGGCGCAGAGGGATTTACCCAGGTTCAGGACGCAAAGATGCGTAAAACCCTACGGTCCTGCTTTGGTGGTTGTATTAGTGTTCGTGAGCTCTCGAACTAGCTCTGGGTGTTGCGGGGTTCAAAAGAGCCGAATCCCTTCTCAGTGTGCCATGGGTCTCCTTTTATAGGTGAAAGGGGTTGCCTCAATGGCACATAGGAGGTGGAAAGTGCTACAACATTTTTAGCTTATCGCTGGTGTTACAGGACAAGACGCATTTAATGCAAGGCTTAGGTGTCCCTTCGCTTTACTAGGGACGGGAGCAAGGCCCGTCGCGTCCGTCGCCGCTCCTCCTCGCTTCGACACGCGCCCTGGCCAGCGGTGCATGCAGTGCCATGTAGGCTGGCAAGCAGCTGAGGTGGCGCGGTGGTGGAGCCTCCATGAAGGGTTGCATGTTGCCACGCAGGTGCCTGCCCAGCTGGCTGGGTCGGCAGCTGTATGCAAACGGAGGTGAAGACTTGGCTGGTGCGGGCCTGGTAGTAGCCCTGCCGGTGCGCTTGGCGAGGGTCTCATCGGGTGGCCCAGCAAGGGCCTTGCCGTGGCGCGCTAACTTCCCTGGCAAGGATCTTGCCGGGGGTCTCGTGGGTTTCTTTGGTGAGGATGGTTGCCTTCCTATCCTCATTTGATCTTGAGCATCCTATGTCTTCACAAAGATCTGCATACCACCGCAGAGGTGCCTCCCGAGCCCCTATCCAATGCATTCGTCTAGCGTTGGTGGGCTCAAGGGTGGCTTGCTCAGCAGGTGTGGGCGAGTTGCCCCGGCAAGGGTCTTGCCAGGGTTGATGAGGCTGCCCCGGCAGGGGTCCTTGCCGGGGGAACCTGCTTCGCCCATTCGGTCTCTGTGGCCTTGGTCCTTGTTGTTGTTCTATTCGCCTTGTGGCTTCGGCTTTTCTCCGGCTTCCCCTTCCTGCCCTGTGAGGCATGGTTGTGGCGGGAGGCTCTAACTGCAAGTGCACAAGTAGAGGGGTCAAAAGTAGAGCCCCTACTTTTGTACACCGACACAAGGTGTTTCACAGTGGATTCTACTGGCCCACGGCACTCAACGACGCGGCCGAGCTAGTGAAGTCCTGCGAGGCCTGTCAGTTCCTTGCCAACCAGATCCATCAGCCGGCTCAAAGCCTCCAGACCATCCCACTCTCGTGGCCATTCGCAGTCTGGGGGCTGGATATCTTGGGCCCGTTCCCTCGAGCGCCTGGGGGCTACCACTACCTCTACGTCGCCATTGACAAGTTCACCAAGTGGGCGGAGGTAGAAGCCGTCCGAACCATCCCGGTCGGCTCCATGGTCAAGTTCATCAAAGGTCTCGTGAGCCGGTTTGGGGTCCCCAGCCGGATCATCACCGACAACGGCTCACAACTCACTAGCAATCTCTTCAAAACATATTGTGCTAACCTTGGAACGTGGGTCTGCTACGCTTCTGTGGCACACCTCGGGAGCAATGGCCAAGCCGTACGCGCCAACGCGGAAGTCTTGAGGGGCCTCAAGACCAGGACCTTCAAGAAGAAGCTTGAGGCCTGCGGCAGGGGCTGGCACGACGAGCCCCAGTCTGTGATGTGGTCCATCCGCACCACCGCCACCAAGCCGACAGGTGAGACGCCGTTCTTCCTTGTCTACAGAGCAGAAGCGATTCTCCCACACAAGGTCAGGCATCGCTCCACGCGGGTCCTGGCGTTCGATGAAACATAGCAGGACGCCATGCGGGGATGGATCTCGTGCTGGGGAAGGAACGCCGCCATGAAGCCTCACTCCAAGATGCGAGGTACCAGCAGGCGCTGCGGCGGTACCACTGCCGCAGCGTCCACTCCAGGATGCTCGAGGTGGGTGATCTCGTCCTGAGGCGGGTGCTCTCCAGGGAAGGGCTGCACAAGCTCTCGCCCATGTGGGAGGGCCCGTTTCGGGTCATCCATGTCTCCAGGCCTAGCGCCGCGCGCCTGGATACGCAGGATGGGATCCCCGTCCAGAACGCCTGGAACATCGAGCACCTCCAGAAGTTCTACCCATGAAGAAAGGCCCAACGACTGTGGAGAAGGCCGAGTGCCTATGAAGGTCTCCGCTCGTGACACTCTCACATAATAATGAGTGGGGATGTACACACCCCGGAGTCTCAGGAGTGCCGCCCTCGGGCCTCTGGGGCTCCCTCCCACGTCCTAGTGGCAGCACTTAGCTCCGCGCTGGTGCGAAGACTATTGGAAATATGCCCTAGAGGCAATAATAAAATGGTTATTTTACGTTTCCTTGTTCACGATAATTGTCTATTGTTCATGCGATAATTGTGTTATCCAGAAATTGTAATACATGTGTGAATACATAGACCACAACATGTCCCTAGTGAGCCTCTAGTTGACTAGCTCGTTGATCAATAGATGGTTACGATTTCCTGACCATGCACATTGGATGTCGTTGATAATGGTATCACATCATTAGGAGAATGATGTGATGGACAAGACCCAATCTTAAGCATAGCACAAGATCATGTAGTTCGTCTGCTAAAGCTATTCTAATGTCAAGTATCATTTCCTTAGACCATGAGATTGTGCAACTCCCGGATGCCATAGGAATGCTCTGGGTGTGCCAAACATCACAACGTAACTGGGTGGATATAAAGGTGCACTACGGGTATCTTCGAAAGTGTCTATTGGGTTGGCACGAATCAAGACTGGGATTTGTCACTCCGTGTGACGGAGAGGTATCTCTGGGCCCACTCGGTAGGACATCATCATAATGAGCTCAATGTGAACAAGGAGTTGATCACGGGATGATGTGTTACGGAATGAGTAAAGTGACTTGCCGGTAACAAGATTGAACAAGGTATTGGGATACCGATGATCGGATCTCGGGCAAGTAACGTACCGATTGACAAAGGGAATTGTATATGGGATTGCTTGAATCCTTGACATCGTGGTTCATCCAATGAGATCATCGTGGAGCATGTGGGAGCCAACATGGGTATCCAGATCCTGTTGTTGGTTATTGGCCAGAGAGATGTCTCGGTCATGTCTACATGCCTCCCGAACCCGTAGGGTCTACACATTTAAGGTTCGATGACGCTAGGGTTATAGGGAAAGTTTGCACGTGGTTACCGAATGTTGTTCGGAGTCCCGGATGAGATCCCTGACGTCACGAGGAGTTCCGGAATTGTCCGGAGGTGAAGATTTATATATGAGAAGTCATCATACGGTCACCGGAAGTATTCGGGGGTTTGCTGTTATTTTACCGGGACCACTGAAAGGGTTCCGGGGGTCCACCGGGAGGGTCCACCTGCCCCGGACGGCCCTATGGGCTGTATGTGGAAGGGAACCAGCCCCTAAGTGGGCTGGGCGCCATCCCCCCTAGGTCCCATGCGCCTAGGGTTGGGGGGAACCCTAAAGAGGGCGCCACCCTTGGCTTGGGGGGGCAAGCCCCCTCCCCTTGGCCGCCGCCGCCCCTCTAGATCTCATCTAGAGGGGTCGGCCCCCTTCCCCCTTCACCCTATAAATAGAGAGGTGGAGGGAGGTCAGCCGCACCACATCCAAGGTGTAGCCCTCCCCCTCTCCAACACCTCCTCCTCCTTCCGCGGTGCTTGGCGAAGCCCTGCTGAAGTACCATGCTGCTCCAACACTACCAAGCCGTCGTGCTGCTGCTGGAGTTGTCTTCCCCAACCTCTCCCTCTCTCCTTGCTGGATCAAGGCATGGGAGACGTTACCGGGCTGCACGTGTGTTGAACGGGGAGGCGTCGTTGTTCGGCGCTTAGATCGGAATCAACCGTGATCTGGATCGCTACGAGTACGACTCCTTCATCCGCGTTCTTGTAACGCTTCCGCATCGCGATCTTCAAGGGTATGAAGATGCACTCCCCTCTCTCTTGTTGCTAATCTCTGCATAGATTGATCTTGGTGATGCGTAGAATTTTTTTAATTTCTACAATGATCCCCAACAGTGGCATCATGAGCTAGGTCTATGCGTAGTTTCTATGCACGAGTAGAACACAAGTTGTTGTGGGCATCGATTTTGTCAATTTTTTGCCGTTACTAGTCTTATCTTGATTCGGCGGCATCATGGGATGAAGCGGCCCGGACCGACCTTACACGTACGCTTACGTGAGACAGGTTCCACCGACTGACATGCACTAGTTGCATAAGGTGGCTAGCAGGTGTCTGTCTCTCCCACTTTAGTCGGATCAGATTCGATGAAAAGGGTCCTTATGAAGGGTAAATAGCAATTGGCATATCACGTTGTGGTTTTGGCGTACGTAAGAAAAATTCTTGCTAGAAACCTATAGCAACCACATAAAAATTTGCAACAACAATTAGAGGACATCTAACTTGTTCTTGCAGCATATGCCGTGTGATGTGATATGGCCAAAAGGATGTGATGAATGATATATATGTGATGTATGAGATTGATCATGTTCTTGTAATAGGAATCATGACTTGCATGTCGATGAGTATGACAACCGGTAGGAGCCATAGGAGTTGTCTTAATTTATAGTATGACATGCGTGCCATTGAATAACGCCATGTAACTACTTTACTTTATTGCTAAACCGTTAGCCATAGTACTAGAAGTAATAGTTGTCGAGACAACTTCATGAAGACACGATGATGGAGATCATGATGATGGAGATCATGGTGTCATGTCGGTGAAGATGATGATCATGGCGCCCCAAAGATGGAGATCAAAAGGAGCAAAATGATATTGGCCATATCATCTCACTATTTGATTGCATGTGATGTTTATCATGTTTTTACATCTTATTTGCTTAGAACGACGGTAGCACAAATAAGACGATCCCTCGCTAAAATTTCAGGAAAGTGTTCCCCCTAACTGTGCACCGTTGTGAAGGTTCGTTGTTTCGAAGCACCACGTGATGATCGGGTGTGATAGATTCTAACATTCGAATACAACGGGTGTAAGCCAGATTTACACAAGCAAAACACTTAGGTTGACTTGATGAGCCTAGCATGTACAGACATGGCCTCGGAACACAAGAGACCGAAAGGTCGAACATGAGTCGTATAGCATATACGATCAACACGAAGATGTTCACCGATGATGACTAGTCCATCTCACGTGATGATCGGACACGGTCTAGTTGACTCGGATCATGTATCACTTAGATGACTAGAGGGATGTCTATCTGAGTGGGAGTTCATTAAATAATTTGATTAGATGAACTTAATTATCATGAACTTAGTCTAACATCTTTGCAATATGTCTTGTAGATCAAATGGCCCACGCTAATGTTGCCCTCAACTTCAATGCGTTCCTAGAGAAAACCAAGCTGAAAGACGATGGTAGCAACTATACGGACTGGGTCCGGAACTTGAGGATGATCCTCATAGCTGCCAAGAAAGCATATGTCCTAGAAGCACCGCTAGGTGAAGCACCCATTTTCCCAGCAACTCAAGACGTTATGAACACCTGGCAGTCGCGTAGTGATGATTACTCCCTGGTTTAGTGTGGCGTTCTTTACAACTTAGAATCGGGACTCCAAAAGCATTTTGAGCAGCACGGAGCATATGAGATGTTCCAAGAGCTAAAAATGGTTTTCCAAGCTCATGCCCGAGTCGAGAGATATGAAGTCTTCGACAAGTTCTACAGTTGTAAGATGGAGGAGAATAGTTCTGTCAGTGAGCACATACTCAAAATGTCTGGGTTGCACAACCGCTTGTCTCAGCTGGGAGTTAATCTCCCGGATGACGTGGTCGTTGACAGAATCCTTCAGCCGCTCCCACCTAGCTACAAGAGCTTTGTGATGAATTTCAATATGTAGGGGATGGAGAAAACCATTCCCGAGGTATATTCAATGCTGAAATCAGCGAAGGTGGAGATCAACAAGGAACATCAAGTGTTGATGGTCAATAAAACCACTAGTTTCAAGAAAGGCAAGGGTAAGAAGAACTTCAAGAAGGACGGCAAGGGAGTTGCTGTGCCCGGTAAGCCAATTGCCGGGAATAAGCCAAAGAATGGACCCAAACCTGAGACTGAGTGCTTTTATTGCCAGGGAAACGGTCACTGGAAGCGGAACTGCCCCAAGTACTTAGCGGTCAAGAAGGCCGGCAACACCAAAGGTATATGTGATATACATGTTATTGATGTGGACCTTACCAGTACTCGTAGTAGCTCCTGGGTATTTGATACTGGTGCGATTGATCATATTTGTAACTCAAAACAAGAGCTGCGGAATAAACGGGGACTGGCGAAGGACGAGGTGATGATGCGCGTCGGGAATGGTTCCAAGGTCGATGTGATCGCCGTCGGCACGCTACCTCTACATTTACCTACGGGATTAGTTTTAAACCTCAATAATTGTTATTTAGTGCCAGCTTTGAGCATGAACATTTTATTTGGATCTTGTTTAATGCGAGATGGCTACTCATTTAAATCCGAGAATAATGGTGGTTCTATTTATATGAGAGATATGTCTTATGGTCATGCCCCGCTGGTCAATGGTTTATTCTTAATGAATCTCGAACGTGATGTTACACATATAGTGTGAATACCAAAAAATGTAAGGTTGATAATGATATTCCCACATACTTGTGGCACTGCCGCCTTGGTCACATTAGTGTCAAACGCATGAAGAAACTCCATGCAAATGGACTTTTGGAGTCTCTTGATTATGAATCATTTGACACATGTGAACCATGCCTCATGGGCAAGATGACCAAGACTCCGTTCTCCGGAACAATGGAGCGAGCAACCAACTTGTTGGAAATCATACATACTGATGTGTGCGGTCCAATGAGTGTTGAGGCTCGCGGTGGCTATCGTTATGTTCTCACCCTCACTGATGACCTAAGTAGATATGGGTATGTCTACTTAATGAAACACAAGTCTAAGACCTTTGAAAAGTTCAAGGAATTTCAGAGTGAGGTAGAGAATCAACGTGACAGAAAAATAAAGTTCTTATGATTAGATCGTGGGGGAGAATATTTGAGTCATGAATTTGGTACACACTTAAGGAAATGTGGAATTGTTTCACAACTCACGCCACCTGGAACACCTCAGCGTAATGGTGTGTCCGAACATCGTAATCGCACTCTATTGGATATGGTGCGATCTATGATGTCTCTTACCGATTTGCCTCTATCATTTTGGGGATATGCTTTAGAGACAGCCACATTCACGTTAAATAGGGCACCGTCTAAATCCGTCGAGACGACACCATATGAATTATGGTCTGGGAAAAAAACCTAAGCTGTCATTTCAAAAAGTTTGGGGCTGCGATGCTTATGTCAAGAAATTTCAACCTGAAAAGCTCGAACCCAAGTCAGAAAAATGCGTCTTCATAGGATACCCTAAGGAAACCATTGGGTATACCTTCTACCTCAGGTCCGAAGGCAAGATCTTTGTTGCCAAGAACGGGTCCTTTCTTGAGAAAGAGTTTCTCTCGAAAGAAGTAAGTGGGAGGAAAACATAACTTGATGAAGTACTGCCTCTTGAATTGGAATGTAGCATAGCACAGCAAGATGTCTCTGTGGTGCCTGCACCGACTAGAGAGGAAGTTAATGATGATGATTAAGGTACTTCAGATCAAGTTGCTACTAAACTTCGTAGGTCCACAAGGACACGTTCCACACTAGAATGGTATGGCAACCCTGTCCTGGAAATCATATTGTTAGACAACGGTAAACCTTCGAACTATGAAGAAGCGATGGTGGGCCCAGATTCCAACAAATGGCTTGAAGCCATGCAAACCGAGATAGGATCCATGTATGAAAACAAAGTATGGACTTTGACCGACTTGCCCGATGATCGGCGAGCCATAGAAAATAAATGGATCTTTAAGAAGAAGACGGACGCGGATGGCAATGTGACCATCTATAAAGCTCGGCTTGTCGCTAAGGGTTATCGACAAGTTCAAGGGGTTGACTACGATGAGACATTCTCACCTGTGGCCAATCTGAAGTCCGTTCGAATCATGTTAGAAATTACCGCATTCTTTATTATGAGATATGGCAAATGGACGTCAAAACGGCATTCCTTAACGGCTTCCTTAAGGAAGAATTGTATATGATGCAGCCGGAAGGTTTTGTCGATCCTAAGAATGTTGACAAGGTATGCAAGCTCCAGTGCTCAATCTATGGGCTGGTGCAAGCATCTCGGAGTTGGAACATTCGCTTTGATGAGATGATCAAAGTGTTTGGGTTTACAAAGACTTATGGAGAAGCATGTGTTTACAAGAAAGTGAGTGGGAGCTCTATAGCATTTGTCATATTATATGTGGATGACATACTATTGATGGGAAATGATATAGAATTCTTGGAAAGCATAAAGGCCTACTTGAATAAGTGTTTTTCAATAAGGACCTTGGAGAAGCTGCTTACATATTAGGCATCAAGATCTATAGAGATAGATCGAGACGCCTCATTGGTCTTTCACAAAGCACATACCTTGATAAGATATTGAAGAAGTTCAATATGGATCAGTCCAAGAAGGGGTTCTTGCTTGTATTGCAAGGTGTGAGATTGAGCACGGCTCAATGCCCGACCACGGCAGAAGATAGAGAAAATATTAGTGTCATCCAATATGCCTCGGCCATAGGGTCTATTATGTATGCCATGCTATGTACCAGACCTGATGTGAACCTTGCCGTAAGTTTGGTAGGAAGGTACCAAAGTAATCCCGGCATGGAACACTGGATAGCGGTCAAGAATATCCTGAAGTACCTAAAAAGGACCAAGGATATGTTTCTCGTTTATGGAGGTGACGAAGAGCTCGTTGTAAAAGGTTACATCGATGCTAGCTTCGACACAGATCTGGATGACTCCAAGTCGCAAACCGGATATGTGTATATTCTGAATGGTGGGGCAGTCAGCTGGTGCAGTTGCAAGCAAAGCGTCGTGGCGGGATCTACATGTGAAGCAGAATATATGGCAGCCTCGGAGGCAGCACATGAAGCAATCTGGATGAAGGAGTTCATTACCGACCTAGGAGTTATTCCCAATGCGTCGGGCCCGATGACTCTCTTCTGTGACAACACTGGAGCTATTGCCCTTGCCAAGGAGCCCAGGTTTCACAAGAAGACCAGGCATATCAAGCATCGCTTCAACTCCATTCGTGAAAATGTTCAAGATGGAGACATAGATATTTGTAAAGTGCATACGGACCTGAATGTCGCGGATCCGTTGAATAAACCTCTTCCACGAGCAAAACATGATCAACACCAGAACTCTATGGGTGTTTGATTCATCACAATGTAACTAGATTATTGACTCTAGTGCAAGTGGGAGACTGTTGGAAATATGCCCTAGAGGTAATAATAAAATGGTTATTATTATATTTCCTTGTTCATGATAATTGTCTATTGTTCATGCTATAATTGTGTTATCCGGAAATTGTAATACATGTGTGAATACATAGACCACAACATGTCCCTAGTGAGCCTCTAGTTGACTAGCACATTGATCAATAGATGGTTACGGTTTCCTGACCATGGACATTCGATGTAGTTGATTACGGGATCACATCATTAGGAGAATGATGTGATGGACAAGACCCAATCCTAAGCATAGCACAAGATCATGTAGTTCGTCTGCTAAAGCTTTTTCAATGTCAAGTATCATTTCCTTAGACCATGAGATTGTGCAACTCCTGGATACCGTAGGAATGCTTTGGGTGTGCCAAACGTCACAACGTAACTGGGTGGCTATAAAGGTGCGCTACAGGTATCTCCGAAAGTGTCTGTTGGGTTGGCACGAATCGAGACTGGGATTTGTCACTCCGTGTGACGGATAGGTATCTCTGGGTCCACTCGGTAGGACATCATCATAATGAGCTCAATGTGACCAAGGAGTTGATCACGGGATGATGTGTTACGGAACGAGTAAAGTGACTTGCCGGTAATGAGATTGAACGAGGTATTGGGATACCGATGATCAAATCTCGGGCAAGTAACATACCGATTGATAAAGGGAATTGCATAGGGGATTGCTTCAATCCTTGACATCGTGGTTCATCTGATGAGATCAGCGTGGAGCATGTGGGAGCCAACATGGGTATCCAGATCACGGTGTTAGTTATTGGACAGAGAGATGTCTCGGTCATGTCTACATGCCTCCCGAACCCGTAGGGTCTACACACTTAAGGTTCGATGACGCTAGGGTTACAGGGAAAGTTTGTACGTGGTTACTGAATGTTGTTCGGAGTCCCGGATGAGATCCCGGACGTCACAAGGAGTTCCGAAATGGTCCGGAGGTGAAGATTATATATGAGAAGTCATCATACGGTCACCGGAAGTATTCGGGGGTTTGCCGGTATTGTACCGGGACCATCGAAGGGGTTCCGAGGGTCCACCGGGAGGGTCCACGTGCCCCGGAGGGCCCTATGGGCTGTATGTCAAAGGGAACCAGCCCCTAAGTAGGCTGGGCGCCATCCCCCCTAGGGCACATGCACTTAGGGTTGGGGGAACCCTAAAGGGGGCGCCCCCCTTGGCTTGGGGGGCCAAACCCCCTCCCCTTGGCCGCCGCCCCCTCTAGATCTCATCTAGAGGGGCCAGGCCCCTTCCCCCTTTGCCCTATAAATACAGAGGTGGAGGGAGGGCAGCCTCACCACATCCAAGGCATAGCCCTCCCCCTCTCCAACACCTCCTCCTCCTTCCGTGGTGCTTGGTGAAGCCCTGCTGAAGTATCACGCTGCTCCAACACCACCAAGCCGCCACACTACTGCTGGAGTTGTCTTCCCCAACCTCTCCCTCTCTCCTTGCTGGATCAAGGCGTGGGAGATGTCATCGGGCTGCATGTGTGTTCAACGTGGAGGCGCCGTTGTTCGGCGCTTAGATCGGAATCAACCGCGATCTGAATCGCTACGAGTACGAATCCTTCATCCACGTTCTTGTAATGCTTCCGCATCGCGATCTTCAAGGGTATGAAGATGCACTCCCCTCTCTCTCGTTGCTAGTCTGTCCATAGATTGATCTTGGTGATGCATAGAATTTTTTTAATTTCTACAAAGATCCCCAACAAAGACAGGAAGACTAGACTAGGTGCCGGACGCGACTTTTCATTTGCTTTCCGTAGTTGGCTTGCCCCTCTTTAATCGAAATTTGCCTTCTGGTGTTACTTGCCGATTTTGTTCCATCGACTTCTGCCTCTGTTTCTGACTTTGGTTCTTTGTCTGACCTGTACCCTCTCTCGCGTCCCTCGCGAGGGGGCTGGACAGGTGCCCTCGTGCCCTCGTGAGCGTCTTGTCTATTTTTTGCGAGGCACCCTCGTTCGAGCCACAAGCTGGTGCACCTCCCTCAATCCGTGCCCCTCGGGTACCGCGATACAAGGCGTTGGGTCGTGGCCAGAGGCGCCTGTGACCAGGGCTCAGGATCCCCTAACGAATTTTTGTAGTTCCTCCTCGCCAGGTACTGAGAAACGCACGCCTCGTGAGGCAGAAACTACTTCAAGCGCGTCAAGCTAAGTTATTCCTACATGCCTATATAAAGCATTGATATTGCGACGCGGCATGGGAACGATAAACACAGCATAACAACTTGGAAATCATAGTTTGTTGCATGCCCCCACGGGGCCCCATACTTGTCTCTCTCAATGCAGGAAGGAAAACAAGAGCGAAACAAAAGCGGCGCGCGCCTTGCAGCACTTCAAGAGGAGGGATCCATGACACCCTCCTGGGCTCAGCCAGACCCCACCTCGCGCTTCACCGGAGCGCGACAGCAAGACGACCCGCTACCGCCCTCGAAGCGGGCGCGGCGGCATGGCGGCTGGTCATAGCCGCTGCTGGTGGAGCTGTCACCGGAGGAAGAGCCGTGGTAGCTTGACGAGCCGCAGCCGGTGCCGAGAGTGGGTCCCCCTTCGCCCTCATCATGACCGTCGCCAAGGCCGAGCACCCCGTCGCCGTCATTGTCCTCAGGGAAGCACCCGACGCGGTGGCCATCTTCTCCGAACACCCTCACGTAGAGGGTCGCATTGTCGTCGTACTTGAAGTGGAGGCCACACCGCCTGCCCAAGCTACGAGCGCGGGCAAACGTCTTCCAACCGTGGTCTAGGGCTGCGTTGCCCGCGACAGAGACCTCGACCGTGACCCAGGAAGCTTTGCTACTGCAGCCATCTGCCTGCAGCCAGAGCCCGCCTGGACCTGTGGCCGGCAACTCACCGACAAAGAAGCACGATAGTTGAAGCCAGTTGCCGGCAGGGTTCTCCGACCACACCACGAACTCCGGCAGCACCTCCGCCGAGTGGAAGCATGGCCGGGGAGGCCGGGCGACCATGGTGCGCCCCCCTTCATCGACGGGGCTTCCTCGGCGCGGGTGGCTCCCACCATGCGAAGGGGCACTGCCGCAGCCGCAGGGGGGGCACGGTGGGGGTCGCAGAGTGCTTGCGAAGACGACCGCGTCGATGCTTGGGCGGCGGAGAGCCGGGCCCCTCCTGGCGGGCCTTCCCCTTCTCCGCGGCCGAGAACCTCTTCGCAGGCGCCATGGATGTCGCTACTGGCAATGGAGCGAGGAAGAAGAAGCGAGCTGAATGGGAAGAGATGGGCAACCCCCCCCCCCATTTATAGCCAGAAGGAGGCCAACCGCCGGCCTCCACGATCGCAGGTAATGAAACCCCTTTTTGCATGCAGCAGGGACTCGTCAAGTCGAGCGGTTCTTGAGGCAGCATGGGGAAGTGGAGGCGCCCATGTCCAATCAATCGCCACGCGTCGACCAAGGACGCAGGCTATTGGGGCCCGTGGCGCTTCACACTTGCCCTTTGGCTTCGCCTCAAAGCCAAGTCCGAGCGCGCCTTGGGCCCGGGGGCTACAGTCGGTGTTCTGGGAACGGGGGTCCCCAGACTTGCCTGCCTATGGCCCACGGTGTGGCTCCACCAGCGGGCAAATACAGCCCATCTTCACCAGCAAGCACCCAAGACCCTCGTGAGGGGCCAAGCCTCGCGAGGCGGACGACACAAGACCTCCTCAGGGGCGGCCTCATCAGGCTGGCTCGCGAGGGGCGGAGATATCAAGGCAAGGGAACCTCGCGAGGTTCCAATGACGTAAGCCATGATGACCAAGACCAGGCAGGTGCCAGATGGGCGCCCGCGTGCGCAGTGTCCTTGTTTCCTCTTTGTTGCTAAAGGGGCAGGCGAGGAGTCCCGCGGCATCAGGCAAAGGTTTCCATATCAGTGCAATGAGACCAAGACCAGCAGGACGGCAGGACGGAGGTCATCGTGGAGCCCAAGATGGCGTCACCACCAGAGCCTTTGGCAGGCGAAGACTACTTTTTTCATGATAAGTTGTACTAGTTGTCCCCCTTCAAACTTGGCCGTTGTGGGATCCCTTCCCGCTCAATATTTGGGAAGAGGACCGGGGCCTCTATAAATAGGACTGGCCACCATAGTAGGAGGCAACTCATCGGGGACGGATCTTGGACTGGCTCCACTCGATCCTCACACCCACCAAGCACAAGAACACCTCTCCTCAGGAGGCTGCTCTTCCCTTGTAACTATTCATCCCCAGCCCAAGAGGCAATCCACCACACCACACTGGAGTAGGGTATTACACCACAACGGTGGCCCGAACCAGTATAAATCTTGTGTCCCTCTGTTCTTTGAGTTCATCGAGCTAGGCCGTAAGATCCTTGAGCGAGCAAGCCATCGAGGGATAGAGAGATCTTCGTGCGCACCCCAATGTTCGAACCTTGAGGGTTTTGCTGGAACCCGTGATCCGGCAGCATTGATCTGTGGGGCCAGTCTAGATCCCACCAGGAGTAACAACCACTGATGGGTGTGTCCGGGGCGTTACAAGTTGGTATTAGAGCCGACCCTCACGGTTACACGGATGTTTGCGGACAGGTGTGTGGTCATGTTGTGCATGACGTTCGTGACCCGTCGTGGCACACGGCATGGCACATGTGCCAAACTGGAAGCACAGACGTATGTGCCAAGAGGGAACATTCCTGTGGCCCGATGAGGACGTCGGTTCATCTGAGTTGGGGTGTATGTGATAGCCTAGCTTATTAGGGATGAAGACTACTCATATCAATAAGGAATTCCTTCTTTTCGGGGAGCCCATTCGGATAGAACTCCAAAGTTAAGCGTGCTTAGCTTGGAGTAGTTTCAGGATGGGTGACCGACCGGGAAGTTGCTCCCGGGTGCGCATGAGTAAGGACAAAGTGTGCAGAAAAGACTAGTATTCTTCTGTTGACAACACAACGACCCTCTCAATGAAAGCACCATTATCGGTGTCAAAACCGGCAGATCTTGGGTAGGGGGTCCCAAACTGTGTGTCTGAGGATCAATGGTAACACGGGATGATGGGGACACGATGTTTACCCAGGTTTGGGCCCTCTTGAAGGAGGTAAAACCCTATGTCCTGCTTGATTCTATTTGATGGATATAAGGGTTACAAGAGTTGATCTACCTCGAGATCGTAATGGCTAAACCCTAGCTGTCTAGCCTATGAATATTCTGATAGCCTCTACGGACTAACCCCTCCAGTTTATATACACACCGGAGGGGCCTAGGGTTGTACAGAGTCAGTTTGTGTGGGAAGGAAATAACATATCCAGACACCTAACTTGCCATTCACGCATACGGGAGTCCTACCCGGACACGGGGGAAAGTCTTCTTGATTTTATCTTCACGGCCCATCAGTCCGGCCCATATCAAATAGTCCATACACCCGAGGACCCCCTAATCCAGGACTCCCTCAGTAGCCCCTAAACCAGTCTTAGATAACGATGTGTTCGGCACGTGGTTTGTCTTCGTCATTGCAAGGCAGGTTCCCTCTCCTGAATATTTTAGGATAACTACCTGCACAAAGGAACTGTATCTGGCTCTACAAAATTAATGCAACCCTTAGCCACGAAGGCAGGATGTCAAAATAAAATGGTGTCTTTTACTGACAACTTTCTCGGCGAAGCGTCACTTGGCTCTTTAACATTTCGAACTATTTTTCACACCTCCCATTTCGTGTTTCGAGGCTTAGCCTCCATTGGCACGTCTTGTCAAAACAGAGATCGTGCCCGTCCATTGTGGGATTCTCATCAATACGGTTTTGGGTAATCCAACCGTGCCTTTCGCACGATCTCTTTGGGAACAGGCGAGTTTTAAGGCTTGAGAAGGGGGGGCGTTTGGTATTTCACCGCCTATAAGAGGATAAAGATCCCTTCTTTTTTTCCACGGCTTCTTCTTGCTCCTGCCTTCCTGTCTCTGAGCTAAAGCGCCCGAGACTTCAATCTTTCCCACCGCCACCACCCTCCCCAATCATGGCCGGATCCGATTCCAAGGGCAAGTGGGAGGCCTCCTCTGTCACCGAGAAGGACATCAAGGAGCTCCGGAGCGCGGGATATCTGTATGCGGATATCGCGCACAGGCCCCCTGACAAGGATCAGGTCATCCCCACTCCGGAGCCTGGCGAGAGGGTCGTATTCATCCCCCATTTCCTCCGAGGGCTAGGGTTTCCCCTCCACCATTTTGTCTGTGGCCTCATGTTCTATTACGGGCTAGATTTCCATGATCTAGCCCCAAATTCCTTCCTCCACATGTCGGTGTTCATCGTCGTGTGTGAGGCTCTTCTCTGCATCCCCCCCCACACACACACACAATTTGGCCTATGGCTCAAGGTCTTCAATCTGAAGCCGAAGGTGGTCGATGGTCAGCATGCAGACTGCGGCGAGGCTATGGTAAGCAAGCTCCCCAATACCATCTGGCCCAAAGGGGCATTTGTCGAAATTGTCAAGGTGTGGCAACAAGAGTGGTTCTACATCACCGAACCCCGCAACACCAAGTGGGCAGCCACACCTGACTTCAGATCTGGACCCCCCATGAGACTCACCTCATGGACCGCCAAGGGCCTTGATTGGGGGTCCCAACTGGAGGTGACGATGCCACAGAAGTGCATCTCCAATGTGCTGGGCAAAAACACTGGTTTCATCACACTCATATGATTCGCGTTCGGTACTTTGATAATTTGATATGTGGGTGGACCGATGCTTGGGTACTGCCCTTACTTGGACAAACATCCCACTTATGATTAACCCCTATTGCAAGCATCCGCAACTACAACAAAAGTATTAAGGTAAACCTAACCATAGCATTAAACATATGGATCCAAATCAGCCCCTTCCGAAGCAATGCATAAACTAGGGTTTAAGCTTCTGTCACTCTAGCAACCCATCATCTACTTATTACTTCCCAATGCCTTCCTCTAGGCCCAAATAATGGTGAAGTGTCATGTAGTCGATGTTCACATAACACCACTAGAGGAAAGACAACATACATCTCATCAAAATATCAAACGAATACCAAATTCACATGACTACTAATAGCAAGACTTCACCCCATGTCCTCAGGAACAAACGCAACTACTCACAAAGCATATTCATGTTCATAATCAGAGGTGTAATAATATGCATTAAGGATCTGAACATATGATCTTCCACCAAGTAAACCAATAAGTATCAACTACAAGGAGTAATCAACACTACTAGCAACCCACATGTGCCAATTTGTGGTTTTGGATACAAGATTGGATACAAGAGATGAACTAGGGTTTGAGAGGAGATGGTGCTGGTGAAGATGTTGATGGAGATTGACCCCCTCCCGATGAGAGGATCGTTGGTGATGACGATGGTGATGATTTCCCCCTCCCGGAGGGAAGTGTCTCCGGCAGAACAGCTCTGCCGGAGCTCTAGATTGGTTCCGCCAAGGTTCCGCCTCATGGCGGCGGAGTTTCGTCCCGTAAGCTTGCCCATGATTTTTTCCAGGGTAAAAGCCTTCATATAGCAGAAGATGGACATCGAGGGGTGTAACGCCCCGGTTTCGATGCGCCAGGTGTCTGCCAGTTAGTCGCCGTCGTTGCCATGTCATTTGCTTGCGTGCTGCATATTGCCATGGCATCATCTGCATTTCATCCGCATGTTTTTCAAAACGTGCATCTGTTCGGGTTCTCCCGGTTCTCTCCGTTGTCCGTTCGGAGTCCAGACCTCTCGCGCTCGCCCCGTCGCCCCTCTTAGACCTTGTTTCGTGTGCGGGTGTTAAACGTTCTCGGAATGGACCGAGGTTTGCCAAGCGGCCTTGGCATAGCACCGGTAGACCGCCTATCAAGTTTCATGCCATTTGGAGGTCGTTTGATACTCCAACGGTTAACCACGTAGCCCGAAACCCCCTTTTCTCTTACAGCCCAACAACCCCCCAAATCAGCCCACTAACCTAGCAAACTCCCCCCATGCTCTCGGTCGTTCGATCATGATCGTGTGGGCGAAAACCGCTCCCCATTTGGACTCTCCTAGCTCCCAGAATCTATAAATATGCCCTCCCCCGAAAATCCCGCAGTCCAACCCTAGCCCTCTCCCTCCTCGCGATGCCGGACATGTCCGCCCAGCGGCCGGACACGTCCAACCACCGTCCCCAATGAATCTGCCGCCGCCACGTGTCCTTCGCCGCCGTCCTCGCGCCGCCGGCCCACGAAGCCCATCCAGGGCTCGCGCGAGCCCAGATCCGCCGCCTCCCGGCCCGTCCCCGCCCGCCTGTCGTCCA